>NC_132783.1:146027217-146347021 GCF_048418805.1 Vulpes vulpes
GCACGACAGCAGGAGAGCAGCCAGGGAAGGTGCGGAGCAGGTGCCAACCAGGGACCCGCGCGGGGGACAATGTGGCCTGGGCGGCAGGGCAATGGTCGCGGAGCCCCCGACCCAGGCTGCGGTCACTCCACAAATAGGCAAACGAAGACGTCGTGTTCTAGAAGGAATAGAAAACAACCCTGGCACTTGTTTTCACGAGGTTCTCCAGAAGCGGAGCTGAGTTATTTTCCTTCTAGAATCCAGCGCGGGGCCAGCTTCACCTCCAGTGCTGTTTAAATGGAAAGGAGGAGAAAGCACTCGGGCAGCTGGCGACGACGGGACACAGCTCCCTGTCTCTACCACGGCGGGTCATCAGCCGCCCCGAGCCAGGACGGCATCGCGGCGCATCGTCCGTCCTTCTGGAAAGTTCGCTTCCGGGCATCAGAGCTCGCTGGGGTTCAGCGGGGGCGTCTGAGGGTAGAGGCTGCCAGGGAGCGAGCCTGGGGCTGGCGACAGCTCCCAGCCAAAGACATCCTTCCTGCGCCACCTGGCTGACCCCAAGCTCGCCCAGCGCCGTAGGGCTGCGGTTGCGATGGCTTCAAGACAGCTGCCGGTATTCACGCGCAGTATCTTCTCCTAGAGACGTTGTTTCCCCCCGTTGACCCTTGTTTTGGAAGAACAGATTCAAAGTGAGGAGAAAGAAAGGCACAATTTCACTTTGTGTGCAGCTTTTCAAACATGTTGAGATCACTCTTGGAAGGAAGTACACAAAAAGCTTAGTAATAATCATAATGATAACGTAATAGGTGGTTTTTAAACTTCAGATGTCCGAACCTCCAGATGTTTGGCCTCTGCCGGAGGGAGCCCGATGACTGATTGCATTTTCCCAGCCTTCATGCAGCTGCAGGACTTTGTGGGCCCCGAGCCTGAGAGCTGCAACAACGCAGTCAGAAATCCAGATTATCGTCCTACCACCGAGGGCCCCGGAGAGCAGCGGGGTCTGCAGCCCAGATCTGGGCCCACCAGCTCCTGACGCGCCGTGTCTGGCGGCCTTCGCTCGGCATCGCGGGGCTGAGCTGCGACGACGCGGACTCCGGGGCCCGCGGTGCCACGGGGTTGAGGGCCTGGCCCTTCGTGGAGAATGTCCGCCCACCCCTGACGTACATCATCTCCCTTCCTTAGTTACTTGGCTTTCTACGAACCTTCCCTTTCAGGAAGGTAAAATAAATCCGTGTACTTGATAAGGGCGTGGACCATACAGGCTTTGAGAAAATGCAAAATAATTTCTGTCATTGTTGAGAGGTGAGCTCCCTAGGATTTAATGTTTAGGAGGCCGCTGGTTAACTGCTCTTCACCTTGGAAATCATCACACACTCGTCAGGAGAGGAGCGGACTCCAGATGCACAGGTAGACACGTGGCTAAAATGTTCTTCACAGTTTCCATTTTATAATTAAAAAAAATAATTTTTTAAAAAAGATTTTATCTATTTGTTCATAAGAGACCCAGACAGAGGCAGAGACACAGGCAGAGGGAGAAGCAGGCTCCCTGCGGGGAGCCTGATGCAAGACTCGATCCCAGGACCCCGGGGTCACGCCCTGGGCGGAGGGCAGACGCTTCACCACTGAGCCCCCCGGGCGTCCCATTTTTATAATTTTAAATAACATAAGCTACAAGAAGTGATGGAGCATCAAAATCACCTAGATATAAAGACTTCAGTCTTAACCAAATTTTACTGTCATAATTATCACTAACGTGCTTATTTAATGACCAGTATTAACTTGACACTTCCACATAGAAAACTAATAAAGAAAACATAAAGAAAGTAATGTAGTTACCATTTTTTTCTGTATCATTTCAAATGTAAAATCTACTTTTGTATCCTATTATTATCCTATTGCTATTTTATCCTATTATTTTTAAAGAAAAGGTTAATTTAGCTACCTTAGGAGTCATGATTCATAACAAACTTGAATTACTGTTTCCTGAAAAACTTTTAAGTAACATTTAAGTAAACTTAAACTGATCTTTCTTTTTTCATTAGTTGAAGGAAAAAGGGAAAAAATAAATAAAAGCCACAGCAGATCTTTTTGTCTACAGACTCTTAGGTTCTCATTTGAATGTGATCTGAGACTCTCTCCTAGTACAGATGGTGCTTTGTCAGGTTTCCTCTCTCCATAAACCCTAAACACTATTTACTGTATCAATTTCTGGCAGTAGCATCACATTCATGTGTGTATACGTCGACGTGTGCACGTGTGTACAAGCGTGTGTCTAAGTGTGCACCCGTGCGTGTGTCGTGCTGGAGACGACGGGTGAATGCCTGCCGGAGCTCCGACTGTTATCACCGCCTCTGACTCCTGAGTGCTGGTCGGTTCAGTGTTGTGTGGGATCACAAACGCTTGAAGCTGGATCACGGAGCAGCAGGCCCTTTGCCTTTCCTGCAAGATGAGGCTCCTGTTATCTAGTCTCTAAATTTTATCACCTATTTAAATCCTCACTCTTCCACGCTAATGCTAAACTCGCCCTGTCCAAAACTTTACTAGCTGGCGAGGGACTGGGATCCCGACGGAAATGAAAATATCTTTTTTTTTTTTTTTTTTAAGTCAGCGAAAGTCATATATTTAGGAAGGGAAGTCTCTATCACATCATTTGTCTTTTTTCTTTTTTTTAAGATTTTATGTATTTATTCATGAGCGACACACAGAGAAAGAGAGGCAGAGGCACAGGCAGAGGGAGAAGCAGGCTCCATGCGGGAAGCCCAACACGGGACTCGATCCCAGGACCCCGGGGTCACACCCTGGACTGAAGGCGGTGCTAAACTGCTGGGCCACCCAGGGATCCCACATCATTTGTCTTTTAAAAGAGAATCTGTGTGCCGGCCCTGACGCCAACGCCTGTCGGAGACAGAGCCTCATGCACTCCCCCACCACTTTTTGACTTGTCGTGAGGGTGTTATGCCCCTTTTACAGGTGAGAAAACTGAGGTGTGGGCAGACCGGGTGACTCGCCCAAAGCCTACAGCAGAATCTGGGACCTGATCTCGGGTCTCTGGGCTCCAAGTCCGGCCAACTTCTCATTACCTCACACCCGCAAACCTCTCACGGATCTAAACAAAACCAATCTACCCAGAAATTAGGAGGAGTTCATTCTTTTCGACTTTGATTTTTGACAAAGGTCGATTCGTTATGGAATTACACTTCATTTTCCAACGAAAAACCATCAACAAGGTTATCTTGCATGAAAAAACAAAACAGACAAATCTCTCAACAGGAATTTCTGAATAGATGAGCAGCTTTGCGGCCTTCGTCGTAATAAAAAAACTTAAGTGGCTGCGATGCAGGATATTTAGATCAACTGTGAGTTTAAGAGCAGCATCTAAAATGCATCAAACGCGTCTGGGCCACAACAGCGTGGACTATGTATTTTTTAACTTGGTGTGGGTGCCAATCCCAGCCCACGATGAAGATTAAGGCAGCACGGGGTGGGCAGCAACTCCTCATTTCACCCACGAAGAAAGTATGGTGGGGCACGTGCAGGCTGCACTCGCGGCCAGTTACCGCCACACCCAGTAGTCGGATGAGACCGTCCTGCTCCACCGCAGGGTGTACGGCAGGATTTGGCTTTCAGATTAAGTGCGTGTTCACCGAATTTGAAAAGGCATGACCTGTACGGATGCACAAACGCCAAAGGACGGTCGCAGCATGGGAAGGGCCCCCCATCTCCAAAAGGAAGAGATCCTTCTGCCGATAGAGTTTACGGGTCCGTTCACTCCCACACCCTCCTGGCTTTCTCAGATTCACGGCAAAACAAAACAAAACAAAACCAACACAAATCTAAGTAATTAAACCCTTTTTATTTGTATATCTAAGGACAGCACCCAGTGGTAGATGAGTTAAAAGGGAAACGAGTCATTTCGGTAACATATTTCCACCAGTTAATTTCTGAGTATTTTCTGTCCGAGTGATAGGATCAGGGGTAAGGAAATGATCATAATGGATCTTAGTACAGCAATTTATTTTTGAACATCCAAACATTTCCGAGTACCTAAAAACACTCTAATTGTGCTTTATATCTAAGTCTTGAGGTAGATGTGGAAAATTTATACCACGTTGGTGAGAATCCAATAGCGCTTTTCACGTATAAACATCTTTTCATAGCCCTTTCCAGACAGTTTGAAATGAAACATATATTACAAATTAATCTAAAATAAATTACGTTTTCTCAATTGCAGCCATTGGCTGTCACCTTACTGAAAACACCCTTCAGCCAAGACTCAGTATCTAGCCACTTGATTTAGTGCTGGCTACCGAGGTTTGATGAAAGCAAGAAAGTGTGAAAACTTAAAACCCTTAAAGCAAATACAGGACATTTTATAGGTGATGAAAATAATTGAGTATAAATCCTGTATTTTATTTCCATCTTTCACAGAATTGTCCCGTCCTAAATAGTCAAGTGTCTTGATTGAGTAGAATTTAATGTTCCAAAAATAATCTATCAAGGCAGAGTTTCCCCATCAGCAGCATATGACTCTCATCACCTTCAAATATTTCTCATTAAATAGGGATTAATCCACGAGGCCCCGACTCCGCTAAGGACCCACTGTAAATATGCAATATTCCAGGGAAAGTTGCTAACATCATTATCAAAGGCACTAATGTCCTAAAGAGCTTAGCGAGTCTGCCTGTATAACGAGTCCATAAAGAATTCTGTTTCCGTGGAGGCTGGACGGCCATTCTGCACTGAGGCTCTATTTAAAGTTGAACACTTAAGTTTCTTTCCCTTCAAGAGGCATCTCCTTGCATCGCTTCTTCATTTCATTCAAACACTAAGAAAACCGGCTGCGAAAAGTGTTGTCGAGTGCCAGTCATGGGAGGGAAGGATTCCAACAGTATCTCCAACCTCGAGGGAGGCAGTAGGTGGAACGATTGGTACCACCTGGTTGGTAGAGAGTACAAAACAGGGAAAGTCATAATTTAGTAAAGACTCCTGAAATGCATCGAGGAAAGTCCTGGGTCAAGTTACGAGTGTACTTCGGAGGTGGTACAGGGTGGGCAACAATGGGTCACTTGGAACTGGACTCGCCAGTGGGGCTGCTTGGGGTTAGATCAGTAGCCCTCTCCAACAGCACTACTCAGGGGTAGGACCCAACACGGCGCTGGGCCACCACTGCGATTTGTCAGGTTCCATGGGAAGACCTGGAGTGTCAAAGGTGTATGTCATTAGGATGGGGGGGGCTGCTTTTTTCATTTTTGTGTTTGTTTGGTAAAGCCAGACTCCTCTGGTTTTCTCCGGGAGATTCCTAGTGTACGAGAGCAGATAAAAGGGATCCACTAAATGTGCCTCCCCAGGCATTTCTCAGACCCACCCCTCTGGCAATGGAAGATTTTCACGACCGCACTGCTAACTGGCTGGATTGTGTCCTCCCCGCCCCCAAATCCAGATACTGGACGTCCTAAGCCTCACACGGTGACTATATTTGAAGGTAAGGTCTTCAGTGAGTTTCTAGGGCGGCCTCTAACCCGATATAAGTGGTGTCCTTATAAGAAGAGTTGAGGATACACACAGAGGGAAGACCAGTGAAGACACAGGGAGAAGGTGGCCATCTGCACGCCAAGGAAAGGGGCCTGAGAAGGAACCACAGCCCTGCTCACACCCGGAGGTCGGACAGACTCTCAACCCCAGAACTATGAGGAAATATGTTTCTTTTTTTTTTTTTTTAAAGATTTTATTTATTTATTCACGATAGACAGAGAGAAAGAGAGAGAGAGAGAGAGGCAGAGACACAGGCAGAGGGAGAAGCAGGCTCCATGCCAGGAGCCTGACGCGGGACTCGATCCGGAGACTCCGGGATCGCGCCCTGGGCTGAAGGCAGGCGCCAAACTGCTGAGCCACCCAGGGATCCGAGGAAATACGCTTCTATTGTTTAAAACTACTGAGTCTCTGGTATTTTGCCGTAGCAGCCGGAGCAAACTAACACACACATCTTAAAGATTTATTGGGACAAAACACTATCTTACGGCAAAAACGTTCCTATAGTTACGGTGTATAGCAGCAGTAAAGGCCCACGTCCTATTTCATGTTTGCGTCCCACCCTGTGAGCAGCTACTACTACTACTAGTATAGGTAACAGGTGTGAGGTTCAGAACCTCTTGTACGACTGTGAGCTGTGAATTTATTTTTTTATTTTTTAAAGATTTTGTTTGAGAGAGAGAGAGAGAGAGAGAGAGAGAATGAGCTGGGGAAGGGGCAGAGGGAGAGGGAGAAGCAGACTCCCCTCTGAGCAGGGAGCCCGATGTGGGGCTCCATCCCGGGACCCCGGGATCCTGACCTGAACCAAAGCCAGCCGCTCAACCAACTGAGCCACCCAGGCGCCCCGCGAGCTCTAAGTTTAGACAAACTTCCGCAATTTCTTTTAATTTCGCCAAAGGGTCATTTTTGTTTGTTTGGGGGGTTTCTCTTGTTGTTGTTAAGCGGAAACATAAAAATGCAAATGTCATGTTTCCATATCTACATTTTGTTTGATCATTTATTTGTTAAATGCCAACTGTGTACCAAGAACTGTGCTACATGAGGAGAATACGGAATAAACGAGATAGGTCTGCCGCTTGGGTTTCCGAGTGAGGGGCGAGGAAGAGATGAACAAATATTGGCACAATTTATTATTTATTATTTAAAATGAATTCATTGAAATTTATTATTTCACTTCAGTTTTGCTAAGTCATATAAATGAAAAATATGGTGGCAGCTGGGCTATAACCCAATATTTCAGCTTTCACTGAACAAATGCAGGGAATTTTAAATAATGATGCAAACAGAGTGTGCAATCATGGTAATCACTGACATGTTCACATCTGTATCCCATGCAATATGCCTTTTAATATTGAATAAGGCTCACCGATGATTATTATTCGATGGTACGTGTTTATTCAGTTCCTTAATACTATTTGTTCTGAGAGAGATCGAGAAACATTAAGCAACAGGATATGCACTTCAATTTAAAATATTTCACTTTACCATTTTTTACATAAAATGAAAACAGTGGGTCATTATTGTCTGATTTCAGTACCAACATACATTTACACAAAATATATATGTATTATACCGAAACAGACTATAGAGTGCTATTTCCAAAACTATCCAACAAAATATTTTGCGCATTCAAAGAAATTCTGGGAACCCAGAATCACATATATATGTTGCGTATCTGAATGATAAAAGTCATTTACGACACTAGGAAAGGAAGTCAGGATTGGCAGCTTTGGCTGATAAAATACGATAACAATCAGATACTGTGTTTCAAAATGGGAATGTCGACATTTCTTCATTTATACAAAATAAAAGTTATTTTTAAGTTGCCTTTTTTCATCCTTTTCACTTCCTTTTCAGTTGGATGCCTCAGCTCCATTCACAGTTTAATCAGATAATCTTGGCCTCTTTTCACTTGTTGTTTGGCTATTGATCTTCTATCAGAATGGATAAAGCTATTATTTTTCTTCCAAATGACGGGAGTTTTCTAGGACTATAATACGTTAATATGCATAAATGATCATTTTAATGATGATATCAGTCGAGACTAGTGATAATAGTATTAATGGCTAATGGTCACTGAGTGTTTACTCTGTGTCAGGCCCTTTGCTGAAGTCTTTGCCCCCGTCAGACATCATCCGCCCAACAGCTCTATCGAGTCCATTCTCTTAGGAGCCTCCTGGTTTTGGTTGGGGCTCTGGGGCTTCGTTTTTGTTTTTTTTTTGAGGAAACTAATTTTAAGGAGAGTAAATGACTAGGACTCTGATTCAGGAGCAGCCCAGGGGCCAGCGGGTGAGCGCCACCTTTGGCCCAGTGTGTGACCCCGGAGTCCTGGGATCGAGTCCTGCATCAGGCTCCCTGCGTGGAGCCTGCTTCTCCCTCTGCCTGGGTCTCTGCCTCTCTCTGTGTCTCTCATGAAGGAACAAATAAAATCTTAAAAAAAAACCCAAACCGGTTGTGACCCGGCTGCAGAGTCGGGGCTGCGGGACCACCACCCACTGAGCAGCAGGGACTGGGCCGGGAGCACCCCAGCTCCCTGAGGCGCCCAGGAGCATGGTCTTCCCCTGGCGCCCGTCCTGCCGCCAGCACGCGGGGGTCTAGGAGCGGCGCCCACCTCCCCTGGCTGACGGGGCGGAGGCCACCTGGTCAGAACGAGCGGCGTTTGCGTCTCCTGGTCACAGACCGCTAGGCCTTCCTGTTCAGAAGTGCAGCCATGGCCCAGACTTGGGGATGGACGGCGCCCCGATGGCGCGCGCCCGGGGCCCCCCAGCCTCTGGGGGTTAATGCTGGTGAAGAACAGGGGGACCGTGTACCAAACCCGGTGGGAAAGGCCCTCTTTTATGCGTGACGTCCCGACCGCCTCGCTATCACAGCACCCACGGGCCCAAGTGAGCCCCAGGGTGGGACCCACCTTGTCGCTGTCCTGATGTCGCTTCTCTCCTCCAGTCCTCCAGTGCCTGCCGGCCCCTGGGAAGCTCCCTGGTTTTTCACACTGTTTGTGAAAGTTTGTCCAAGCTCGTTTAAGCAGACACATGGAAGGTAACCGTGAGCTGAATCATCCACAAACCCACATGTCGGGTGTGAGTGCGGGTGGAGGCGATTTTTCTGCTTTGACTAAAAAAGCGACAAGCACACAGGTGGCGGACATCTGATTATGTGGCCCATAAACAAGCAAACTCAAGAATCATTGGAACGAATTAAACGGGCTTATTTTTAAGTTTTAAATATTTCTGTTTAGTGGTTCGGTCTGTAAGTGACGTCATCTGGCTTTTCCTGGGTCTCCTTTACCTCGAGATTCTGGAATTGGATCAGAGGATCGGGAAGGACTTTATTACTTGTAAATTTGATTCTGTGATTATGAGGTTTTTTTTTTTTAAAGCAGATCAACTTGAGAAACAAACAAAGAGCCGTAGGACAAGAATCAAGCCTCACTTTTCTGGCTCTACTCGTAGCCTGAAAAAGGGAGGGTAGTTTTTCATCTCCTTCAATACCCAAAATAATTATCCAATTCAAAATAAAGTGAAAAAATCTATTTTATATCCACAGAAGCTGAATGATTTTAAGTAAATCCCACCAAATACTTCACGTTGCCACAAATATCTTAGCTTTCTGTTTAAAAATCCTATGACTAATCTCCTGAATGGATTATTTTTCTCCTGAAATTGATTATCGCCGACATCCCAGTGACCTTAGAGGCTCAATAGGGCCTTTGCGGCCCTGCGTTCTAAAATCTCTCAATGCCTATGGCGATACAGTTTCTCAAAGAACTTTGTAGTTAGGTGTCATTATATGAATCCACAGTGAAGACGTGGCCCTTAAATAGATCCTAAGTTAAATCCATAAAACACTGAAAATCCATAAAAATTTAAAAGTCACATCTTACTAGAATATACTACTATATACGACATGATGATTTATGAGAACTTCAGAGTGTGGAGGATTTGCAGTTACCAAATTTCCAAGACTGTGGATTTCTATTTGGGAAGAGTGGAATTTTAGGATCTAAAAGAGACATCGGCCCTCTTCACTGCGGGAGCCAGGACAACATGCGGCTCTGTGCCAGTCCCGAGGGGTTAGGTGGGCTCCCCCAGAATTCACATGCTGGATTTCTAACCCCCGGTGACTCAGAATATACGCCTGTATTTGCAGATAGGGTCTTTAAAGAGGTGATTTGTTAAAATGAGGCCCAAGGATGGGCCCCACTACAGGACGACTGGGGTGCTTAGAAGAAGAGAAAATTGGGGCAGAGATGCACAGGGACGGCGATGTGAGGACCCAGGAGAGGCTGGCCTTCTCCACGCCACGGCGAGGGCCTCAGGAGAAACCTGCCCTGCTGACACCTTGCTCTTGGACGTCCAGCCTCCAGGACTGTGAGAAAAACCATTTTTTTTGTTGTTGCTTTTTAAGGCGTCCCCTAGTCTGTGGTACTTTGTTAAGGCCGCCTAGCAAACTAATGCAATAGTTAATTTTTAACATTTTACTTTAAATGTGGAACAGTAAAATAAGAATGCAGTGAAGAGAAACTGCAAAAAAAAATCAGTGTGATGTTAACAATCACTCTTGAGGTATAAAGGCAATTACTTTAACATTTGGGTGAGAGGAGAGTCACAAATTCCGACAAGCGATGGGAAGAATCTCGTGGTACCGCTTTCCGACAGCGGCTGTCCTCGCGCTACAGCAGCAGCTGGATGTGTGCGGGATGTTCTGGAGGGCTGCTGCGGCATGTCCTAGGCCCGCGCCGCAAACACGGTCATTCCCCCTTGTGGGGCCCCCTCACACCTACTCAGGTGCCCTCAACCACTCACTTGCTACAGCTTTTCTTATTATTATTATTATTAACTGCAAGGAGGAGACAGAGCTGTATTCAAGGAGAGGACACAGTGATTACGGGAAATAGCACAGTCGGTTTTCTGTAACTCAAACCCACCGTTACCGAGACAGGGACCTACGCACAGGGGATCAAGGGTCTACTTGTGGAATATTCAGGGAAAAAACGCTGGTCATTAATTTTTAAGTGGCTGATTTCCAAAGTCCGAGCAGAACACTGGCAGGAACCAGGCCGTCCACAGGTGGCCATCAGGTCCCCTGCAGTGACGCGCACAGCGAGGCTCTGGGGGCTCGGCAGGTACCGGTCGATGTCCGTATCGTCAAGGATCTCACTTTCTCCCGAGGAGGGACATATAGACCTGAAGTCCATCAACACATTTTAAAAAGTATGATTTCAGGCATAGGTAGGTGCAAAGAAAAAAAAAAAACACGTGGGGGAGTTTGGAGAACAGCCTGGCGGTGCTGAGAGTGGTGCTAGGTTGGCGGGAGGGCAAAGGGGCTTCTCCAGGGAGACACTTAGGCTGAGACCACAGGGTGAGGGCCAGCTGCACCTCAGGGGAGGAGGAGCAGCCAGTGCAAATGTCCTGGGCTCAGGCCACACTCAGCACGACCAAGCGAGAGAGCGGGAATGGCTGCAAGGCAGTGAGTGGGGTGAAAGTCGGAGGGAAGTGGCAGATGAGACCACAGGGACGCCCAGGGCCATGCGGAGGAGCATGGATTTTGCCTGAATGGCTGAACGGGATTCCATTTTAAGCAGAAACTTGACATGATCTGGCTATGCTCTAAGTCCTCACTCTTGCTGCTGGGTGGAAAAAGGGACTGTTTGGGGTCAGAGTAGAGGGAGGGCGATCCAAAGTGGGGGTTAGATGACGTCGCCGAGGAGATGGTGAGAAGTACCGAGGCCCAAGGTGGGTTCCGGGGGCAGAGCCAACTGGACTTGTCGATGAGTCGGGTGGGGGTACGAGGGAAAGGTGGGAGCCGGGGAAGCCTTCTGTCCTCCCGACAGCCTCCTTTATCCTGCTTGGGGGAGGATCGCTCTATCAGGAGACGCCTCGCAAGCTTCAAGTCCCCAACACCCGGGGCTTTCATGGATGGAAGGGAGGTGACCACTCTCTGAGCTGATCAAATGCAGTAAAGTGTCCGCAGTCGTGCTGGCAGACGAACCCCCTGCAGAAACCCGGACAGCGGCGAGCATGTCGACCGTCTGGGCCTCAGATCTTCTCCGTAGTTAAGTGGATACAATAAGGGGCATTTTCAGAGAAGACAGCCCAAAACAGGAGACATCCCTCTCCCGCCTTGAGCCACACAACCCAACCCCTCCCTCAATGAGGATTTCCAGCGCCTAAGAATATCTAAAAACTCGGGCTTGCCTACTTCCCTGGGTCCCAAGGTGGAGGGTTCTATCCCACTGATAAAGAAAAACCTACACAGAAGAAGACTCGCTCCAGCAGCAATTGCAGGTCTTGTATTTTCTTACCAAAATTAGAACCTCATCGTGGCCCATGATGCTGTTTATCATACACCAGACGCACGTAGCTTTCCGCTAGAAGCTCGCTCGCCAGTCCCTTTACGGAGAGCAGCCCTACGGCCTCAGCCTCTAACCTGCTATCTCCTTTCTGCTAGGAGCTGGCAATGGCTCAAATCCCTTCTGACGGCTGGTTTTAGATGCCCACCTGGCCACAATACAGCACTCAGGTATTGTCAGATGCGGTGACACGGGTGGGCCTCACCCAAACAGGTGAAGGCCAAAATGAGCAAATACAGATTTCTCAGAAAAGAACGTCTGGAGCGTCAAGTCTGACCTGAATTAGCTGCCTGCTGGCCTGGCCTATGGGTTCAGACTTGCCAACCCTGCAGCGCCACAGGCCGATGCCTTAAAACAAGTCTCTCTTGTCCCCCGTCTCACACGCACGCACACGCACCCTGTTTCGGTCACGGGTGTCTATAACAGAGTCCCGTGGGTTCTGCTTCTTGGGAGAACCGCGGCTGATACAGCCTGAGAACAGCAGGCAGCAGGTGCCCCTCTGAGGGGGCCGGCCCGCCACAGGCCAGGCCCCAGGCGACCCCGGGCCACCGACCCGCTCCTCGCTGAGCTGTCCCCGCCCGTGTGCAGGACGAGGGCCAAGCACCTGCCTCCTGAGTCTGCCATGGGGCTGGCGGGAGGGCATCAGGCCGCGCACCGAGGTGGGGGCTCAGGCGGCCTCAGGTCCCCCCGCCCGCTCTGCTGTCACGGGCCCTTGCTCCTTCCGGGACCCCTGACCTGTGAGCCCCGTGGGCCTCTCTGTGGCAGGAATTCGCTTTCTGTCCTCTGCTCCCCGCGGGCCAGGGGAGCCATGGGCCTGAGGACGCGGGGCGCCCGCCCGCGGCACCTGCACCTCTTTCCTTGCGGGGAGAGCCCCTGAGGCCACGGGGCCGCTGTCGTAGCCACGGCGAGGCGAGGGTGCAGGCCTCTGGGGCCTGCCTTTCCCTCCGGGATACAAGCCCAGGGCGGGACGGCCCACTCGGCCGCTCCATTCAGCTTCTCCCGCCGCCCGCGCTGCTCTCCCAGGGGCAGCCCAGCCCGCCTGCGCTCCCGCTCACGGCGCCACGGGCCCGCGCCCACACCCTCGGCACAGCCACGTCTTGTCACGTTGGCGACAGTCGCTCCAGCAGGTGTGAGGCGACACACGTGGTTCTGATTCGCATCCTGATGACGAGTGACGCTGAGCGCTCTTTCATGTACCTGTTGGCCGTTTCTATGTCGGTTTTTCTGGAAAAGTATCCAGAGTCTTTTGCCCATCCTAAAGTCAGATTGAATTGTGTGGGTCCTTTATGTATTTTGGATATTATCCCCTTATCGGATTACGTCATCTGCAAATATTTTGTCCTGTCCAGTAGGTTGCCTTTAAGTTTTGTCGCTTGTTTCTTTTCCCGGGCAGAAGCTTTCTAACTTAGTGTAGTGGCCCCGGTCGATTTCGGCTTTTTCCCTTTCTCTTAACGTGCAGTGTGACAGCGCCTCCCTCCCGGCCAACATACTCTGTCGTATTGTGTGTTCGACTCCCTATTGCAATGAAGGTATAAAAATGAATAAGGGGTTATTAAAATGTTTTTTGGAGGCACCCGAGTGGCTCAGCGGTTTGGCGCCGCCTTTGACCCAGGATGTGACCCCGGGGTCCTGGGATCGAGTCCTGCGTCGGGTCCCCGCAGGGAGCCTGCTTCTCCCTCTGCCTGGGTCTCTGCTTCTCTCTCTGTGTCTCCATGAATAAATAAATAACATCTTAAAATAAAATAAAACAAAATAAAATGAAATAAAATAAAATAAGTAAAATAAAATAAATAAAATAAATAAAATAAAATAAAATAAATAAAATAAAATAAAATAAAATAAAATAAAATAAAATAAAATGTTTTTTCCTCAATGACGGGCAAAACCCTTCCCCAAATCTTCGTTTCCCGACTGGCCTGGGAAGCAGCTTTCGCCAGGACTGATGCGCAGTCGTCAGTAATTAAACAAAACTAAATGAGCCCAGAGAACCTTATGACGGTGACTAAGCGCTGACCACGACGTCCGTAAGGAAGTACCGTGTGTCGCTTGATGCTGCTCGGCTTTCCCACGACCCGCCAACTACCCTCCCGGGCAGCTCACTGCCCTGAACACCGTGCCCCGCGCTCCAGACACGTGGGGCACCAGGAGCCACCCCTGCGGGGGTGCGTGGGAGGGTGCTCGGAGGAGCCTCCGAGACCCGGTGCAGGATCAGGTGGGGCCAGACACGGGCACACACCCCGTCGAGCGGCCGGCCAGGCTGTGCTCCCTCTCCGGCGGCTGCTCGGAGGCCCTGGCTCGGTACCCAGGCTCCCCGGGCCCCGCATGTGCCACCGCTCAGCGCTTGTCCTCGGAGCAGGTGCCAGGGTCGGCAGTAAGGAGGACGACGTGTGGCTGTGTGCAACAGGCTGGCCCCACGCTGCGGCCCGGGCTCGCTGTCGGCCCGCGGACCCTCCGTGGAGCTCAGGGCCCGCGGCCGGCCACGCGAGCCAGAGGCCAAGGTGTAGTGGGGGCTCCACCGCCGAGTCCACGCGCTCACTCCAAGGCAGGGTCGGCTGGACCCTCGCCACGCAGGCACCTGGGGCCGATGGGAGGCACTTGGGTCCAACTCCCTCTGTCCTCCGCATTGTGGCTTCTTTTGATTAAAAAAATATTTTTGATTTAAAAAATTAACTTGATCTTTTCGACAGGTTGCAAACTTGCATGTCCTGTAAGTGCAAGAAAACCAAGCTCCACGGTGGAGGGCCTGTCGCACGTCCCCCCTGGCTGCGTGGTGCCCGCGCCGGCACGGCCCTGCCGCCTGTTCTGTGAGTCCTGAAGACTTCCGGCTGCGCACGCAGATACATATAAATTCCCATCCCCCCCCCTTTTTTTTTCCCAAAAACGATGGTTGCTCATTAAAAAGCGGACTCATCAGTGCTGAAGGAAGTTCTTCCCAGGTGGAGAAACCGTAAGATCCGTAAGTGGAAGAAACTGTTGGCCCAGAGGAAGAGGGAAACTGGAAGAAAAGAGAAGCAGAAAGCGCTGAAGTGGTTTGTTTGCGTCCCCCGTCGCGTGCTCGGGGGGGCCCTGGGGCGCACGTCCTGGTCCCCAGGCCTTAGGGACCCACAGGCAGCTGGGGCCCGAGCACAGCCTGTGACTCTGCTCCCCGTCTTGGCCTTCCTCGGCGCTTTTAGGTTTCTTCCCTCTCTCTCTGTCTCTGTCTCTCTCTGTCTCTGTCTCTCTCTCGTCTGGGCTGTGTTAATGGAGAAACAGGGAGGAACCTCAGCAATTATCTGGAAAATCAAGTGGAAAGATCCCCGTTGGTCGCCGCGGAGGGTGCAGGCGGATCCGAGCCAGGATGTCCTGTGACCGAGGGGCCTTCAGGTTTGGGGCCGCGGCACTTCTCTCGGGGGCGCGAGGCCACCTTGCTAGGGGCACAGGCGTGCCCGACGGGGCGCGAACCAGCAGGGCGCTAGGAGGGTCTGTCGGTCAGCTCTGAGCCGTTGCTCCTGCGCCACCTGAGGCCAAGGCTGCAAGGCTGTGCCCCGGGCAGGACGCGTCCCCAGCCCCAGCCTATGTGCCACCGCCCGGTCCGAGCCCCGTGGCTGAGCGCCGGCGCCCGTCAGCCGCTGTGCCCGGGAGCAGACTGCGGCCCGAGGCAGGGGCCCACGTCAGGCCTGGGGCTCACAAGGACGCCACGTGATCATGGCCCAGGCCCAGGCTGAGCACGCCCGCGCCGTGACCTCACACGCGAGCCCACTGGCCTGGAAGCCTGCGCGACCCCGGGCCCAGCTCGGTGGCCACACTCACAGGAGGGAGCGGCACCCCGGGGCCGCCTGCAGAACGGTCAGACGGCGTCTGTGCCGCCTTCGGGTCCCCTGCTGAGTGCACTGTGCTCCCCATGGGCTCCGGGGCGGGCCAGGCTCGTGGGCCAGTCCCCAGTGCTGGTGCCCCCCTCCTGGAAGGCCGCGTCCACACCCGGGCCGCCGCGCAGAACCCGGACAACACAGTGAGGCAGGCCCGGCCAGCGCCCTCGGAGGGACTCGGCCGCCAGGCTCCCAGCCACCGACACGGCCCGGTCCTCAGCCCGCGGCGCCGGGACAGCTGTCCCCACAGCCCACGGGGCGGCCGAGTGCCTGTGAACCCGCATCGCATCCACCACAGGAGCGGGCAGGGTCACCAGGTCACGGTCACCGGGTCACGGTCGCCGGCACTGTGCTGAGACCCACCCCCTCCCCAGCGTGTCCCCCGTTGGCTGTTACACAACGTGCCCTCTCCACCGTCGCGACTCCCGCGGGGCCTATCTTGTCCCCACCTCCTCTTCCCTTACGGAGCAAGGCGCTCTTGGTTTCTGGACCAGAAAACCACCCAGAGATTTTCAGGGTTGCCTGAGAACCCCCCTTCACCTCAAGATTCACTCATAGTTTAACAATTCCTTCAAATTGCCACCCGTGACGGGGACAACGGATAGCGCCAGAACATCCAGTGCGTACAGTGACCCCGTACAGCGGCCTGACGTCGTGGGCTTTAGCAAGAAGACACGCCACTGGGTGGGCGGTCGGGGAAACACACTGTAAGGTCATGAACTGAAAAAGAAAAGTATAGATCATATAAAATCATAGATTATCATGAAAACGCAGCGTCTTTGGGCTGGATGTTACTCCAGGTTCAAGCTGTGGCTTCCTTTTCTGCTCACCTGTCATATTGATGGCAGAGAGCTGGTGAGCGCGCCTCCGAGATCAGTGGGGTGGTCGTGCCCATTTGGATCTCCGAATACACGAAACTGTCAGGAAGGTGTGTGTTTGGGGGCCCCTGGGGCTCAACGACTTAGCGCCTGCCTTTGGCGCAGGGCGTGACCCCGGGGTCCCGGGATCGAGTCCTGCATCGGGCTCCCTGCGTGGATCCTGCGTCTCCCTCTGCCTGGGTCTCTGCCTCTCTCTCTCTCTCTGTGTCTCATGAATAAATAAATAAAATCTTTTTTTTTTTAATAAATAAAATCTTTAAAAAAATGTGTGCTTACTTCTACAAAAGCCGTATTTTCTCCCACTTGCCCCACTTAGCCCCCAAAATAAAGAACAATGGAATTACGTGTATTTGCTTCTTAAAAAACACACATGAGGCGAAACCTTGAGATCATCTTAGTGACACTTCCGTTCGCAGATAAATGAGTGTGACTTGGTCCCCAAGAAAGCCCAGTTTCTTCACATTAGCGATGCTCAAAGGACATGGATATTGAAGCGTTTGTCACAACAACGGTGCCTGGGTGAGAACAGTACGGTCTGGCTCGCGGACCTCTTGTCCTGAGCCCCCCGAGGCCTAAGGCTGCGGCTCCCAATGGCCACCCGCCGGTCCCGGCGTGACACACGAAGGCATCTTTCGCCCGCGTCCCTCTGACCTGCCAACAGTGACGTAGTTAGAAAAACGTCAGCCAAGTTAGAAGGGGGAAGCGCTTGTGTGTGTCCCCCCCCGCCCCGATCTCCCCTCGGAGGCCTCTGGTCCGTCTGGTCCCCCCCTGTCGGAGCTGACCCCCGGCCCCGGAGCGCACCTCTGGACGAGGAGCAGGACAGACGCACAGGCCGGGCAGGCCCGGGCCGCAGGCCGCGGGAGGAGCCGCAGAGGCTCCTCTCACCTTCACCTCTCAGGCCTCCCTCTCACCTGTCCGCCGCGTCCTTCAAACGTCTGTCCCGTCCCGTGAACAACTCGCAATGAGCCATCACGCTAACAAATGAAGCTAAAAAAAAGTCGTCGCCGATTTCCCCCAGGAAACGCGCCCTGTTGCCCCCTCGGCCCCAGCGGGAGCCAAGCTCTCTGCAGAGGAAGGACCTTTCGTGTTAGTTTTCACCCGCTGCCCTCCCGCCTCACGCTCTGAGGAGGCTGCAAACAACCGCCTGGTCCTTACGGAGCGGAAGGGAGCGGCCCTCGATCCGCCTACAATTGTGCGATCAGCCGCGAGCCTCCGATCCCAAAGTGGTTGAGAGCAAAGAACTAGGCCTGGTGCCCACGAAGCCAGCCATGGGCTCCCAGTAAGAGACAGGGAAGGCCCGGGACTCTGAGCAAAAACCCTCTTTACTCCCTTCCTAAAGGTCTCGTGATATTTCCCACGAGGCCTTGCCAATTTCAAGACTCCTTTTGCTTTTTTGCTTTATTTATCCGCCTTTAGTAAAGGGAGATATCAGTTCTGCTCGTCCACTCTTCTGAACCCACAACAGTAACAAGGACGTATCAAATGCCGATGGCCTTAAAACAAAGCACGTGGCCAACATCTGTTGTTGCTTTCTTTCATGTCGTCACGATTTGCTCTCACCTCTGAAGATATCTAGCAGTTATTTCACGTCTCAGCCAGGAGATGTCACTGCAGTTGAATTAAATAATTAAGAGCACTTGAGATATTCCGGAAAAAGTCTGAGTGTCAAAAAAAAAAAAAAAAAAAAACCTTCTATGAACTGTCACAAATGAGTGGAAAGGCATTCTGGAGTAAAAGTGGGCTTTGTATACCCAATTCTGCTTTATGGCTAATAGATGCAACATTTGTCTACACCCCAGATTAAAAGAGAATGCTTATCCCTCCCTCCTTGCTAAATTGCAAGTACACTGGAACACAATAGCAACAGAAACTTACTGACTTATTCATTTCTTTTTTTAATTTTTATTTATTTATGATAGCCACAGAGAGAGAGAGAGAGAGAGAGAGAGAGACAGCCAGAGGAAGAAGCAGGCCCCATGCATCGAGAGCCAGACGTGGGATTCGATCCCGGGTCTTCAGGATCGCGCCCTGGGCCAAAGGCAGGCGCCAAACCGCTGCACCACCCAGGGATCCCTTACTGACTTATCCGTTTGTGTGAATAAAAAACTTTTAGGAAGCGGGGACCTCCTCATTGCTTCCGCTTTTCAGAGAAATAGAAAAAACGATCCTAAAGTTTGTACGGAACTACCAAAGACCTCCGAGAACCAGAGCAAACTCAAGAGATGAGAACAAAACTGGAAGAACAAAACTGGAAGAATTTCCTGATTTCAGACCATACCACAAAGCTGCAGTCATCAAAGTGTCATGGCACCGGCATAAAAATAGACGTACAGACCGACAGAAGGGAACAGAGCGCCCAGAAGGAAATGCCTGCATTTATGGTCAATTAATATTTGACTAGGGTGCTAAGAACACTCAGTGCGGAAAAGACAGTCTCCCCAGCAAACGGTGCTGGGAAAACTGCACAGCCACAGGCAGGAAAATGAAACTGGACCCCTACTGACACCACTCACACTAATCAACTCCTTGACATTGATCCTGGCAATGATTCATGGGATTTGACACCAAAAGCAAAGACAATAAAGGAAAAAATAAACAAGTGGGACTACATCGAACTAAAAAGCTTCTGCGTAGCAAAGGAAACCATCACAAGATGAGAAGGCATCGTATGGAATGGGAGAAAACACTGCAAAACACATATCTGATACGGGGCTAATATCCAAAATATACAAGGAACTCGCACAGCTCACTAGCAAAAAACCCAAATAACTCAATTAAAAATGGGCCCAGGTCCTGACTAGACATTTTCCCAAAGAAAACTTACAAGTGGCCAACAGATACATGAAAAGGAGCTCAGTTCATCACTAATTAGTGGGGAAGTGCAAATCCAAACCACAACGGAACCCACCTCACACCTGAGGACGGCTGTTGGTGAGAAGACAGGAGATAACAGCTGTTGGCAAGGATGCGGATGGGATGTAACTGGTGCAGCCACTATGGTGACGGTACGGAGGGTCCTCAAGACATCAAAACATTGCTCCCGTTGACGCAGCCAACCCATTCCACGTGCCAGGGGGCACCTCGCAAGGTCCGTGTCTCCTCATTACAGCCCATCCTCTGGACAAGTGGGATAGCACTGTGTCCCACTTACGTCCATCGTGCATTCTGGAAAACACTCCAGACTTGGATGTCTGAAAGTCAGACATCGAACTCCTGTTATTTCACGTGGGGTGTGAGCGAGGAGTGGTTTCTTTCTTCAGCGTTAGTGAAGATTCAGCGCGTCACGAATGCATGCAAGTCCAACGGGAAGAGACAAGCAGAGTGAAGATGCCCCAGTCCCTGCCTCCTCTCAACCAGACGGTGCTCAAGGAGCATCACTGAGTCATGGGGTCAAGGATGGTACGCTTGAACACAAAACGCTTGACAGCCAAGCCATTTCCTTGTTCCTCCCGCCTTGATGCACGTATAACATCTTCCCGCCATTTACTGTCATCGCCACTGTCCGCTCTTAATAAAGCTCCAGATGACAAAATGATTCTCTTTAACCGTTAACTCAAATTACCTGTTGTTCTTGCACAGTAGGTACTAACAGGATATTTTCATGGGATACTCTTTGGAGTCACGCTCTGCATTTGCTGCAGCAGATCCACTTTGGGACCTTCTGTATCCTGCCCCACGCCGGGAGCCGCACGCCTAATGGTGGCTACTTCGCTCTCTGGCTCCTGGTTGGAAACAGCCGAGGGCAGCCCCGCAGAACAGAGGAGGCCAGAGAGGGAGAGGTCACGGCACTACCTGCCGTCCTCCCCCGTCAGCCATTCCTCTGCCAAACACAGCTTTTGCCTTCAGACACGACTATCGCTCCCTTGCAGGCCTGGCAAGTACCCCAGGAGCCAGCTTGCCTTTGCCCCAACAGGCCCCAAAACTAGCCCAGAGTACTGTGCAACTTCTGTAGGGTCCCTTTAACCCTCCCTCAACTTTGTAAAGGTTTGAATGTTCTGCATACGCGCATCATTCCTGGACCCCAGGTGGCACCTGAAGCGCGACCTATGCATTAGTCAGATATTTAAAACTTACTATTTAGATGCATGATCAGGAATATATCCCACATGGATGACTTGCACTGGGAATAAAATCGTTTTTATTCAGATCATCAAGACCAAGTTCTCCGTGGGAGAAGAAAATGCATAAAGGCAAAGGAATATTGAAAAACCAGAACTGAAGAACGATGAACCCTAGAACTAAACCTGTTGGATCCAACCACAGGTTGATTTTAAATCTTGATTATGGTTCATAGCACTCACTACACCGACTGTTTATCGAGCACCTACTCGGGGTTTGACACCGTGCTCGGCATTTCAACACAAATCGTTTTCAGTCTGTCGGATAATCTTGCGAGGCAAGTGATACTCTTGTCCGAGAGCCAAGGAAAACGAGAGTCACATGAGTGCAAGAGCCCAGCCTCAGACACAAGGCCAGCTGTGACCTAGCGAGGCGTCCAGTGCGCACCAGCTGTCCCCGTAGCAGACCACCCCGTGCAGAGGGACACGGGCTACTCCTGGGCTGCCCAAGCCCAAGGGACTGAATAGGCCTGAAGC
Source organism: Vulpes vulpes (assembly GCF_048418805.1). Classification (NCBI taxonomy): domain Eukaryota; kingdom Metazoa; phylum Chordata; class Mammalia; order Carnivora; family Canidae; genus Vulpes; species Vulpes vulpes. Next base: position 146,048,393 of record NC_132783.1, read on the forward strand.
CTTAAAACAAGCCCATTTAGTTCTGCATCATCTCATCTTCCAAACAGGTGTCTTCACATCTCTCGGGAAGCTCCGCAGCGTCTCGTCCATGACTCACGGGTTTTGGGAAGTGGGCCGTGTCACTTCTCTGCCCCTAGTTCCGGATTTTCGTCTCTTTGAGCCGAGTCTGATGACTGTCGTTCCCCCTGGGATCAGTGACTCAACTCCAGAAAGGCTGCTCAGAATGTCAGGGATTCCCACTGTGCTGTCTTCAAAACGATGAGGCGTACTGGTGAGGTTCTCAGAGCATGTCATAATTTGATGAGGAGGAGGAAAAGAGAAATCTTTGTGACAGGGAGGCCTTTCTAGTGCTTAGTGATTCGGGCAGTGACTGGGCCAGCGGCCATCTGATAAAATGGTTTGCTAGGAAAACTGCTGGTGTGGGTGACGTTAACAATAAAGAGGCGCAGGGATGATAGGTAACAGCACTGAGTGTGCTGGGTACCACGTTCTGCTCCCCACGAGTCACCTCCCTTGAAGCTCCCTTGGGGGCAGATGTGATTACCAGGCTCGGATTTTAAGGTGGGGAAACTGAGCCGCCAAGCCCTGATGAAGTGACTGACCTCTGGCAGCTATAGCCGAGCAAGCTGCCCAGCCCGAGAGCCGAGTTCCAGGCCCTATGCTGGGAGGAGAGGTTTCATCCGTGCAAGAGACTCCAGCTTCCTTCTGTTAGGAGCGGCCACAGTTGGAGATGTCTTTTTTAATTTTTTATTTAAATTCAATTTAGTTAACATACAACGTGTTACTAGTTTCAGGAGTAGAACATGGTGATTCATCAGTTGCATAGAACACCCAGGGCTCATCCCATCACGCGCCCTCCTCAGTGCCTGTCACCCCGTTACGCCGTCCCCCACTGTGCGTCCAGAGATCCTGCTTGTTCCCTACACTTAAGTCTCTTATGGTCTTAAAAAATATCATGCACAGTGACCTCAACACACTGCAGGGACGGATGGACTCTCAGAATATGAAACGTGGTATATAATCAATTTTTAAATCAGGCCTGATATTTTTTAAAGATCTAGTTTCAAAAATTTTTTTTTAAATAATTAAAAAAAAAAGACCTAGTTTCATGAGTTCAGGAAGAGGTGAAATTTAGCACCACTGTGGAAACGGTCTGAATATTTGAGTTAAACGTAATCTAAACAGGCACAGCCGTGTTGGGGCGCTGACAATGGGGTCTCGCTCAGCGTAGGAGCAGGCTCAGGGCTCAGAGTCGCCCGCACGTACTCAAGAGCCACGGGACCCAGAGAGCTCTCTGATTCTAAGCACTTGCCACACGCAGGCAAATGGTGCACACACATGCACGGTGCACATCCACCACTGTGTGTCACACACATGCACGCACGCACACACACGCAGGTGCACACACCTCCACCACTGTGTATCATGTACCTACGCGCACACACGCACACGCACATTCACACGCACACGCACACGCACAGGCACACGGGCGCAGGCACACTGGTGCGTGAGCAGGGTCTCAGCGCCGTCTCCAGCCCAGGCAGCCACGTGACAACGGTGCGGACAACCCCGCCGCCGGGAGCTGCAGGCCCCACATCCTACCCTTCGGCTCGGCGGCAACGGCCCCGATCCCTCCTTCAGAAGCGCAGCTAAGGCGCCTCGGCGTCTGCGGGCGGGACCCCGGGGCCGGCGGGCCGGGAGCGCCTCTTCCCCGGGAGTCACGGCGGCCGCGCCTCCGCCTGCCGCTCCAGGTCCCCGCCCCGCCCTCCGGCCCCGCCCCCCGCGCTCTGGAGCCCCGCCCCCGCCCTGAGGCCCCGCCCCCCGTCCTGAGGCCCCGCCCCCGCCCTGAGGCCCCGCCCCACACTGAGGCCCCGGCCCCGCCCTGGGGCCCCGCCCTCCCGGTCCTCCGGCCCCGCCCCCACCCTGAGGCCCCGCCCCCGCCCCGGGTCCCGCCTGCAGCCCCAGGACCCCCGGCCGCCCCGCCACGTCCCATCCTTGGCCGACCCCGCGGCCACTGCCCGGAGGCCCAGCGCCCTGCCCGTCTGGCGGCCGAAGCCCGGCGGCCTCCTCCCCGCTCGTGGCCCCGAGCCCCTCCCGGCCGCCTGCGGACTGGGCCGGGCTCCCCGCCTCCCTGCGTGGCTCCCCGGTCGGTCGTGACCCCAGGGCTTGGGCCCTCCTCGAGGACGCGCCCAGCACCACGCGGCCCTCCCCGCTCTCCCGACACCGCCGAGCATGCTCGTCCGTCCGCACAACTGACTCAACCACTTCTGCACACTCCGGATCCGGATCCGCCCGCCGGCCGGGTCCTGGGCCTCACCCCGGCGGGCTCCCGCTACACTTCACCTCACCGCCCCCCCAAGGCCGCACCTGCACCGCGCCCCTCCCCCCTCAAGGCCACACCTGCGCTGCGCCCCCTCCCCCCTCAAGGCCACACCTGCACCGCGCCCCTCCCCCCCTCAAGGCCACACCTGCGCTGCGCCCCTCCCCCCCAACCCCACACCTGCCCTGCGCCCCTCCCCCCCTCAAGGCCACACCTGCGCTGCGCCCCTCCCCCCCAACCCCACACCTGCCCTGCGCCCCTCCCCCCATCAAGGCCGCACCTGCCCTGCGCCCCTCCCCCCCTCAAGGCCGCACCTGCACTGCGTCCCCTCCCCCCCCAAGGCCGCACCTGCACTGCGCCCCTCCCCCCCTCAAGGCCACACCTGCCCTGCGCCCCCTCCCCCCCAACGCCGCACCTGCACCGCGCCCCCTCCCCCTCCCAACGCCACACCTGCACTGCGCCCCCTTCCCCCTCCCAACGCCACACCTGCACTGAGCCCCCTCCCCCTCCTCCCAACCCCACACCTGCACTGCGCCCCTCCCCCCTCCTCCCAACCCCACACCTGCACTGCGCCCCTCCCCCCTCCTCCCAACCCCATACCTGCACTGCGCCCCCTCCCCCCCAACGCCGCACCTGCACTGCGCCCCCTCCCCCCCTCAAGGCCACACCTGCACTGCGCCCCCTCCCCCTCCTCCCAACCCCACACCTGCACTGCGCCCCTCCCCCCTCCTCCAAACCCCACACCTGCACTGCGCCCCCTCCCCCCCAACGCCGCACCTGCACTGCACCCCCTCCCCCTCCCAACGCCACACCTGCCCTGCGCCCCCTCCCCCTCCTCCCAACCCCACACCTGCCCTGTGCACCCCCTCGCCAGGGGCTGCAGCACCTGGTTCCCCACCAGCCCTCAACACCTTCCAGCTCACCAGGCGGCAGTGAGGACAGTGCCGCGATTCCAGCCCTTCATCTTCCCCAAAGCTCTCATCCCCTCACCCCACCGTTGTCTCTGTTCCTCCGCCACCTTCTCTTTTCTCTTCCCCTCTTGCCAGCCTGGATTCCTGGGCCAGCGCCACTGTTGGTCTCATGCGAAACCCTTCACTCTCCTGCTTCTCCGTGCTGCTGCCGTGCCTACCCCTCAAAACCCCAAACTTCCCTGCTCCAACTTTCCACCCCCGCCCTGCCTACAGACTAGCTGCTTTATGTTACCGGACAAAAATCCTACAGCAGTTTCTTTCCCTTTAAATTGATGATTGCAAATAAATAAATAAATAAATAAATAAATAAATAAATTGATGATTGCAAATGGCCAATACAGTCTCAATATTGCCTGGGGAGCCTGTGACATTTCCTTCCTAAATTCACTTTTCCATCCCGGGTATCCTTTCTCCTCAAACATCTCCCGTGGTCACCTCCCCAACCCCAAGCTCTGACTCAGAATGGAAGAAGGGATATCCCTTATCCTTTCACATGCAAATGCCTTCCTTCCCTTGGGCTGCCATCTCCTCCCCTCCTACTTCCTCAAGAATTTTGCCTCTGTGGCCTTCCTTGTTAGTCCTGTGCTATGGATCTCTCCATTTCAACTTTCAATCCTATCAGCAAGAAATGCACACTCCAATCTGTCCAGTTAAAGGAAAAGTCCTCCCTCAACTCCTCAGATGCCTTCAGCGTCGGCTCCATTTCATAGTCCCCTTCATAGCAATACTTATCAAGGGATGTCTGTAAATATGGTCTCCACATCCTGGTTTGTCATTTACGTTTAAAAATGTTTATTTTTGAACATCAAAGTAAGATTCTTACATATTCTAAAAATGTATTTATATATTTTAGATTTTCTTCCCATAGACAGCAGCCTGAAACTCTCAGCAAAATCACCTGTGATTCACCTTAAAAACATGCTCGTGAAGCACTTCTCTACTTCTCAATTTCTGACACTTGTATTGGCTCCTCAGTACTGAAATGCCATTGTACTCTACATATAATACCCCTACGTTCACATACGTTTCTGCTTTTCCCACCCTCCCATTGTAGTTATGTCATAGTTTTTGGTTAAACCAGTGTTCAATGGTACGGAAATACTATTCATAAACAAGATTGTAATGTGCATGACAATAAGTGCATAACTGCATTTTTTTGAACACTTTAATTTTTCTATAGTTATCAGTTGCTTCGATTTTCTAATTATTTTTCTATCTATCACAGATTTGATCTCTACTAGAGCTGTAGAACTTCTTTTAATATATTCAAACATAACAGCATACTCAGTCCCAATTTCTGTTGGACAAATCCTTCCTGGAATCCTCTATCCTCTGACTCAAAGAAGATCGCAGCAGCACAGGGGAGAGATATAATAAAAGATGCCCTAGGGAATCACTGTTACAACCGAATATGCAGCATATCTTAGAAATATGCCTGGCCAAGAAGTCTAAGAAGGTGATAATGAGAGTATGAACAGCAACAGCTTCAGGACAATGGGATCAGAGCACTACTCCTTTTTATAGCCAAAGAAGCTTTTGCACCAGAAAGAAAGAACATTGTTTTCCTGACTTTTTGGTGCATTCTAAATTCTCTGAATCTGTGAAGAATTCTAAATTCTTCAGAATATTAAAAGAAGAACAAGATTCTAGGATAAGTCTGAAAAGGAAGGTAATTTTTATATTCTGTAGCGGAATTCCAGCCACAATTCCCATCAGGATTCTTTATCCCATCAGCTTTAATAAACACATAGAACTCACTGACCTACATTAGAGGTGCCTGTTGAATATGCAATATGAATCTGTGAATCCTCTAAAACCCTTTCTTGTGTCTTAGTAACTCTGGAATTGGTTTAGGAAGTTTAATGTACATAACAAATTGTTTTTTCCCCTAGAAAATAGTCAGGTAATCATTGGGCAGCTGTAATTCAACTTATGGCATATTCTGAATTAATTCAAATAATTTACAATGTTATATATATATATAATATATATAAAAATATAAACAAATATAAAAACATATATTAAAAAATATACACACACACACATATTTTTCTCCCTGAATTCTATCTGGAATTCCTTATAGTAACACAAGTATGGCTTCTTTAAGTTCAGTAAATGTAAGCAAATTACCACAACTAACCTTTAGTTTTTTTTTTTTTTTACTTTGGACGAATGATTATATACTGAATTTACCATTAATATGGCTATTTATTTAGTGAAACCAACCAGAATTTCACATTTTAAGTAAAGAAATGTAGACACAGCAATGGAAAGTATAACTCAATTATTCCCCTTCCCCAATCTTCTTTGTAGATCCAGATTTCCCTTGGAGGGAAGTTCCAAAGGAAGACTAGCCAAAGAGAAATCATTTATTTCACTCAATACCCACATGATGTGGCAATTGGTTTTCAAATATATTTTTGACAAACACAAGTAGGACATCTGGAATTGAGGTAGGGATGATTAGGTCTGGGGAGAAAAGACCAATAAATGGAAATTTCAGAAATCTTTACTGTAGAAACAAGCATTCTAAGAGTAAGTGGTTCTGTCTTTAAAATGAAATTGCTTTTTCAAGTAAGAAAATGCTTATTGAGTTCTACTACAGAACAAATAGATTTTCCATGATGATTCTTGGGCAAAAGCTATAAGTCAAATCTTAAGCACTTTTTAAAAAGACCATACAGATGTGTATTGTTTAAGCTTATATTGTCATTAGTTCATTGACTGTATCTGAAAAAACTTAAAAATGCTCAAAAATACATACTCAAATTTATTTTATATGAATTATGATGAAAATACTCAAAATTATTTATCCATGTAAAATTTCATCTAAGTGATATGAGACTCTTCTTAAAAATGGGTCATGGATGGTTTTCCTTAGAACTCAGAATGGCAGGAAACCAACAACTGGGAACCACATTTCCTAAAAAGGCACTCCTTGTGACAGACAAGAGAATAACTGCTCCTAAACCACTCTTTTCCATGTTCAATGACATGGCTTTTCTACTCTGCTCTAGACGTAGTACTAAGACCCACCGCAAGAGTCTATGTCATAACCTGCATTGACAATTATCAATAAATAAGGAAAAACAAAAAGTCAATTAACAGTAAACTGACACAACAACCTTCATATTGCATGGATTTAGAGGAACTAACATGCAATTTTGAGAAGTAGGGCTCTACAACTGTAAGACATTACCCCTAGTGAGAAGATCCCTTTGTTTGTACCTTGAGGCATGGTCCATTTTTATTTCTGGCTAAAATCTCATCTCTCTTCTTTGGCTTTTGGGACCCTGACCTTGTGAAGCCGTTTCAACTGTACTAGAAAGCTGACTACAGCACCCGCAGCTCTCAGGGATGAAGGCTCAGGGATTCCCTGTATCTGTGATGACACTTGAAGTAATTTGGGGGATACAGAGAACAGAGGTTGAAGCAAATGAACCACTGGAACAGAGAACCCTTGGACAAGAGGAAAACGAACCATTGGACAAGAATGACGAGGATGCAATAGGTGGTTCGGGAAGCAGTGCCCTTGAGAAGGCAGGAGAGATGCTCTTGACCACAGGTAGATAACTGGTTTTCATAAAGAAGAGGTTTCTTCTTAAGAAAAAGTCCATGGTTCTCAGCCCAGATTCCTTTTTTTTTTTTTTCAAGTTTTTGTTTATTTATCTAAGAGAGAGAATGAGAGAAAGAGCACAAGCAGGGGGCCGGGGCGGGGCGGGGGGGGGCAGGGGCGGGGATGACAGGCAGAGGCAGAGGGAGAAGCAGATTCCCCGCGGAGCAGGGGCCTGACTGAGGGCTCTATACTGGGACCCTGAGGTCATGACCTGAGCTGGAGGCAGATGCTTCACTGACCAAGCCCCCCAGGAACCCTCTCAGCCCAGTTTCTTAATCAATGGGTCTAGAGTGGGTCTAGGCAACGGTATTTTTTAAAAAGCTCTCCAGATGACTTTAACGTGTGCTCAGATGTGAGAAGCACTGGAAAATGAAGAACAAAGCAAAAATACAGAAGATGGGATGGAAAGTGAAGAGTCCATCCTCTGGGTAAACTAAGAGATGGAGTAATCATCTCTTTACACAAGACCTGAGTATAGGGTTTGAAGAGAGTAGGGATATTTGAAAGGGTGGAGTTTATAAATGAAACATAACATAAATGAAACGTAACCAGAAAGAACCTCTGAATGACCTAAAACATACTAGAGTGTGTGAAAGTTGGAGAACAGCCCCTTATTGTTGAGGAAGGATAATTAAACATGTAAGCATCTTAGATCTCATAAGCTTATGCGGGATGTCTTCATATTAGTTATGCCCAAAATATTGGTTGATTGCACTTGCAGATTGTGACTGATTTTGAATAAAGTTATTATCAAAATACTATATGTTTTTTCAAAATATATTCATGTTAATTTATTTTGTTTGGTTCTTGGTGTGCAAGGGGGAGGGGAGTGGGATTGTGTGACTAATTTCCTGCATTTCCCCAACATGGATATAGAGGAGATAATTAGTGTTGCCCTAGACCAAGTGCGATAATAATGCTTCTTGCACAAATGCGTACCAGGACAACATAAGAAAAAAGTTATTCAACCTTGGAATTTACTTTTTTTTTTTTTAAACCAGAATAGAGGTTTGCACACTATATATAGCCCATTTCCTTAAAAGGGAAATTCTTGTGTGTCTCCTAGGACCCAGAAGTTCTATGTATCAAGCTTTTAAATTTTGATTCAGCTTCCCTTTCAGTTTTCAAAACTGTGCCATGTGTATTGTAATTTTGTACGTCTGACAATCTCATAACAAGATCTGAACACAGCAGCTGTTTACCATATCATGCTAATTGAGTGCGATTCCCATCATTGTCAATTTTACTCTTTTACTTCCCAATCACTTAACCACAAATAAGAGAGAGAGACAGAGAGAGACACAGGCAGACTCTAGGGAATGTGGTATCTGTATATTACTAATTGATGAGTCTCAACTAAAAACACCTTTTGGAGTAAAGATTAGAAGCTACAGTATTTGACATACTAAAGGTTGGTGCCCAGGTGCATTTGATTTCAAGCTTGTAGGGGAGCCACGCGGTACAGTGAGATCACGCTGGGCCCAGAGGTACAGGTGGAGCTTTGCCCCTGGTTCCACTAACCACTAACCAACTGAATCTTTTACATCTCAGTTTCTTTAAATGCAAAATGGAAATGAAGGCATCCTTCCTCCCATCTATGAATGGAATAATAGATGCAAAATATATTTTAATGTGAATTAACTTCAACTTAATTTTCTATTCAGAAAGGCATTATATTTGCATATCGAGCTTCCCAAAAACAAAGCATAAGAATACACAGGGTGATTAGGGAGTGGAAATGAAGATACCAGCATAATGAGAGCGCCACAGGTACACAAGGGTGAAGCACCGAACCTTCAAGGTCGCGGTTTAACAGTCTATTAAAGTTCTATAATTCTTACCTTCATAAACATTAGCACTACATATTATTATGTAGAAACAATCAACGTAAGCCTTTATTTAAAATACCACTAACGAATACACTTCTGAACCTCGAAGAGAGGTTCTTTTCTTTCTCTCGTGTTGATGCTGGTGCCATGAAATTATAAGAAACATATGAGAGAAATTATAGTAAAAAATGTGAGAATTTTTTTCCTGCCTCACCATCACATATGTTGAGCCCCAGACACAATTATCCTTTTAGAATGTATTACAGATGCAGCGCTCGGCAAATGGGTGCAAGATGTTTGTTCAGATAGAAACTTGCAGGCCAATGCGAGGGGAAGCTGGCAAAAGCTTTTAGCAGGCAATGTTTCTTGTAGGTTGCCAACCCAGATCATTTTTTTTCCCTGAGAGTTTTGGCAGCTGTCTTCCATCTCTTCAGATTGCACTTATAATTGGTTGTTTCCATGGCAACACAGAATTTAAACCATAGTCTTCTTTATTAACTAGCTATAAAATGAAGGTGTGCTCTAAGCAAAATGGGCTTTGGGGGGTAACAGCAATTAGGATAAAATCTACCACACTTTTCTGTATGACGTTAATTCTGCAGCCAAGAGTAGTTCACTCACGATGTGCGGACCCGCGTTGGTGGGCGTCTACCCCGGCTTCTTCCTGTAATGCTGCACTTAACGAAGGGCCCTGGATTCAGATTTATAGAGTTGCTTACTTATCACCCCATCCTACTATTATTATGATTATTATGATTATTACTAATAATTACTACTACTAATAATAATACAAGAAGAAAACTTTGGCTCATGTTCTAAATGGAGGAAACTCACAATATACCGCAGGTGTCTATTTTTAATCCTGAGAAATAATAGAAACTGAAATCTGCCTCACGCTGTATTAGTTAAACACCCAGTAATTTCAGGTGTATCCGCCCGTCCAGAACCTTTGGTATCTCCCAGTAAATACCCAACACAAATGGAATACAGAAGGACACCAGGATGTTCTGATGGTACAACTGCAATGAGGTTGCTTTGACCAGCTTTATCAACATCTGAAATGACTGCAATTGTTGTTTTTATTTATCCAAAAGTGTGGGCAGTAGACAGGTCTGACCCATACTGCCGTGCCTCACTGAAGTTGTGAATTAGCTGAGACAAATGTGGAATCGCTGTTTTGTGTGTGAAATTTGTAGTATTTCCTATCAAATAATGTGAATCACAGACATCCCGCACCTGAAATCCATTCCTAATTTCCATCCCATCCCATCCCTAAAGAATGGAGACTTCCTTTTTTTTTTTATTTTATTTTTTTATTTTTATTTTTTAAATTAATTTTTATTGGTGTTCAATTTACCAACATACAGAAAAACACCCAGTGCTCATCCCGTCAAGTGTCCGCCTCAGTGCCCGTCACCCATTCCCCTCCAACACCCGCCCTCCTCCCCTTCCACCACCCCTAGTTCGTTTCCCCGAGTTAGGAGTCTTTATGTTCTGTCTCCCTTCCCGATATTTCCCAACATTTCTTTTCCCTTCCTTTATATTCCCTTTCACTATTATTCATATTCCCCAAATGAATGAGAACATACACTGTTTGTCCTTCTCCGATTGACTTATTTCACTCAGCATAATACCCTCCAGTTCCATCCACGTTGAAGCAAATGGTGGGTATTTGTCGTTTCTAATTGCTGAGTAATATTAGAATGGAGACTTCCAAGATGAGGAGCTAATGAATAATGAGTATCACAGATAAGGTCAAGGATCAAAAGTCTATTTTGTGTTGGGAGGATGCAAAGAGTGGGGAAAATTAGTGGGAAGGCACATTCCCCACCATGGTGTGTGATGACGGTATCTGAGGCTGGGGGTGGGGGAAGACGGAGAAGAGTGGAGGAAGGGCAGCTAGTACCTTCAAGAAACATGATAGTTGTCAACAGTGCATGGCGGGCGCCTGAGTGGCACAGCTGGTTGAGCATCCAACTCTTGGTTTCAGCTCAGGTCATGATCTCAGGGTCCTGGGATGGGACCGCCACAGCCGGGCCCACACAGTCTGCTTGGGATTCCCTCTCCCTCTGTCCCCAATAAATAAATAAATCTTTAAAAAATACACAACATAAAAAATGTATGTAACAAATGACACAAGCAAATCACAAGCAAAAAAAAAAAAAAAAAAAAAAAGAAAAGCAATTTAGAACATTTTTGTGCAATTTGACTAATAATCACTATATTTTTACCTATTTTGCTTGCCCAAAGGTTGACGTGTGCACCCTTTACATTGTTCAATGCACAAATATTCCACTTCCCTTTAGTTATTTGATATTTATGCAGTGGTCAGTGAGAATATCTTCTTTGTAGGTATAATTATTTGAAAATTATATCAAACCACGTTTCCGTGTCTTCTGCCTGGCAACCTATCAGGGGCTGTGCCTGTCCAACCGCCTCTGTTCACGTTACATTTTCTCACTAATTTCCCTTCACGGATCTAACTTCTTCTCTTCTCACCTACTTCAGAATTTCCAGAAAACACAGTGAAACTGGCCCAGAGCCCCTGGTATCCCTAAGGTCAAGAGAAGCAACAGAATGCTAGCGTGCAGGGTGCGTCAGGACCACGGACAACTGCAGACACCCCCCTCCAACCCCCACCTCCACATTCAACAGTCAGGATCTGAAAGGGCCAGGAAAGATTACTTGGTAATCAGTCAGGGCTTGTTGTTAAATTTTTATTATTTTTTAGGCTGTCAAAGTCCTCCCTACCACCAGGTTAACATCATTTCACTCAAGTGTCAACCCCATAGAAAAACTGACCTGGTTAAACTTATTAGGCCTCACCAGAAATCTAGACTCCATGTTCTGGTGGGGACACGACAAAGTCAGAGACGAATTCACAGAGGTGAAAAAAGATTCTGACGCCCAGGGTCAGACAGGTAGGTGAACTGGGAATTAGGAAGAGAGGGGTGGGGGTGGGGGCGTAAAATCTTAAATAGAAACCATACCTGGGTCTACATATGCAGTAGGTTCACTAACCTCCCCCCAGAAATGTCCATGTCCTCATCCCCGGAACCTGTGATTAGGCCACTTTATATGGTAAGTGGAATGTGCGGGTTAAATTAAGGATATTAAGATGATGGCACTACCCTGGGCTACCTGGCTGGGCCCACTGTAGCCACAAGGGTCCTCATAGGAGGGGCCAGGAAGGTCAGAGTTGGTAGGAGCTATGATGACAGAGAGAGGAAGGGAACATAAGTGAAGGATACAGTTAGTCTCCAGAAGCTGAAAAAAAAATCAAGGAGATGTTCTCTCCTTGGAGCCTCAGGAGGATACAGCCCTGCCAACACCTTGATTTAGACTTCTGACCTCCAGATCTCTAAGACTTGTATCTCTTAAAACCATTAAATTTGTGGTAATTTGCTACAGCAGCAAAAAGTTGAAACCAAAAACCAAGAAACACAACTAATACAACACACACACACAAGAAAAATCCATATGCAAAGAGAAGGAAAGGAAATCAAACAGCATGGAAATACTTTCGAGGGGAAGGACTTCTGTATTGTTGCCTTCTTCTGCCCATTTCCTCAAATTGACTGTGATATCCAATAAGCACGTCCTTCCTTCACTCATCCATTTTTTCCCCAAGTAGACTAGACGACATCGAACCATATAAGCCACCCATGTCATTTATACCGTCCCCTTCTGCTGTGTAATAAACAATGGCAATCAGGATGGAATTCAGTAGGTTGTACTTTAGGCCACTGATAATTTCACTTTTTTTTTTTTAAGATTTTATTTTATTCATGAGAGAGAGAGAGAGAGAGGCAGAGACACAGGCAGAGGGAGAAGCAGGCTCCATGCAGAGAGCCTGACGCAGGACTCGATCTCAGGTCTCCAGGATCACACCCTGGGCTGAAGGTGGTGCTAAACCGCTGAGCCACCCAGGGATCCCCAATTTCTTTCAACATTAAAAATTCTCCTGAGTCTTGAACAAAATGTGCTCAAAGCAAAATATTTAAAGTGAAGCCCAATTCCGTAAGGTCGGATGCAACTGGTGAGTGTGATGCAAATAGAAGAACACTTTTTAAAGAACTGATCTGGCTGTTTCTCTCTGTTTTAATGTCAAGTATTTTTAGAAAGCATTTTAGACCTCAAAAAGAAGGGTCACACTATTTTCATAGCTCTTGGTCACTACAGAGGCCTTCAAAGCATCGAAGAGGCACTAAGAGAATATATGTCAAGCTAGAGAAAGAATCAATATGGAAGCAAGAAGGGGAATAATGAAGGGTATCTGGGGGCCGGAAGAGAGTGGTGACTACAGGATTGCTGGGAACTGGCTCTTTCCTCCACTAATTCCAATCATTTATTGAGTCTGGCTAACCACGGAGCTATAGTCTTATGCCAACATGTTTTTAAATTCATGCAATCACACCACGAAGAGGGTATTATTATTCTCATTTTAATAAACTTAGAGATCTAAGTAACTGGCCCAAGTTGACATGGCTTGTGTGGCTGAGCCAGGGGGTCTAATTTAACAATATCTGACTCCAAAGCCATGCTTTCTCAATCATGCCTTTTGGTGATGAGTGTCCATAAAGCCTTTTAGTTTAACTCCTTGTCTTCCATGCCCCGGAAAGATAGTTCGGGTTGTTTCCTGGCCAAGGGAGCAGGATTTTCACTGAAGGTGGGCCACGGATCAGCAGCCTTATAAAAGCACCAGCCCCCTTCTCACTGACGCACCGAGCATTCCACGGCTCAGCCTCCAGAAATATGAGCAACACTCTGACCTGTAAACCTGCACACATAACATCTCCCTTGGGTTTAACTACCCCGTGCCAATAAATGGAGAAGAGGAAGTGGAAACTGCTAGGAAAATAGGGAGCATGGAGAATGTGCACTGCTACTGCTCTTCTGATTCTGATGCATAATTTACCAACTTATGAGACTTTTAGTTCATTTATGGATAGTTTCTTTTTTTAAGATTAGTTCATCCATTGACTTCCTTCTATTAGTCTAGATAACTGTGGGTCTGGAATGAGGGAGGGGCTGCAAATATTTTTGAAAAATAATAAGCCTAGACCCCTCCTTCGTGTTGACCTACATTGCTGGGGCACCCAGCCTCTTCAGGCACAGCTGGCCTGGAATCCAGACCTCCCAACTCCCAGTCCGAGCGTCCCCCACGTGCAGCATTCTGATACCTGCTCTTCTCTCAGACGGCTTCATAAACCCTAACGTCCTGCTGGTCCCGCTCAGATTTCTGATACACATCCCCAGTGTAGCCCCAACTCCGTGAGTCCACACCCAATGAGGCAACATCACAGTAAAGAGGTGCTGTACGCTATTTTTCTAATGAAAAAGAAAAATGAAAACTACAGTCAAACTACAAATATTCAGAACTGTGTTCCTCCACGGCGTTGAGTCATTTCACTCCCGTTTCAGGGAGAGCAAGGCTAGATTTAGCAGAGCGTGGAGAGTCAAGATGCAAATAAGAGATACTCTTGAGGGAAAAGTTCCCCGTGATGAAAAGGTGGAAGCCGGTGTCACACGGCAGAGCAGACCAATGCGGCGCCAGGGAGCCGAAGGCCGCCGCGGACCAGCTCCAGGCCCTCGGGCTGGTGGCTCAGTTCTCGCTGTGTCGGAGTCATAACTACAGATCATACAGAAGGACGCCACTTCTGACCGTGCCGCAGGCACCCGGGATAAAAAACCCAGACCGGAGGTGCAGGCACTTCTCTGGAGGTGCAGGCACTTCTCTGTACACCTTACCTGCTGAGCTGCAGGGAAACAAAGCCAAGCATTGAGGAGACCCGGAGTCTTGTCTTGGTGCAAGTGCCCTCACCTGGCAACTCTGGGCAAGTTTCCTAATCTAGTGCCACACGTGGTGCACACGAATCACCATGCAGAGGCCTGCGGTGTGGTGGCAAAGGCAGGAAGCGTGGAGCTAGGCCCACGGAGATTGCAATCACAGAATCACTCACGTCTGTGTGACTGTGGGGAAGTCAGTCCATCTCCATAAGCCTCAGTTTTCCAATCTGTATAATGGGTAGGATGAGAGTAATGCCTCCACCAAGGCAACGATTGTGAAGGTAAAATGAAATAGTTCACGTACAACTTGCAGATAAGCCACAAATGTTTTCAGCTTCAGATAACAAAAAACACAAGAGTGGCTTAAACTAGCAAGCGTTTCTTTTCCTCCCGTATCAACAACTCCGAAGGCAGGAGGCTGCTGGCAGGACTATCACCTTGGTGCTGGCATCTCGGCAGCTTTCCTGGCCTCTGCCTCTTGGTCACAAGTCAGCTGTCAGAATTCCACACGTCATCGCCGTATTCGGATGGGTAAAATGGGGGAGAAGGGAGGAATCAGATGTTTGTTCCTTTTATGAGGAACGCAAAGTTTTCCTAGAAATACGTCCTGTGTCCTTTCATGTTATCTTATTGGCCAGAACTGATTCACCTGGGCTACCCCTGCTGCAAGGGAGATCGGGGTGTCAGGGACCGTGGTGAACCATCCTCAGGCTGCGCACGTGTGGCCCTGAACAAAATCAGGGCCAACAGACACTAGGAGATGGCCGACAGGCTACAGGCTACCACCTGGCACCTGGCAGCTGATCGCAAATATTACTTTTTTACCAATAAACTGAATCAACCCGTTCAGGTCTAATAGCCTGTGATTCCATATGGCTTGTTAAATTACAATCAGAAATCAATACTATAGTTAAAATTCTCTAAACTGGCCTATGTAAAGATAAACATGACAGTGAAAAATCTCACTCATGGAAGATTTCTAAGTCTTCTGAGATTATTTCAGATTTATAAACAAGTTGCAAGATTAGCACACGGTGTTTGATACACCCTCCGCTCTGCTTCCCCAGACGTTAACACAGGACCTTAGCCAGATGACCCAACCCAGGAAACCAGCACTAACACAGTGCTACCAGCCGCGGCTCCTTAGCCTCCTCCAAACTGGGTTTGAAATATTTTTAAAGCTAGACATTTTTACTATTTTGGTGTAGTGACAACAGAGCTATTTGTTTCGAGGTCTTCTGAATGAGCCGTATCGAATTTTAAAATCACACTGTTACGTGGCACCCGGAGGATTAAATGTTTGATTTGCTATTGTTAATTTGCTTAATTTTCTTTTACATCATGAAAAAGAATACATTTTGGAATCAAAAGCATAGACGATCCAGCTCCAGATGATTATGGCAGGGATTAACGGGGGGTTTTGCCTCTTGCTCTGGCTAATGCTAAACTTCTGCCCTGGAGCATCTTCCTGCCCATGACATGTACATTCATCATACCGTAGTGGGTCGATGCTGAAGGTCCAGATGGATGCATTCGAGATGCATGCTCAAGTAGTGAGAATTCGCTCCGCAGACCAGCATCGTTCATTACAGGACTCCGATACAGCGTGCCTGCTGGTCCCTGGAGCGGCAGGACCTCGCCTGCCCCCGTGAGGTGGCCGCTGTCGGCAGAGCTGTGAGCCAGAGGCCATGTGGCAAGGCAGCAGGAGGTGCAGCCAGGGCTCCCGTGCAGCCTCCCGGCCTCTGCCTTGCTGCCCACTTGTTCATGGAACAAGAATGATTTATGACCTTGGCAAACAGATGCGGGTAGTACGCCAATATTTTGGATCAATACCTGGGTGCCTTTCCTTAAACGATGTGTCCTTTTGACTCTTGCACTGTTCCCCATTTTGATAAATTGAGGCTTGCCTGCCCTGAAACAAGAGTCGAACGAAACAAACGGCCCAGATTTCTGGGCTTTGGTGTATATTCACATTTCTTTGTTCAGTGCACACCAACTCCTCCAGTTGACGTTCCGTGGACCGCCCCAGTGATGGTGCCCGGGGCAGGGGGCGCGAGTCAGGGCTGAAGGGAGTCAGTCTCTGGACCCAGGGCTAGCAGAGGAACACGACATGCTGTGAGTGACCCTGCTGCTGCCCGTGGTCACTGCTGACCACATGAGCTCAGCAGAGGACAGCTGACCCTCGCTCAAAATTCTAAATGTGGGTGGTCTCCTCTGGGTACCGTGGGTGTGCTGCGGCGGATTTCTGTTCCGAGGGTAGGAATGAGCACATTTGTGACAATTTACTCTTTAAGCAAATGTTAGGTACTTGCTCTTAGAGTTCCCACCATCCTCACAGTAGGAGGGATCAAAACACCTGAGACAAGGACAACATAGCTTCAAGGTACTCATGTCCTCCTCTACCGGTGGGAGAACAGACGACAGGCTTCTGACTCGGACACGGGTTACACGGTGACTTGTTAACCAAAGCAGTGGGACATTTTGAATCTTTCAAATGGGATTATTAGGAAGTTGAAGGAAATTGAAGAGGTAGAAAGGAGACAATTGCTTTCAAGGCAAAAAGGACAACAAGTAGAAAAGCAGATGAATGTGCCAGCATTTCGTGCCATGTGTACCTTTCATTGACCACTATTCCTATTAATTCCTAATAAAAAATATAATATTAAATTCCTAATAATAATAATAGGAATAATTCCTTTCATAGATCAAAAACAATCATGTTATGAGCCCCCATTACAGTTTATTCAAATACAATCTGTGTCTATGCTTCTCTTTGTGACATCTACTCTTGTCATGAAATATTTATCTTTGTGCTGCATAATATTGGAGCCTGATCATTACACATGACCAGTGGAATAATGTTGAAAATGATGGTTGAAAGTAACAGTGAACGAATTAGCAAACACACACAGGAAGGAATGAGCATACAAATTCTCTAGGAAATGATATACGTAGTTTTTCTATTAACACGTATATATATATATTAGATATTTATATTTCACACTTTTTACATGTGAACCTTCTCCAAAGTTTTCCCCCTGGTCTTTATATACAGGCTTGCTGGTGTTACGGCCTCAGTGTCTGCTTATCCTGAGAGTGTCTCTGTGCTTTCAGAGCCGAGTCACAGGGAAGTGTGTGCTAGACACCATGCAGCGCCAGGTTACGGGGACATTGTGTAGAGCCGTGGCCTTTCACATGCTGGGAGGGCTGCGCTTCCTGGATGGGGATCCAAACCTCAATGGGCAAGTCTGTGTCCAATCTTAGTTGGGATCCACTCTGTGGATCTTATCCTTTGAGTAAAACAGCATTAAATTGCTTCAAAGTAGGGATCCCTGGGTGGCGCAGCGGTTTGGCGCCTGCCTTTGGCCCAGGGCGCGATCCTGGAGACCCGGGATCGAATCCCACGTCGGGCTCCCGGTGCATGGAGCCTGCTTCTCCCTCTGCCTGTGTCTCTGCCTCTCTCTCTCTCTCTGTCTGTGACTATCATAAATAAAAAAAATTAAAAAAAAATTGCTTCAAAGTAGAAGATGCTCTTTTAAAGGACCATTACAGATTTTAAAACCAGAGTCGTCTACCACTGAGGTGAAGGGAGAAGTGCGGTTGTCCAGGGGACACTGTCCTCTGTCGTGGCAGAAGGGAGGGGGGGCTTACAGGGTACGGAGCTTATTGGTGTCTAGCACTTCAATTCTCTTCCCTTCCATTTCTTGCATTTGATGAAGGTAGAGGAAATTTTAAAAATCAAATTTGAGGCAAATACCTTGATAGTAAAGTCATCAATCCCCTTTTCTCTTTGGGAAGAGCAAATACATTCGTAAAGAAGGCTCCATCTGAGATACTGAGAGGCAAGTTTAAAATAGGAACAATTAAAAAAAACTAAATAAATCCAACAGGAAGAACTTTGATTCAAAATTCTATCACATGGGCAGCCCAGGTGGCTCACTGGTTTAGTGCCGCCTTTCGCCCTGGGGCCTGATCCTGGAGTCTTGGGATCGATTCCCACATCGGGCTCCCTGCATGGAGCCTGCTTCTCCCTCTGCCTGTGTCTCTGCCTCTCTCTGTGTCTCTCATGAATAAATAAATAGAGATCTTTAAAAAAAAATTCTATTTTTTATTTATATTTTATATATATTTTATATACATTATAATACATGTATTATATATATAATTATATATAAAATATATAAATATATATGTTATTATATATATTTATATATATCATATATATTATATTTTATTTGTATTTTCAGAGTGATACTGAAAACAGAAACTCAAACGTAGCCTTTGAAGTATCAGGCTGCTGTCTCCTCCTCTCCGTTCCCTCCGCCCGGTGGCCCTGAGGCTAGCCTAACGGCGGCAGCAAGCCAGGTCTGCAGAGCCACTGGGGCCGGGAGCATTACCGAGCGCCCACTTGCCCACTCTAAGTACGACCCCTGCTCCAGGGTACCAACAGGCGGGCACTTCCCAGTTCTCAAGTGTCTGGGTGAGCAGGGGGAGGCCGACAGGCCCAGAGACTTACTGTAACTCAGTGAGGCAGACGCGTCCGTCCCTGAGCCCCTGCTGGGAACACGGAGCAGGGGGCACACTCTGCCTCAGAGATGGGCGAGAGGTGGGAGGCAGGAGGCCCTCCAGGCCCGGGGGCCGGGAGGGCCAGCGTCAGAGGGTCAGCAGGCGCGGGAACGAGGTAGGAGGCGACATGGCACTTGCAGGGAACCGGCGATTTGATGGTGCTGGAATACGCCTGTAGACAAACCAGGAGGGGTGGGTTCGGGTCCCCGCCTGGGAGCTCTGAAGACCACGTTAAGGATCCTGGACAGACTCCGAACCAGGATGTGAGCTGTTCTGGAAGTGGTCCCGGGAGAGCGCCTGGACCGGGAAGAGGAGGGAGGGAGGGAGGGAGAGTAGGGAGTGCTAGAGACACATCTAAGGAGTAAGGGGTCAGCCGGTTGGTAATTACGGGATTAGTTCGAGATTCCTGCAGGTGGCCCAGGCGGACACGCCCAGCAGCCAGGAGGCTTTACACGGGTAAGAGTCAGGGAAGGGTCTGCAATTTGCACACAGTTGGGGTCACATTTGGCCAGAGGAGGTGCAGAACCCCTGGTCTCAGAGCTTGGATCTCCTTTTCGTCATTCCTCACACCCCAAAGCAGTAAACAGATGCCTCCTTAGCCGACGTCATCATTTCCTCTCTACAAAGGAGGATGTGATGTCACAACACAACGGTCGGGCCTGATCAGTTGTGACACGTGTCTGGGTCCCTGGTGACTATATTAATCATAATGCAGACGGGGTTGTTTGACTCGGATTCTTTCTTTGATGCGTTAGACAGACGGGCGGGGCTACAGCCGGGGGTACTGGGGAAGAATTTGTGGTGCTTGCCATGGGAGTGTCACATCCGTGACCAGCACCCACGATGCACAGCTCAGTGGCAAGATCACGGAAGCCGGGAACCGCTGCTCCGGTCCTAGCTCTCAGGTCCCATTTGGCCCACCACCTGCTCTACAGGCCTCCTCTGTGCTCAGAAGGCCTTTTACAGAGGGACATTTGCAAAAAAACCATTTGGTGACAGGGAACTATTATCTTCCTGCAAAAAGACTTTCATCCTTCTCATTCGGACTTCTGTGCTATAATGCGTTATACTATCATATTTTGAAATCTGCCATTAAAACTTCTGTAGAAATTTGTCTTTGCATAGTATTTTCAATTTGTCCCCTGGCCTCCAAAGCTTAAAATAGTCACGACCTGGACCCTCAGACAAAGAGGCTGCCAAGTACTACTAGATCACGGGGAGACAGCCAAGCCCAGGGGGCACTCAGGCTGTGCCCAGCCCCTGCTACGGCTGACGCTCTCCGTCTCGCACTCGGGGCTCACAGCCCCTGTGGGGTGAATGCTGTCGTCGTCTCCCCATCATGGGTGAGGACCCTGAAACCGGCCCAGCCCACACATATGCAATGAGGCTGGGACTTGCAATCGGTTGGCCCACTCTGAGGGTCCACACGCGTCCCTCACTCTGCCCTCCGCGAGCCCGAGGCCCCTGCTCCCATCGCTCCTGCCCACGGGCACGTACTGTGACCTGACATTCCTGCCGGCTCTGTCCTGCTCCTTCCACACTTCTGCACGTTCCTGGGCTGGTACCGTGCTTATCTGTTGGCCACAAGCGGCCGCGCAATCCCAGGTATGAGGAACGACGAGAGAACACGTTTCTACACTTATGTTTCCAGCTGCTCTAGTTGGGATGCCTGAGAATAATGACAGAGTCTCGTGGTCTAAGTGAAAGAACAGTCCCAGTCCAGGTCACAGCTTCGCACTTCACATGTGCAGAGCGTGAACAGGCTGTCACCTCCTGTGTCCATCAAGCACTTTCCAGCAGTATACGGATACTCAGCCTTTGGTCCAAAAGTGTCATTAATGAGGATTAAACCAAACATTATGTGTATTATTTTCAAAGTGACTCACATACCTTCCCCAGATAGAAACCTATGGAAGCCAAGATGCAATAATGCGCTCAGGTACAGAACCTATGTGATAATAGGACACGATGACCATCGTTTTTGTTTCGTTTTGTTTTTAGGATTTCATTGATTTATCTTAGAGAGAGAGAGCCTGTGAGCGTGCACATGTGTGCATATACACCCATGCAATGTGGGAGCACAGGGGGTACAGGAGAGGGAAGAGGAGGGACAAGCAGACTCATGGGGCTTGATCTCATGACTCTGAGACCATGACCTAAGCCAAAGTCAAGAGGCTCAACTGACTGAGCCACCAGGTGCCCTGCCATGGTTTTCTTTTGACCAACGGAATTCCTATGGGACTGAACACCAATGGCATTGGATCTAGGCCCATAAAGAGACTTCAGTGACCTACAATGCCCTGGAACACCGTAGACACTAACGTACCTTGATGCAAAAAAGAGGTCCAAAGTGATGGCCTGTTTGTTCTTATATTCCAGAAAATTCAATAACTCAATTGATGTAAATTGTTAATTATACCTAATGTAACACATGTCTGTGACACTGACCACTGCATGTGCATCAGTTTGTTGCTAATGAGGTCGTTGATGACGCGTTCTAGGGGTGATATATATGGACTAGGTGCTGGCAGCGCCATATGGTCTGCGGACAGCGAGCATGACGGCTCACGTTCACACCCAGCTGCCGTACGCTTGCAGCAGCAGCTACTGACTTCCCATTTTGAGTCCACAACGGACTAGAAGGAAGAAGGGCTGCAGCCTGCGGCTCAGTGATAACAACGAAGGGCACTGGTAGCAGAATTCAAGGCAGAAAGAAAAAAAAAGATTCAATTAAAACACAAGCACTGAAGAGTTAGAGTAGTTTTGGACCAGTTAAGGCTGCAAAAAGCTTCAGATGTCTCAAAGGCCACGCAGGACCTCACTGTATAGTAACACAAAGCAACGGCGAGGTGTCACAGCCGGGCCGTGAAGGATGGAGCCTCACAGCTCTGTCGAGTACAAATGCCTGCAAAGACACTGCGTAAGGTTGTCAGCTACGTTTCAGTCAAGACGTGAAATTGAGAAGCGTCCTTCCAGCATTCTGGAAATTCCGACCCGGACTATACTTCACTCTCTGAATAGTGCGTGAGCTGTTTCGCAGGAATTATTTCAGTTAACCTGCAAAGCGACTGTAGGTGGGAAGGATTCCTTTCTAAAGATATATATATATATTATTTATTATTTATTTATTTATTAGAGAGAGAGAGAGAGAGAGGCAGAGACACAGGAGGAGGGAGAAGCAGGCTCCATTGCAGGAGCCCAACGCGGGACTCGATCCCAGAACCCCAGGACTGGGCCCCCGGCAAGGCAGGCGCTAAACCGCTGAGCCCCCCAGGGGTCCCCGAAGGATCCCTTTCATCTGCGTTTTGCAGACTGGCATTTGCAGATGCGGCGAGCGACTTTGGGAGGTGGGGACCGCCTGCAGGTCCCAGTGTCCGCCCGGAGCCCAGATGCCCTCAGACTCTGGGGCCCTCAATCTGCTCTGAGCACCCAAAGGCACAGACTGCTGTCAGGAGGGTGGCCGGGGCGTGGGCAGTCACGATGGCTTCAGCGCGCGTCTCCCGCCAGTCACCTCTGTGCGTCCCTCACCTCCTCCCCAGGGGTGCTTCTGACCTGTGAAGTGTACCACAGGGGCAGCAGTGTCACCGTTAGGCCGCTGCCATGGACCTCTTGCTGCAGCCCGTCCTCGGGGGCTGCCGCGGGGAGCCCCACCTCTTCCCTTCCTGCCGGTGGAGGCCGCCGGGCCCCGCGGTGGGAAGTGGGCTGCTCCGTGCAACCCGGGAGAGCCGGGCCCGGGAGCCGGGCCTGAGCCCAGGAGCGCAGGAGCCCACGCGGACCCTGGTGTGGCCGCAGCCCAGGCTCCGGGGCCCTGACCCACAGACCCGGCAGGACACACGCGGTCCTGAGAGGCCCCGCGGCCTGGGGCGGGGACGGGCCGCTCCGCAGGCAGGTGCTGATGCCCCGGCCCACCTGCGCCACGGAGCCGAGCATGTTCATTTTACAAAGTAACGCGACATCTTTTAAGAGAAATTCCAACTGAGACTCACTTTGAAATTATTTCTGGGAAAAGCAGCAAATAAAAGAAATAAATAATTCCTTGATTATGGATCCCACACTGTTGGTACTTTACATTTTCCTTTTCAACAGGCCTTAAAAACGTGGCCCGCCCTGAACACAGTCATACTAAGGCAGTATCATACTGACAGCTTCAGCATCCTGACTCAACCTCAGTTTCCCAAGCAGGAAAAGCTCAAGAAAATGACTATTCGTATATAAAACGTAGCTTCACCTTGTGAACACCTCCTGAGTTGATGGGTTCATAACATCTACCTCCAGCTTACGTGTGGCCAGGACGATCACAATAAACTCAACAATAATAACCTGTTGGCAAACACATACATTAGCACAGTTCAAATGCGTGTTGTGTCCAATCTGATGATGGTTATGCACTTTAAAAATTTAGTAAGATTGGGTAGTTGAGCGTCTGCCTTCGGCTCAGGTGGTGACCCTGGGGCCCAGGGACCGAGTCCCACATCGGGCTCCCCATGGGGAGCCTGCTTCTCCCTCTGCTTGTGTCTCGCCTCTCTCCCTGTGTCTCTCATGAATAAATAAAATCTTTAAAAAAATGTAGTAAGATTGTTCTAGCTATTTGTCATGTGATTTCTCAATCAACTACAACTCACTGGTAAATCCGTCCTATGGCTTTCTTTCAAAATTCATCAGAATTACTTTTATTAATTTTCCTTACATAAAAGCAACTCAAAAAAAAAAAAAAAAGCAACTCAAAAGAATTAGGCTATAAAGATAAATAAAAACAATACCTACGATCACACCCAAAGACACAGAGACAATCCCTGTAAACATCTTGCTTTGGGTACATTTATCAAGTCTACATTTTTAACCCAAAATGAAATCGTGCTACCTTGTGACTGGCTTTTTAAAATGTAGCATGTTGTGACTGGCTTCCTTTATCATTAGATATATTTTGATAATTCTGCAATTATTGCAAAAGTAGTTCATCGCCTCGAAGCACCACAATGCGTGTAGCCAGCCCTTTGGTTGGGGATATCGAGCACTAGGTAAACAGGCCCACGGAGCAGGGATTTTTAACCTCAATCCTATTCCACTTCAGGCTGGGTAAGTCTTAGTGTGGGGAGTCAGCCCCGTGGCTCGTAGGACGCGGAGAATGGCTGGCCTCTCCTCGCTGCGCGCAGGGGCACCCCTCCCTCGCCCTGCCACAACTGGAAAGTTCTCCAGACACTGCCCAAGTGCTCCCGGAGGGGCGGGACCACCCCGACTGGAGCCGCTCCCACGGGCAAATGCACATGCAGTGGATTATTTCCACTGACTGATCCCCTGAAGTAGAACCGCTGACCCAAGTGGCACGACCTGTGGCGGGTTTGATTGCGTGTGGCCAGATGGTTTCTCCTGAAGACAGATCACGTCAGCGTCCCCGCCACAGCACACGGTGACATGTTCTGCTTCTCTTTCCCACCAGCGATAAACTCTTTCCTTTTTAAAACATCTATGCCAATTCGAGAGTATTTCGTTGCTGTTTAAAGTGTGTGTTTTAAGACTACTGGGAAGATGAAACACTGTAAAGGATGTTTTTGCATCATCTGTATTGGCTCTTGGTGAGCAGTCTTTTTTTTTTTTTTTTTTTTTTTGGTCTTTTCCTGATAAAAGATTTTCTTTCCTTGGTTTTCTAAGAGTCCTTTATATACTAAGAAATTGCCACTGACTATCCTATACTGCAAATATTTTATCTACCTTTATTTTAACGTATTTTCATGCAAAATCTTCGTAATCTTGTGTCTCTCTGCAGGTACTTTTATAAATTCTGATCTTGGCATTATGTTAAAAAGTACTTTCCCTCCCCCAAATTACATAAATACTAAAATATATTTTTTATAGCACTTTCATTCTTTTTTCTGATTTCTTATATTAAATATTTTATGCATAGATTCTATTTTGGAGTGATGTGTATTGTGGTTTTCAAAATGTTTCGATGTTCAAGAAAAGGGGCCTGGATATATTGGATGAACAGGACCCCCAGACCAGCTCATCACTGTATTTCACTCTGCTTAGCTTCACTGCTGGAGTTTCTCCCTCTTGCTTGCTAGTTTTCCCATCATGACCATAATTTGATCACGAAACAGGTGTCAGCAGTACAAAACAGAATGTAACTGGAGAAAAAAGAAGGAAACAGAAACCAAACTTAGGGACACCAGGGTGGCTCAGTGTGGCTCAGTGGTTGAGCCTCTGCCTTGGGCCCAGGGTGTGACCCCGGGGTCCTGGGATCGAGTCCTGCATCGGGCTCCACCAGGGTCAGCGTCAGGGCTCAGGGGGCTGCCTGGACGCTCGGCAAGAATCTGAGGCATATTCTTTGGAAGACGTCAAGGCAGTGAGGCTCAGGCCCCGGGCTGTGCTCTCGGAGTCCGCATCCCACCGGGGCCTCGGGGCCCGGGGCAGGTGTTCTGGGGTGTTCTGGGACTCCCCAGCCCTCTGAGAGCTTTTCTAAAGAAGACACTTACCTTTGAGAAAAAGAACAGCCTTGTAGGGAAGGACGCTGCTGCCGGGTAAGGGGCAGAGCCTGAAAGGACTAGGCGGCCCTACTGCTGCACCCTCCGCCTGCATCCCGGCGCTGCCCCCAGCTCCCCACAAGCACGGCCTCCTCGGGATGCGAGCGCAGAGGACACACCTAGAGACCTCCGTACTTACTGCTCCCCTCAAACTACTGACCCCAATTTGCCACAGGCAATAACAAACTAGGCGGGCAACTGTTTTTCTTTGAATTTGGTCACTTAAAAGAAGGTATTTTTCACTTTTTAATTATTTGCCCACCAGGGTTATTCCTGGTATTGGACAATGGTGAAGAATATGCTGAGTTCATTAAAACATTCGAGAAGGAGGCAAGAACAGACTGGAAGGTAATCTCTCAGTGACTTTAGTTATACATTTTACGAGCAGCTCTTGGCATCATTAAAAAGGACCTGCCAGCGGCGCCTGGGTGGCTCAGTCGGTTCGGCATCTGCCCTAGGCTCAGGTCAGGACCCGGGGTCCTGGGGCTCCTCGCTCAGCAGGGAGTCTGCGTCTTCATTGCCCTCTGCACCCTTCCCCCACCTGTGCTCACTCTCTTGCTCTCTATCATCAGTCAATCAATCAATCAAATCTTTTTTTAAAAATGACCCATTTCACACTCACAGACACCCTTGTATTGTTGTGGGGACTTGATGTTTGAAGCCTTTCTTAGCCCTAGTTAAGAGCAGCACAGCTAGTAAAACTAGAGTCACACAGCGTCACAATACCTGCGTCCAATGTTGATATCCTAAAAAATGCTCCATCTCTCTCAACGCTGAGTGACTTTAAGACTTTCCTTGTGACTTGCTTTGTACATTCCTGGCACAGCCACAGCAAGATAAAGCTATTAGGACTGAACACTGAAACTCAAATCTGTCTTTTTCTTGAAAAAAAAGGTGACTTTCTGGAGAATAATTTGGTTCAATGGATGTGGTAATTAACTATCAGGATTTTCATCATTTTTCACCGTTTGCTATTGATATTTTTTGCTATCTGGGAACATTATTACTGATTAGACCAAATAGATAACAATAAATTATGAAAATGAAGAGAAAGAGTAATTTGCTTTAAGCTAACACTGAATTGTGTACAAGCAGGAGGAAGACTGAAAATGTAGTTATGCTACCACAAAACTAAAATATTTTCATTTTACATTAAGGCAGAAAGACTGGATAGGCTTCTTCCTTTTTTTGCTTTCTCCCCCAGTTCCTGACCTGAGCCTAGAGCAGATGCTTAACCAACTGAGCCACCCAGGCGCCGCTGGCGGGTCCTTTTTAATGATGCCAAGAGCTCCTCCTACTATGGAAAAGCAGAGCACAGATGATTCAGCAGATCCAGTAAGCTCCTCTTTGGTCCAGGCATTAGAACAGGACAGATTTCTTCTGGGCTAGGCTTTCTAGTTTATTCCAGCAGCGATCCTCACGACAATCCGTAAGTGCCTCCTCACACTTTAGAGCACTCTGACTGGCTGACAACATGTCTGGTTAGTTCTTCTTGGCTGAGGTTGTGTATTGGCCAGTGACTGTTGTTGGCCATTCCCAGAAGTAATGAAAGTATTCACCTCGGCGCAGAAAGGGAGGTAGAGGGCCAAGGATATTTCTCTTGAATACACCTGAGAATTGTCTTTGGTTAAACTTTAAACCATTTGACCAGGCAAAGTGTGGCTATTTGCTGAGAGCTTAATGTCTGCTGGTGTGGAGAAACTGGCTTCCGGGATCCCCGGGTGGCGCAGCGGTTTGGCGCCTGCCTTTGGCCCAGGGCCCGATCCTGGAGACCCGGGATCGAGTCCCACATGGGGCTCCTGGTGCATGGAGCCTGCTTCGCCCTCTGCCTATGTCTCTGCCTCTCTCTCTCTGTGACTATCATAAGTAAATAAATAATTTAAAAAAAAAAGATTAAACTCCTCTTCTAGAGTGCTTTAATTTACCAAAAAAAAAAAAAAAAAAAAAAAAAAGAACTGGCTTCCCATGAACCAGGTGGGGCAGGGTAATTTTTATCTGTGCATCAGAGAGAGATGCTCTCACACACATACATGTCCACACACACCTGGAGAGCTAGCCAGCCCTTGGAAATCGGGTTTTTTTATGGCTGTTCATTCATGCCTTCAATGCCGGCTTCTTTTTTTTTCCTTCAATTAGAGATAGTCTTGCATGGGATCTATTGAGAGTCTCCAATCACATCTTTTTATGGTATTTTTTATAATTTTTATAATCTCATAATCACAATTTTTATAATATTGTGGGCAAAGTTTGAAGAAGCCAAAGATTTAATGTTTTCCAGAATCACAAATAGAACCTGTTAAGAATCTAGACAACAAAGAAAAAAGCTAACACTGATTTTAGTTAATACCGTGTGCTTCTGTGCATTATGTATTTCATGGTTACTGAAGGATGGCGGTGATATGGAAACAACCGGAGTTTGTTAGATTGTATTTTTAGAGTAGGACAATTTTCTCATTGATATTAAAAGCTACATTAATTGTAGAAATACAAAGGGTGCTGGTTGCCCAGTGACTGACTTATGAGATCAATTCTTTTTTTTTTTTTTTCCATACCCCGTATGTATCCATAACTTGTTGGAATCTGTCACAGCATCACCTACGCTGAACACAGTAGACCGACTAAAGGCCCCGCTCCCTGTAGCCACAACCACTGTGGTCTCCCTGCAGTAGAACTCTAACATACCAACTTTTTGGAGTCTCTCAACACCAGTTCAGAGGTACTACTGTTAGTATGCGGGCCTTCCCACGACTAGATGGATCCATATTTCTGCTCTTATGAAGATCTACACTCAGCACTTCCCTAGCTATACCTACCACAGACAATGTACTCAGAAGCTCCAAACAGGCCACCACGGCCATTAAGAACAATTAATGCTGGAAATGGTCAGGGAAGTCACCAATCCAGTGATTCTCAAAATGTGGTCCTTGGGCCAGTAGCGTCAGTATCACCCGGGACCTTGTTAGAAAGGCAATTTATTCAACTCTCACCCCAGGCCATGCCAAAGCTGGGGTTGAGGACAGTGATTTGCAATTTAAAAAACCTTCTAGTTGATTCTGTTGTACACTCAAGTGCAAGAACCACTGAACTAATACAAACCACTCATTTTACAGATAAGAATGAGACTTATGAAAATTAAAGGAGTTATCCATGACCTCACTCCTAGTTGGTGCTAGGACCCGCATCTGGTGTCCAGTCCAGGGCTTTTCATGTTTCAGAACAGCATTATTATGCATCATGCCACTTTGCTGACCCTGTTCTAAACTAATAAATCCAAGTTAGTAAATACAAAACTTTTGAAGGTAAAGTATCAAGAATTGAAGGCTCTAAAGGCATGCCATTGCTTCATCTCACTATTTTCACTCCCCTGCAGACAGCTAAATCTTCTAGGAAACAATAAATATATCCACTAGGAGAACCAGATCAAAGCTCTTGACTACATCTGAGTTAACAGTGTTCAATAAGGCAAGTAATGAATTTGTACTAATTAAAGTTCTGAAAGAGAAAAAGCAATACACTGTAGATATGGGAATTCGATTAATAAAACAAAGGGCCACGAGTCTCACCTGTCCACATATCCTTATCTGCAGATTTAAAAATCACATAGAATTTTAACAATAACGAGGGCTTTTGCGCCTTGCTTTTATGTGTGCGTCTTGGACCCATGTACAGCTTTTGATGTATGCTCCTCGGCTAGGAAGAAAGAAAGCCAGTTGTGGTCATCGCTCCGCTAAGTCACAAATACTGACGTTAAAAATGTGGATCATTTAGAGTTGAGGTCAAATATTCCCCTAGATCATCCTTGAGTTTGTTCAGATAGCTGATTATTCACTTGCCAAAATAAGCTCTCAAATAAACAAATGGTCTGCTGAAAGAACAAAGTAGGAGTTATTCAAGTGCTTAGTGAATTCATCAGTCACAAACACCAGAGGGGGAAAAAAGAAAGACTGTGTCCTAGAGAGTGTGTCTAGCCATGTCCAGCCCATGCCTGCCCTACACTCTACTGTCTATGCAAGCAGAGCTGCAGCCCTCGGAGTCTGGCTGCTGCTGAACAGTCCAATTCAAGGACTACTTGAATTGCAGTGACAGAAATGTTCAAAGTCTTATCATAACAGAAACCACTCTGCCCTAAAGTCAACATTTTGCTGAAGAAAAAGATTGATTAAACCAAGAACAATTCCCTAGACACATCACTCTGAAACAAGAATGAATGATGGTAGTGAAAGCAAAGTCATCCCTGGAGTCGTTTTCGGTTCCCTAAGAACCTTCTAGAAGGATCATTTATAGTTGATGAATTTAAGACATAACTGTAAAGGAAAGATTGGGAGACTGAGGTTGGGGGTGAATTTATATGAATTTCTATAAATATATGTACATTTACTAAAACGAGGCAATAAAAGTAAACAATGCACTGTGAGTTTTGATACGTAATAAGTTGGCAGTCCTAATGTAACCCTGCTGAATTCCATTTAGCGTTCCTGGATGACATAGTCTTTAGGATCTTCCCCTGCAGATTCAATGAGATGTTTGCAAATTCTTTTGTTGCATATTGAAATGCATATTTTTCCAGGCTTTCTTTCTTTCTTTCTTTCTTTTTTTTTTTTTTTAAATCTAAACTAATGTTTTTGAAATTCTAAACTCTCACTTTCTGTTACTTGCCTTGGCTGGAAAAATCCAATGGCTTGGGATTAAAATAAAATAAAAAAACAACAAAATGCTTTGGGAAACTCAGCTCTCTTGACTATTCGTCAAACCACCTTTCTTTCACCTGACATTTTCTGCAAACAGAGGCCAACAACCCTGTCTTCCACCTTGCCTTCTTCTATTGTAACACATGTCGCTGGAGAACACAACTGAGGCACAAGTCTCTTTTCATTTTTTCCCCAAGATTTTACTTTTAAAACATCTAGCCCTTTCCCCATGATTTGTTTTTTTTATACTCCATTTTCTATTCTTAACCCCTGGGCGCATTCTCCATGTAGAGTGATGTACGTAACGTGTGCACTAGAAATACAATTCTGAAGATGGGTTAGAAATCAACACAAGGTACTAAAATTTTTGCAAGAGGAACTTACTCTTTGACCACAAACCTTATAATCACTTTAGTGAGCTAAAATGATTTATCTACTTGTCCATTCTGTGATATTCCCAGAATGACTCTGGGGATTTGTAGTTGTGCTGGATTTTTACTAATTTTGTGGATTATCCATTTTTAAACCAGTACCAGTTTTCCAACTGCTAAGCAGCATACTCCTGGGTTGCCCTCCTGCTGCTGAGTAATCACTATGTGTCTAGGGAATATTATTAATTAAATATTAGTCTGACAAAAAAAAATATGACTTCATATATAAACCCCCTTTAAAAATAATGAGCAAAAAATAAAAATAAAAATAACGAGAACAAATACTTCAGACACCAAACATAAATGCATTTTTAAGATAAGCCATTGTTGCAGACCATGCCCACTGCATTCCACTCTTTAATGCATATTATTAAAAACTGACACAGAACTCTGTCTCGTTCACTTCTACCTATTGGAATACTCACTCTTGAACATGGGAGGAAGAGAATGTGATTCTGTTCCATTTACAACAAATCCTATGGACTAATACCTTCAAACCTTATAGGTGAGTCAGACTCACCTACAGGATATAAAACAGTCCTAAGTAGATTCCAAAACAAATAGAGTCACAGGTTCTCTGAACCAGCCATACCTAGAGATGAATCCTTTGCACAACATGAAGTCTAGCCTGAACTTCTAATCAGAACCTCAAAGTTCACCTGGGAACACTTCCTTCAAATCCTGTCACACTGTGCACATCATTCAGTATCCTAATGACCCCTTTTCACAACCCAAATTCCAGTTACCACCTGGCAGCTGACTGAATAAAGGTAAGAAAAAAGTTTTACTATTGGGCTAGAGACATATGGGGGTGGGGGTGGGGGGAGGCCAGTTTTCAATAACAATGATGATGGTACTGGTTGTATAGAGAAGTCTACCTTTACTGAACAGACATCATGCATATATTTTCCTAAAAGCAAACAATCCTCAGAAATTACAGTACCCCAAAATGAAAACACACAAAGAGAAAAATATGCTTGAAGATAGTGTTGGAATTACATCTTTCTGAAGAAAAATTAATTCATCTTTCTCTTTCATTGTAATAGGTATAAGTTGACACATTTTGGAATGGGAATGACTGTGCTCAATAATCTATATCTTAAAGACTTGAGCATGGTTTCCTTCCAGATGTGAAAGGCATACTGAGGCTCATTCACACTTGGGCAAATGCTCTTTAGTGCCACATTCCACACACATGAGCTGCTCACTGCTGACTGCTTTGTCAGCTTTACCTCTGGTTTTATGTCCCCTTACATGCTTCGTTACAGGACTGTGGTTAAAAGGATGGCAATGGTGGTATATAGACACTGGAGTAAGGCAGCTGCTCATGACATCAGGCCAAAAGCAATCCCCAAGCCCCCAAACAGAAACTTTTCTACTGATACTGCTCAAAACACAGGTTTGGTTACCCAAGGGCAAAAAAGAAAAACCAAACAAAGAAACAAACAAAAAGCAAGAAATGTCTCATAAATTCAGAATTGAGCTTGTAAGTCAAATGTTCAATCAGAAATTTGCCAGGAACTGCAGGTGGGGCTGCTAGAAATATTCAGTCATGCAGCAGTGACCAAGCACTCCCGCCATGCATCCCCTGCCACACTAAGGTCAGGTGGTGTGGAGCACTCTGCCCCTGTGGTGCCTCTGGGGCCCTGCCCAAGCCTGTAGATGTGGACGGCCTACACAGGGGATGTCCCACTGTGGTGGCCAGGAAAGACTGTTTCTGGGCCCCAGAGGACTGAAACCACTGGAGACAGTTTTTGGCAGGCTACCAACCCCAGGTCACTGCACAGACAACAACACAAACCTCCAGTCTGCCTGTGACAAAGGTCTAGTTACTCTCCTTGGAGTTTCAGCCTGAGGGGCATACTTCAGGGTCAGCATATATCTAAGAGGCTTCAGAAGGCTCTAGAATGGAATCCTCCATTCTAAGGGAATGGAGGTGTGAGACACCATTTTTGTGTTCTTTGGTCTTGTTACAGTTTTCTGGTACCTCCCAGAAAAAAAAGCTCATACATATGTCTGGAGCCCCAATTTTTATAACTGTTCTGAAAAAGATACTTCCCATATCACCTGGTCTGGAGGCGGGCAGAGTTTACAAATGCAGTCCCAAAAGACTATATATATTTGCATATCCTAAACGCTGCCGCCTAAAGGTCTAGCTTCCAATCGACCTGCAACTAGGTACTGACACAAATCCCTCCCTCTGGAGCACTCACAGAGCCTGGCATTCCCTCAGCAATGGGGTCCTATCAAAAATATACCAATCACAAGGTTCAAGAGACAACTGAGAGATAAGACACAGTTAAACAATAAGGCTTATCACCTGCACAAGGCTGCTCCTTCAAGACTGGGAGTAGCTATTTCACCCAAAACACAGAGGCTAAAGCAAAATAAGGAGATGGAGGAATATGTTTCAGATGAAACAAGATCAAACCTCAGAAAAAAAAGCATTAATGAAACAGAGATAAATAATTTACCTGATACAGAGTTCAAAATAATAGTCATGAAGATACTCATTGATCTTGGGAGAAGAATGTGTGAACACAGAACTTCAAAGAGAGTGAAGACAGCACCAAATAGAAATCACAGAGCTGAAAAATACTATAAGTGACCTGAAAAATACATGAGAGGGGTTCAACAGCAGACTCAATGAAGCAGAAGAAAAAGTGGAGCTCACCCAAATAAAGTGGAAAAAAAGAAAATAACTTAAAAAAGTGAAACAGTGGGATGCTTGGGTGGCTCAGTGGTTGAGCGTCTGCCTCTGGCCCAGGGCGTGACCCCGGGGTCCTGGGATCAGGTCCCACCTCCGGCTCCCTGCGTGGAGCCTGCTTCTCCCTCTGCCTGTGTCTCTGCCTCTCTCTCTCTCTCTGTCTCTCATGAATAAATAAATAAAACCTTTTAAAAAAAGTGAAATAGCTTAGGAGACTTATGGGACAATAAGCAGAATAATATTCACATTGCAGGGGTCCCAGAAGAATAAATGAGAGAGAAAAGGGGTAAAATACTTTTTTGAAAAAAAAAAATTGCTGAAAATTTCCCTAACCCGGGGAAAGAAACAGACATGCAGATCCAGGAAGCTAAGAGAGTTCCAAAAAAAGATGAACCCAAAGAAACCTACACCAAGACACCTTATAATTAAAATGTCAAGAATTAAGGAGATAATCTTAAAAGCAGCAAGAGAAAACAACCTGTTATGTACAAGAGAACCCCCATAAGGCCATCAGCAGATCTCTCAGCAGAAACATAGCAGGCTAGAAGAGAGGGGCATGATAGATTCAAAGTGCTAAAGGAAAAAACAAAAAACAAAAAACTTCCAATCAAGAACATTCTACCCAATAAAGTCACTGTTCAGAATTGGAGGAAAGATAAAGAGCTTTCCAGACAGACAAAAGTCAAAGGAGTTCATGAGCACTGAACCCACTTACCAGAAATGTTGAAGGGACCTCTTTAAGCAAAAGAATGGGCACTAATTAATAAGAAAAAAAACATATGCGAGTAAAAACTCACTGGGAAAGATAAGTATATAGTAAAGGTAGTGGATCAATCACTTTTATAAAACTATTGTTGAAGGTTAAAAGGCAAAAGTAGTAAAAATAACTACACAATAATTAGGGGATACACACAAAAAGAAAATGTAAAATATGACCTCAAAAACATAAAACATGGCAGAGAGCAAGTAAAAATGTTTTTGAGTTTTAGAATGCACTCAAATTTTACTTGCTAAAAATCAATCCATCAATCAATCATGGAGATATTAAAAAGAGTCATACAGGGGGTAAAATGCTTCCTTCTTTGTTAAAACTGGCCACTAGCAAAGGTGTAAGATGAGGGAATGCTGTTACAACAGGTAATGCAGGAAAACTACACCAGGCTTCAGATGAGGTCATCTGGAACAATCTGCAGCAAAAGGAAGGTCCAGCCCAAGGAACTTGTAAGATTAAAAACAGTCCATTGTTATACCTAATGATAAAAAAAATCACCTGCAATTTATTATTTTTTTCACTCAGAGTATATAGTTATTAACTTGATATAACAAACTTTTAAAACACAAGTGCCACTAGATCGTAAACCCCACTAGAACACAAGCTCCTTGAGGGCAGGGATCTTTTATTGACTGGTGTACACAAGCGCCTGAAGGGGACACAGAGTAGGCACTTAGCAAGTACTTGTGCTGTAAATAAAAACCTAAAGGGATCCTCCTCATCACCAAGATGTCGCTCCAACTTGGTTGTTGCATAGGACTGTGTAGGTTGTGTCCTGTATAAAACTAGCAGGCCCCGCTGGCCAAGTGAGGTGGGGATCCAGCCTATGTGCACCCACCAACGCCTGCCCCTGGCTTGCTAGGGCAGGTACAGAAATGGTGCTGTTGTGCGAGCCATCCGCCCTGCGGCAGGACCGAGCCCTGCGCTCTGACCAGCGCCCTTCCTCCAGCTGAGGCCGCGGTCAGCTGCACAGGGCAAGGCCCTTAGAAGCGACGCAATGCGTTTCCTCACAACCGTGCTACAATCCAGACGCCGTCAGCTCATTCCATTACCGAGGCCTTCCCGCGTCAGTGCGCCTGCTCAATGGCTGAAGATGCACCTTTAACCGATTCGTCACCAAATCCTTTCGAACTTGACTCACGAGTCAAATCTGAAGTCCTGAAATTGCAAAGCCATGTTTGCCCCCCTCCTCACGGCTGTGAGGCAGCCGACATGCTACTCTGGGCATCTGGGTCATCATTTTCTTCCTTTTGTTATTATACAATAACATATAACTAGTAACTGAAAGCATAAGATATTTAACTGAAGAGGAACATGAGCACAGAGGGTAAGTTAGTGACTGAAACAATAGCGAGGCACATAGGTCACATTTCCTTAACTTTGGCACTACTGGCATTTGGGGCCAGATAATTGTCATCAGGGGCTTTCCTGCGCACTGTGGGATGTTTAGCAGCAGCCCTAGTTTTACCCACCAGATGCCAGAAACATTCCACCACCCTGTTGAGTCAAGCACAATGTCTCCAGGTGTTTTCAAATGTTTGCTGGGGAGCAAAATCACCCCCAACTAAACCCGACTGGTACAGGTAAAGCTGCCATATTGGAAGTGGGGTAGAGCCAGAAGGTGTTTAGTTAGTCATGGATAGATAAAAAGAATTACCAGCAAAATACTAGGATAAGCCTCAGCCCTAACATCAAAGTGAGGAATGGCCCGGTGCAGTTGCCCTCCGTGGGGAACACTGGGTGGTAAAAGGGGAGAGGGATGAGGAGAGACACGCACTAGGCTAAGCAAAAAGTTTGGGATGATGTTTATGAACGGCTGGATAAGTCACAGATGGAAAACCTGGATTGTGCAATCCCCTTGGGCACTACCTCAGGTGATCATCTTACGGGAGATCCACATGATTCCATTTGAACCTACTAATCCCTCTGCCTGAAAACACAATCTTTGCTGAGAAATCAAGAGTACTTCCACTCTGCTGGCCTCATGCAGAGAATGTGCTGGCTAAAAACACTACCGCCGATGGTAAAGAAGGAAATCCCGAACACATACTAAAGGTTGGTTTCAAAATGACTTTAACGGCCAATCTAAGAGTGAGGTCACTTGGCTTATGTTTTTAGGGAAGAAGATGTTTAAAACTGATCTCACTGTAACCTGGTGATCCTATTGCTCTTTTGGAACTTCTCCAGGCTTGTTCCCGAGCCATCTTAGAACAGGCCACGCACAGACAAGCTTAAGACTGGAAGAACAGTAACCTCATGAAACCGCGTGAGGGAAGGAAAAAGTAAAAGCCAAATAGTATCTTTGCACCCATCCTGGCCTATTTGATCATTACAGTTGGGGCCTTGGTCCACCAATTTTGCTTATGCCATTTGCCTCCTTTCTTCCGGAAACATCTTCGTCTGAATTCTAGGACCCGTAGTCTGATGATTCGCTCCTTCTGCTCCGGCTCAGGGCTACAGCCGGAGGCCCAGGGCTCCTTCTCTGCCCCCACCGATGCCCCCTTGGTGCCGTCCCACCACGATCTACCGACACGTGCTGCCTGCAGACGTCAGCCCACCGCAGTGTCGGTACAGGGAGCCGGAGCAAGCGTTTAGAGACTCCTAGAGCAGTTTCACAGAACAGTTCCACGCCCGTTCCACGTAACAGCAACAGAATAAAACAAAAATGTAGCACTTACGTGTTGCGTGTCTTTATCGTTCTTCTCCCTTAATTTCACTTCCCCTTACACTCATGAGTTTCACAAAGGATTAGTCCAGCACAAATGAGAAACAAAAACAAAACGCAAAGGCTCTTCGGCAGAAATCAGAGATATTTTGAGGAGAACCATCTTCGCGTGATCTCACCTAAGTCCACGGTCTGAAATACCATGTCTATGTGGCTGGGACTGAACTGTGCATCTCCAGCCCCGATGTCCCCCGAGCTCCGGATTCAGAGTCCAGCTGCCTACTGGCATCTCCACTTGGACGTCTGAAAGCCTCTCAGGTTGACAGGTCCTGAAGCAAAGTCGCCTATTTTATGTTTGGGAGGCCTGCTCTGCCCGCGGCTCCTCAGCTCGCTAAATGGCACTAGCACCCCACACCCCCA
This sequence comes from Vulpes vulpes, assembly GCF_048418805.1. Classification (NCBI taxonomy): domain Eukaryota; kingdom Metazoa; phylum Chordata; class Mammalia; order Carnivora; family Canidae; genus Vulpes; species Vulpes vulpes. The sequence continues at coordinate 146,085,689 of NC_132783.1, forward strand.
GCTGTTAGGGCCAAACACTTAGGGGTCACCCTTGACTAGTGTCTTCCTGCCACCCTCACAGCCCATGCCGCACGTATGCCCGGGGCTCTGACTCTAGCAGGTTCCCACATCGGACCACTTCTCACCATCTGGCCGCCAAGATCCCAGCTCAAGTCATCATCGTCTCCCACCTGGGAAACCGAGTCTCTGCTCTTTCCCCCGCTTCTACTCTTGCCCTTGATAGTCCACCCTCCCCAGCAGCCACCGGACTGTTTGACGGCACACACCTGGCCAGGCTCCCGGGCTCTAGGCCCTCCCGTGGATTCCCATCGCTTACAACGAAGGCCAGGGTGCTAACCACGTGGCCCGTGGAGCCCGTCCCCCACGCCTCTGGCCTCACCGGGACGCGCTCCGCTGCCCGCTCTGTTGCAAACACAGGGCCCTGCCCGTCCCGTAAACACCTGACGCGTGTTCCTATCATCTCAGGAGCTTTCGCGTTGGTTTCCCTTCGCCTGAAACGCTTGTTTTCTAGGCATTTGCAAGGCTTACTCCCTGGCCTCCCCGAGGACCTTGGCCGAGCAACATCACGGTGCTTTGTCTTGATCACTCTTCCTCCAGGGCATCATGACGGACTAATATTGTATTATTTCACTTTGAGATTTGCTCACTGCCTCTCCCTTCGCCCTAGAAGCTACCGTCCCCAGCAGGGCCAGGGTTCAGGCTCGCTTACTCTCCCGTGCCTAGGGACGCCTGACGTGGAAGAGGCCGAACACCTGTTTGAGCGAGCGAGCTGCTCCATGTCCAACGTGCTCACGAATACACGAAGGGCCGACAGCGCGGCAGCTAACCACAAAGGCTCTGCTGCGCAGGCTTATCACTCACCCATTCACCGTGTTCTGCAACATGGTTTCCTGAGAACATATGTGCCCTTCGAGCCACAGTTCCACGCACTTAAATACTTCTGACTAAATATTTAGGCCATTCAGCAACGACCCACGGAAATGGGAGCTGTGGAGAAATACATCAGTTCAGACTCACCTGATAACACTTTGAATTCTGTTCAACAAACCATGGGAAATTCAATGTCATAGTGCATATAAGATACAAATGAAATGCTTTAATTTTTTAAAAAATATTTTATTTATTTATTTACAAGAGACAGAGGCAGAGACACAGGCAGAGGGAGAAGCAGGCTCCCTGTGGGGACCTGATGTGGGACTCGATCCCAGGACCCTGGGGTCACGACCTGAGTGGAAGGCAGACGCTCAACTGCTGAGCCTCCTGGGCGTCCCTGATTTAAAATGTTTAAGGGGCAGCCCCCGTGGCGCAGTGGTTTAGCGCCGCCTGCAGCCCAGGGCGTGATCCTGGAGGCCCTGGATCAAGTCCCAGGTCAGGCTCTCCGTATGATGCCTGCTTCTCCCTCTGCCTCTCTCTCTCTCTCTCTCTGTCTCTATGAATAAATAAATAAAATCTTTAAAAAAGAAATAAATAAAAATAATAAAAAATAAATAAAGTGTTTAAGGATGCTGGCTCTCAAATACCAGGGAAGAAGCCATAAAGGTACAAACGATTCCAATGATAATTACAATTATTGAATGATAACCACAATTACAGCGTAGTCTCATCTATCCAGAGTGCAGGTCACCCGAGACTCTACTAGACCAACTTCATTCATGGATTCACTTTGCTACTCGGCCTTATCACTCATTCATGCCCGTTGCAGGTATTTACTGAATACAAATCGTGCTGGGCCCTGTTCCAGGGCTGGGGAGGGAACCGCACAGCCGTCAGTGGAGTGCACGGAGTCTTTCCCTTCACCCAGCTGTCATTCCGGGTGGGGGGACTTTGCAACTTCTGACACCTGTTTTTAAAAACACGGGATCCCTGGGTGGCGCAGCGGTTTGGTGCCTGCCTTTGGCCCAGGGCGCGATCCTGGAGACCCAGGATCGAATCCCACGTCGGGCTCCCGGTGCATGAAGCCTGCTTCTCCCTCTGCCTGTGTCTCTGCCTCTCTCTCTATCTCTCTGTGACTATCATAGATAAATAAAAATTAAAAAAAAAAATAAAAACAGCGGTACAACTTTCATCAGCCAAATTCTGTAATTCTGTAATTCACTGGCTTCAAGGAGTTTTAGGGTCCACTTTGTAGAGATGGGTTTGCTCTTTTATCCGTACTCCATATTTTAAAATGACTAAAAGACTTCAAAAATAAGTTGCATATCCTCCACCACTGCCATAGGGAAAACACTGCGTCTCAGATTTTGATTTATTAAAGACAAAACCATTGGTATCTCTGATGAAGGAGTGTGTATACGTATATAATCTCCCATATAAGTAATCTCATCAAGTAATTTTGGATGAAAACATTTCTTAAAACTGCAGAAAGTGGCTGAGCCAGAAACAGATTCAATCAATCTAGTGCACAATCACTGGGTCCCTCGTCTTCTCCAGGACTCTGGGCTTGTGCCCACGTGCGGCCCACTCCGGCATCACTAGAAGCATCACCTCCGGCTGATTCCAAGCTGCTCGTAACCTCCACGTGGCCGGGGCCTGGGCCTCTGTTCTCTGACCACGGAGCCCCTGCGCCTTGAACGGATTCACATTACAGCCGCGAGGAAATCTTATTCTAGCTGAGCTGTGGGTGTTTCCAGGGGAAATTCTTTTTTTCCTGCTCAACGTGTATAAACAGTGTTGTAACCCCTAAGAGTGGCTCCATTTTTCTTATGAAACTTAACTGGACTGTACGTATCTTTCTCCCTTTTCTGCCTCATGCCCCTGAGAACACATGAGTTAATAATCACTGCACAGAGCCAGATGTATTTTAAAAAGTTGTGCTCTGTGATTCTTTTTTCACCCAAAAGCAGCGTTTTCTGGGAAAAGAAAAAAAAAAAAAAGGAAGCGAGGAAGGAGCTTTAAATCTTCCACAAAATATAGTGAATGCCAAAGAATGACTTCCTGCATTTACATAATTTCACCGTGACTGTCGATCTACAACTGCTGGAAAGAAAAATTCTTTTCTTTTTAAAGTTGAAAATTCATGTGGGAAAGTTGCAATCATACACTCAAAACACTCACAACTATCTGCAGGGTAAATGGCCCACAAAGGGAACCAAAGTGGGTATTACCTTTAATATCGCGCAGAGCTATTACCAAAATTAAAAATATACCCCAGAATTCGAAGTGCGTCTGCGTAACTGTGGAAGTCCACCACGGAGAGCACCAACTAACACTATTTCCAGCTACAAGACTCTTTTCCAGGGGCGCCTGGCTCAGCGGTTTAAGCATCTGCCTTCACCTCAAGTCGTGATGGGGGGGCGGGGGCCTGGGACCAGCCCTGGGTCGTGCTCCCCGCTCCGTGAGGGGTCTTCTCCCCCTCCCTCGGCCCTGCTCATTCTCTCTCTCTCTCTAATAAATACATAAATAAAAGATCTTTAAGATTCCATTCTCTAGGTAACAGTCTTCGCGGCGGCGGTGGCCTCTGCTCCCTGAGCCTTGGGAGCTGGAGGCTTAGGACGGAGCAGCGCCCGGTGCCGGAGGTGCCGTGGCTCGGGGCGTGGGCCCGGCCTCAGGTCAGGGTCCAGGCCAGGTCCGGGTGGGCCCCGGGGACGCTGTCGGCGGGAGGGGAGGAGGAGGGGGGCGGAGCACGGCGGCCGGCGTCGGCCCTACGAGGGCCAGCAGAGCCGCACGGAGCCCTCCCAGGGGGTCAGGGCGCTGAGGGGCGTCGCTGTGGTTCCTCATCCGCAGCCAGACACGCCTCAGCCTGGGACAAGGACACGGCACCCAGGGCAGGCGCGGGGCTCCACGTGGCAGGGCCTTGCTCCCGGCTCCCCTCCATCACGGGGCTCAGTGGTCATCGCTCGACGTGACCCTCTCGTTACAGAGCAAAAGTGTCACTTTTCTGCCTCTCTACTTTTTTGAATTTTCAAGATTTGACATATTGAGGTTTTTTTCGAAGGAGTCTCTCTCTGTGACTTTTGTGGTTTTATAGCTCTTAAGCCAGGAATTCACAGAGTATTTGTTGAACATCTATGGGACACAAGTTCTGAGGCTGTGACGCGGGTGTACAAAGGGCCGGTGGCAAAGGACGGCTCAGTCTCGGGGAGACATGGGCCGCTGGCTGTGTGAGCGCCCGTCGGCTGGTGGCGGAGGCAGATTCAACGGGGAGCTCCGGGCACCTGCTGGAAGAAACATGGGGACTGGGGCTACGGGGGGGGAGGTGACCCTGAAATTGGAGAGCCGCGGCTCAGTTGTTGACTTTGCCCACTTACGGGCTGTGTGTGTGGGCAACACCGTGACCTCTGTTACTGTTTCTTCATCCATGAAGTGGAAGGATGATTGTGTCTGCCTCATGGAGTTGTTACAGGTAGTCCGCCTAGACCGCGGAGACAGGACCACAGCCCGCGGAGACAGGACCGCGGCCCACGGAGACAGGACAGCAGCCCGCGGAGACAGGACCACGGCCCACGGAGACAGGACCACGGCCCACAGAGACAGGACAGCAGCCCGCGGAGACAGGACCACGGCCCACGAAGACAGGACCACGGCCCGTGGAGACAGGACCGCCAGCCCATAGAAGGCCCGCGGAATGCGTTGGGAGCATGGGGAGGACGACATACACTGCAGCAGTGATCCGTAGCAGGTCTCATTCACTGTGAGCAAAACTCGGCTGCTTTTTGATCCATGATAAAGTAGACAGGACTGTATATATATGGCCCAGGGGACAGAGTGTGTCAGTGGCCCCCTGTGGTTGCAAGAGGGGCTGAGAACTTGCATACTTCACTTTCTAGCTTGTAAGAAGGCAAAGGGAACGGTTGCTAAGGAGACCAGGCCTTGGGGGGCACAACTGTCTCCTTGGCGTTTGAATGTTTTTAAATCCAGCCAAGTTTCAAGTGAGGGACAAAGATGATGAACCAAAACCAAGCCCAGTGCACTAACATATTTGTGTTTAGAAATAATTTGTGAATATTTTCTATTATGTATTCCTTTAATTTAAGATTGGATAATTTACTCAGATTTGTTATTTTAAGTATAAGCAAACATTTATCAGTTTGTAAAACAATATTGTAATGTTCACGACAGCTAAAGGGTCACATCCCTATAGATTCAACGTCTTACATTTCAGTAGATTTCTCCAGAACTTGAGACCATTTAGCGTGTTAGACCATTGGAAAGCTTGAAAACGAGAAATGAATATATTAAATTTATGAATGCTATTTAAATGTTTAATGAAACTCAATTAAGTTAGTTGTGAAGGTCCCCTTGTAAGTGATTGCTAAACTGTACCACAGTCACAACTAGAATGATGAGAGTCTGAACGTAAGAGCTTAAGAAAAATTTGGTTTTGGAATAAGCAACTCTAGTACACTGAATATTCATTAAAAGAAGTGGAAGTTAACATGAATGATTCTTTTCCTTTGGATAAAATATGCAGAAAAACGCCAAATCCTACACTGAAAACAACTAGTAGGAAACAAACCTTAACTGAAAACCATGAAACCAAACCCTATCCCATCCTTCAGGGGAGTTCAGGTTCCTACCCTGATTGCTCGGCGTCATCGTTCATCATCCTAAACGCCAGCCTCTCGGCCCTCACATCCCTGGCCCTCAGCCTGTCCTCCCCGACACAGAGCACCCTCGGATGATCCCCGGTTATTCAGCTTCTCTTCCAAACCCCACGTAAAAGGCGCTGAGGGCTTCCAGGCGACTAGTTCCACACGACTTCCCAAACTTCCAGCTGATACCTCAGACTTCCCTCGCAAAGACCCTTCTTTCTGCACATTTCCTCCCCAGGATATTGTCACTTCTGTCCCTCCCATCACCAAGCTTAAAACTCAAACACTTCTCCTTCCGCCACACGCCTTACGGCCCACAAGTCATGAGCCAGGAGTCCCACGGAGGTTGCGATGGATTTCTCAGCAACCCTTCCTATCTCGTTTGCCACTACCTGCTTCAAATCCCCTGAATGTTCTCTCCATTCTCTTCTCCACCGGTTCAATTAGTCACAAAAGCCATTTTCAGTATCCAGCCCCCTTGGCACACCCAGGACACGATCAACCTCCACCCCCCCCCACACTTTCACCTTCGCAGACCCCATCCTGCCTGATTAGACACATGTGGAACCCCAGATCCTAGCCTGTGCCCCTCCGGTAGACGGACAGGTTGTGTTAGGACAGTGGTGACTCAGTCGTCTTACGGCATGAACCTTCCCCAGACGCCGCTCTCTACGTGGCAAACACTCCTTAAATATTGGGTTACATCCGCGAGCTTTGTTCAGACTTCATCAATCATTTTAGGGAAAAAAATGATGATACACTTTCACACTATTTTCATTTTCCTGTGAGTCTATTCGTGTTAAATTAAGTTCTCATACCGATGTGTGCTCTGTGTCAACCAGTGTCAGTGCAGCACTCGCTGTCGTGCTGGTCGGGATGTGACCGCTGCTGTGATTTGGGCAGCTCTTCCTCGTCCATGTAATAGTTCTGTACTAGGCTCTATTATAAGGCCGACATGACTTCATCCTCAAAGACAGGGAGGTCCTAAAGGTGCAAAGCTCCTTTGCTGTTTCTGGATTAAAGTTCAAGGGCAACATCATTACTCTGAATGGCATTTCGTTTTCTGTATTTGACTGTAGGACGTTGAAAGAGGAAATTGCACATGAAAGGGAACCCTTTTTGACATTAAGCTATGGCTCAAGTACTGTAGCTTAGACTAAGTGGGGTTTCTCTAGATTGTGATCTTAAAATACACAACCATTCATCGTCATTTCCAACCTTCAGCCGTGCTGGTGCTGAAGAGTTTCCTAAACTGGCCACACACATGACTCTGCTCATTAATAAATATGGGAATCCTGCATCTGACATACTGGGGCTTCCTTCACCTATCAAGAGACACACTGAAGAATGAATGAAAATATAAATAAAAGTGATAAACAAGAATATCGAAAGCGTCATTTTAATTACTAAAAAGTTTCACTGGTATTGCGTTAGTTTACATTAATTAATAAAAATCATAAATCACTAATACTCATTTGGTATTAATCAAGCTTCTCTTTCTCTCGTGTCTTTTGTTTGTCTGTTTGGCTAACAAATAGAGTGACCCTTAAATTCTGAAAGAATAGCTAATTACGGACATGCCCTGGTTATACAGAACAGTAATCTGAGGAAAGAAAGAAAGTACCTTAGACGTGAATCAATAAACACATCTGTGGAATTAACATGAGAATTATTTGGTTAACTTTGCCAGAACCAACCTTCAAACACCGAATTTTATATCTGGGGGAAAAAATTTTCATAGTATGGAAAACAAACATACCATGAGCAAAAGAGCTCATAAGATTCACCGAAGGGAAATGGAACAAGTAAATCCGTCCATCTGTTCATACCTTTTTTTTTTTTTTTCACTGCATTTGGAAACGTGCTGGACAGAGATAACTTTGTTCAGTTCTGAAGTGCGACTTGACATGATTGTTGTTTCTGGCGCCTGAGTCTCTGCACAGGACCCACGAAGTCGAGGAGCCGGCCAGGAAAAGGCAGCTGCCAGTTTCTGCGAGGAGATTAGAGCCCCAGCACCGCCTCCTTTATCTGCCTCTACCCTCCAAGCACACTCAGGAATTCAATTCATCAAGAAAATGCATCATCTCAACCTACTAACAGCACAACTCTCAGAACGAAAGGTAATCATGGGGTCTGCGACACGCCACACAGGACCCAAGAGGGGCTGTCAGGAAGCTGATGCTCTGCACTGACTTATCTTATCTCGATTGCTGTGTCCTGTGCTCATTAATTTTTTTCATCCAGAAGCAATATTTTGCTTTTCCTTCCCAACACTACCCACCCCCAACTCAGGATCCTTCCTCTTCATCCTTCCCTGGGATATGATAATTTTTTTTTTTTTCTCTTCAGTCCCTTTCGCTCTTGCAAACAAGAATGGACTCATATCAGTAGACCCACGAGTTGGGTATCTGGGTCGTATCTCTGGGGCTGGGGCTGCTTAGAAACCTCATTCTCTCCTGGCCACACTGATAATGAGATGCTCTCAGACATCATGAGCAGGGGAGCTTAACAACCTGGGCTTAAATACAACCTCTTAACCTCATCTGAATAATCGGCGTGGAGGTTCCATCTTCCATTTGTCAGAATGACCAGTTGTGATGTCACAGAAAAGTTGGAGGGGTGAGGTTTGTTACGAGGGCATCCAAAATAACACTATTTTATAAGCTACACAGTATTATGGAGAAATTCACCTTTAACATTTGTTATGAAGCACCAAAAAACTGTCCCTGCGTGTCACAACTAATTGTGAATGGAAAAATATGCCTTAGAAACAGTTTCTCCAAAATAGGACAAAACTTATTTTTATAGTGCGATATGTGAAACGGGGTTTCATGTAATTATGCAATTATATCTATGCTCTGTTCTTAAAACCAAACCAAGTCTTTCTCTTTTTTGTTTAAGATTTTATTTATTAGAGAATGAGAGAGAGACAGAGAAGGAGAAGGAGCACAAGCAGGGAGCACGGCAGGCAGAGGGAGAGGGAGAGGGAGAAGCAGGCTCCCCGCTGAACAGAGAGCCTGACATGGGACTCGATCCCAGGACCCTGAGATCATGACCTGAGCCGAAGGCAGACGCCTAACCGACCAAGCCACCCGGGTGCCCCTAAGTCTCTCTTTTAAATTTAAGAGAAAATCTCACTGGTCCATATTTATGACAATTCTGTGACTTTAAATAAAATTACTTATTTTGAATTTTTACCTTACCCATTTTAGTTTTGATGTCTACACCTTAGTAAGATTTAGAAATAAGTTCCTTGAAGGAATGAAGAGTAAACAGCTCAAGAAACCAGGGCCCACGAAAAATAGGGTAGAGAAATAATTTAAAAAATCAAGATATGATTAGTGTTTGGGCATCTTAAAGTCCTCCACAGTATTTATAGGTAGGCTGCACATTTGGTTCCAATCTTAGTAGCCAAAGGAAACAGGCAAACATCATCAGTTATGAGACTCAGAGTGTCTATTCAAGTGGAAAATACATGAACGTCTGAGAGAAATTTCTTCCAAACGTTTCTGTTCTCATAAAGTGGGGACTACGTGAAACAGAAAAATTGACTTTAAGATTTATTTTATTTCTACATCCTGTGATCCAAGAGAATTCTAAGTACATCTGTCTTCCTGGCCACTGAACTTGCTACCTTGATAGCAGGACAGGCCAGTGGTCCAATGCTCTGCATTTGTTTTGTGAGGTACATACTTGTTTCTCATGCAAGTTCTCATTCATTTGGGGAATATAAATAATAGTGAAAGGGAATATAAAGGAAGGGAGAAGAAATGTGTGGGAAATATCAGGAAGGGAGACAGAACGTAAAGACTCCTAACTCGGGGAAATGAACTAGGGGTGGTGGAAGGGGAGGAGGGCGGGGGGTGGGGGTGAATGGGTGATGGGCACTGAGGGGGGCACTTGACGGGATGAGCACTGGGTGTTATTCTATATGTTGGCAAATTGAACACCAATAAAAATTATTAAAAAAAAATTTGAATTCCCTTCTTCTTCAGCCACGTGTCAAGTGGCCCTGCAGCATATAGTTCAGAATGTGGAATGTGGACAGCGCTTTCACTACTAGTGTGAATTGGCTGACCTGCTGCATTTCTCTGGGTGTCATTTTAGTCATTTGCAAAATGGTGATAATTAGGGGCAACCTTTTAGGTTTGTTGTGAGGATCAAATTAAATTACTTATGACAGTGCCTGGAGCAGAGTCAAGCACTAAAATGTTAGCTATGACTAAAATTATCTTTACTATTTACTATTAATATTTATGTCTGTGTACTATGCATAACCATTAATGTCTGCACACACAGCCTAACACTGCACAATCAGAACACTAACTCCGCCATAAAGAAAAGGATACACATCACTACCGATAGACTATGCAACCGTATTTTTTCCCAAAAAGTTTGTATGTCCATTTCTATTAAATTCAGTGCTGATTTGGGATCACCGTATTTTATTTTCTTCCTTCCTTATAAAGTAGTCATAGCCAAGGAAAAAGGGTGGCAACAGATATTTTACATGTTGTTATTCGGAATATTGTTCATTTAAAAAAGCTGACATCGGTGTGATGGGCTTTGGGGAAACAGCACCGTCAGAGGACCCTGAGAAGTCAGCCAACATGGACAGGTTCTCTGTTGGCATAAACAAAACAAAACAAAAGGGAAGACTAAATTATCTAGACCAGTAAATTCAAAAGCTGACAACAAGGATCTGCGGGCCTCCCTGATGAGGGAGTAGTGTAGGAAGAAGGACTGTCACCCTTCTTGACTTTTTTTGTCCGGTGGAGAAATGGGTTCCTTAATTATAGATGTTCTAGCTCCCATTTCAGCGCATTTCTGTCATGTGTTAACTCTGTGGAAGTTACTTTGCTCATTTAGCAAATTAGGTCCATACATGCATTAAATACTGCAGTCCTCTGAGACACTAATAAGTCACTCATCATCCAATTTTTAATTTACAACACTGAGCAAAATCAGAAGATGTCAAAGTCAGATCACTTAGCAGTTTCAGGCGAGGATTCATGAAATGTCTGATTTATGTTGCCCTGGAGAAGAGTCCTATAGAGGGAAACAGAAGAGCTTCATCTGCATCTGAGCTTTACACTTGAGAATTTGTGATTTTGATCTAAATACTTAAATCTCTCAGCTTCAATGTACTTGATTCTGAAACAGAAAAATATAATCATCACTTCTTAAAGACATGAGAATAACTTGAGATTTTTGTAAAAAGCTTTTGACAATTAGAAAATATTATACAGAAAAAGAAAAGAATCTATTACACAAAAAAATAGACCATTATTCATGATCTGACCCTCTCTTGGTAACAATCAAAAGCACAATCCTAATGTTTTAGGCAAGAATCAATCTCACAAGAGAACTAATTACAAACTAGAATCTCAGTTTAAATGTAAGTCGGAGGACATAATTGGTCCAGGCTTTCTTCATGATGGCCATATCCTCTTCGGATACTAAGTTATGCATTAAAATTTTGTTTTATGAGCACAGGATTAGAGGAAAAGTAGCAGACGACTATTCCTGAAGCTAAAGGCAAAACTCTGGAATCATACTGCCTCGGTTTGGAACCCTGGTCCACCATTACTTTTCTATTAATTTTTCCAAGCTCCACTTTCTTTTTCTGAAAAGATGAAGGTAATGAGAAAACTTAATAATACAATAGTGAAGACTAAGGGAGATCACATGTGTGGGATGCAGGAAACAAAACAAACTATCATAGTTAAGAAACAGACTCTTAACTATAGAGAACAAACTGATGGTTACCAGAGGGGAGGTGGGTGGGGATGAGGGACGGGTGATGGGGATTAAGGAATGCCCTTGTTGTGATGAGCACCAAGTGTTGTACAGAAGTGCCGAATCACTAAATTGTACGCCTGAAACTAATATTACAAAGTATGTTAACTAACTGGAATTTTTACATAAAAACCTTAAAAAAAAAAAAAAAAAGACTAAGTGAGATGATATACCCGGAACATGTAGTGGAGTGTTTGGCAACATTAAGTGTTCAAAGCGTGCTTGCTTTCATTACCTATTAACAAGGAACCAATACCCTACGCGACTGAATGGGTGTTCTTCCTGAGAGTTCTTCCTCTACGTATGAAAGAACCACTTTATTTGACCATGTAGTTTAAGAAAGGATGCAACATAGAATAGAGATGGATGAACCATATGGAGGAGGAAGCTGCCATCTGTAGGGAAGTCAAACTATTGGTGGGTTAAATGGATGACAAACATGATGTCACCACTTCCTTGGCTGTGCTTAAAGTTTTGTTAAAAAAAAAAAATACCAATAAGGGATGTGTGGGTGGCTCGGTGGTTGAGCATCTGCCTTCGGCTCAGGGCGTGATCCCGTGGTCCTGGGATGGAGTCCCACAGACACAGGCGGAGGGAGAAGCAGGCTCCATGCAGGGAGCCCGATGCGGGACTCGATCCTGGAACCCTGGGACCACACCCTGAGCTGAAGGCAGACACTCAACTTCTGAGCCACCCAGGTGTCCCCAAGTTGAATTTTAAAACTGATTTAATTGTGTTGTTTGAAGTAGAAATAAATAAATAGGGCAATAGGATGGAATAGTAAACCCAGAAACTTTCCAAAGACTAGTCGGTCCATCGTGCTGGACATTCTGGGGTGGAGTTGCTCAGAACCAGCTGACAAAAGCCAACTGTTAAATTTTTTAAAGTTTTACAAGCTATTTTTTAATATGGCCATTTTAAAAAAGTAAACTCTATAAACTTCAAATTAAATAAATCATATTCATAACAAAATAAATACTCAAAACTCACCACTTCTGTATTTCTACTGCAGTTTACTGAATTGCACTTTCTGTATGTCCTTAGATCCCCACGGTGGAAATGCTAAGTAACGTGGCCTCCTGCACCTGTTTCCTGACTCTGCTCAGGCAGCGCCACGGCAGCAGCCCGACATGGGCAACTAGGAAGCACTTAGGCCCAGGCAGTGCTCAGTGTTACAAATCAGAGCTCGGTTCGGTAGTTTTTGTATTGTCCAGACTTAGGGGCATCATGGAAAAACTGTTAATAATACAGATGAAACTTAAAAGTCTATCATGTCTTGGGGCGCCTGGGTGGCTCGGTCAGGTAAGCATCTGCCTTCGGCTCAGGTCATGATCTCCGGGTCCCAGGACTGAGCCCCGTGTGGGGCTCCCTGCCCAGCGGGGAGCCTGCCTCTCCCTCTCCCTCGGCCCCTCCACTCCTGCTCTCTCTCTCCTTCTCTCTCAAATGAATAAATAAAATCTTTTTTAAAAAAGCGTATCATGTCTATAAGTCATTACACTGTGAGTAGTACAAAAAAAAAAAAAAAAAAGATTTTTCCAGTATTCAAATGTTGTTACCTGATTCAACAAAAGGAGTCATTAATGTCGCTGCCAAAGGGCGACTTTTCAGCACATCTTACTGTTTCACTTTTGATTACTTGTTACCGTAAACAAGAACAGCATCCACTGTTCTGCACTACACTCCTTCACCAATGGCAACCATAGGTTGGTACGGATAAAATATCAGTAAAAGCATTCTGTAAGGATTAATTGGTCACATAAAGATGACTATAAAGAATATTGCATAAAATATTTATAATATACACATACGTATTTTCACTGCTTTACACTATTCCATTACGTCATACAAACTCTTCAATCTCCTGTTAAACAATAACTGAGTTGTTTCCAGGTTTTTTTTTTTAATTTTTTTTTTTAATTTTTATTTATGATAGTCACAGAGAGAGAGAGAGAGGCAGAGACACAGGCAGAGGGAGAAGCAGGCTCCATGTACCGGGAGCCCGATGTGGGATTCGATCCCGGGTCTCCAGGATCGCGCCCTGGGCCAAAGGCAGGCGCCAAACCGCTGGGCCACCCAGGGATCCCTCCAGGTTTTTTTTAAACAAAGCTGGTATGAGTATCTCAATGAAATCTTCCTAGCACAATAATCCAGCCACCCAAGGGATACCCACCTGATACCCCCCTTGCCGTAGCCCACATTCAGCTATCCCAGACCCTGCCCCGATGACCCTAGCCCAACTGCAGGGACGGTGTCACTCTATGCCCTGGGTCTAACCTCTCAGAGCAGACTGTGCCATTCCTCCGTGCATCCCTACGCTTAATGGACAGCCACGGGCAACCATTTGTGAAGGTTAGGGGTGGAGCCTGGGTATTCAGGTGGTGATGTCCAAGTGTGTTTGTGCCAATTTCCTGTTAGTACAGAACAAGGAGGGGAATGGTGGTATGAGTATGAATGAGACACCGAGGATCTTAGAATTCCAGATTCCCACCTGCCCTTCCAGGTTTTACAAAGATATGTTTACCAAGGTTGCAGGACATGCTTCATCATTAGCATGATATATATCTGTTAAATATTTATCAAATGGTGAGTAGGCTTCCATTTGTACTCTTACTATGGGCTCTATCGGATCGGCCTGCTATTGAAGGTACTGAAATATTTCATGACAACGTATTTTTTTCGTAATAAAATATTTTTTTAAAGATTTTATTTATTTATTCATGAGAGGCACACAGAGAGAGGCAGAGACACAGGCAGAGGGAGAAACAGGCTCCATGCAGGAAGCCTGATGTGGGACCCCAGGATCATGCCCTGAGCCAAAGGCAGATGCTCACCCACTGAGCCACCCGGGGTGCCCCGTAATAAAATACTTCTTAAAAGGAAAAAAGATATATGCTAATTGCACAATAATGTACTTTCTTAGGCAATATTTGTCATTTTTATAATAGCAAAAAAGCCACTATCAGTAAGTTTATATTTTTTAATGATCAACTAACCAAAAGAAAAAAGAAGAATATGTATATATATATATACATATATATATACATATACATATAATGGATTTTTACCTTAAAAATATCCTCATCTGGCCGAACTATGCCTGGGAAAATACCACTGCAATGCTAACAACTAAAACAACTGATACAAAAAAATGGGAGGTGAGGAAATGAAAGCAACATAAAAATAAAGTATTTTGAGAATTTTAACTGTGAAGAAGAGCTGAGAAATGGCACAATGGAAGGATCTGAGAGTCAAAAAAGATTTTCTCTTTCTTTTCTTAAATTGGGGAATTTTTTTGCATTAATATAGGAGTAAATGGAAGAATTGAAAGAAGTGCAGAGAGAGGAGAAAGGGGAAGGGAGTGATCTTACTTGAATTGCAAATAACAGAGTAAGACTTATAAAGAGTATTTTTCTGTATTTTTATCCTGTATTTTTTATCTTAGTTTGTTATGATTTTAGGCAGAGTTTTTTGTAGACTTTGTGAGTGGTCTTACTTACACATCTTGTAACTAACCCTGTAAACTTGGAACTTCTTTTTTGTTTTTTTGTTTTTTTAATCACTTTAAATATTCACAAGTCTCTTGAAATCACATGCCTAAAGGAATTTGGGAGATTGTTTTGAGATCATAGATTTTATACTGAAAAACAATTATTTGAAAATCCAAGATAGAGTCTATAAGCAGAAAATGAAATGAAAACTTATCTAGTCCCTATAATAAAATAAAATATGGAGTTTCAAAGATGTGTGTGAATAAGCATTATGCTAACTGCTATCAGTTACAACTGATAAATATTCCATCATAAAAGCAAATATGTAATTTTGAAATTTAAGATGGAATCTTTTTAAAAGCAAAATACTCAAGAACTAAAAAGGGATATAAATTTTCTATAGGGAAGGCTGCATCATGACCATGACTTAATAGAGGAGGAAAAAAATAACTACTTTTGAAAATGATTACTTTCAATTAAATTTCTCACTTGACTCATTGTTGCCTTTTTTAACAAATAACTTGCACTCTAAAAACACCCATAGTGTTTCAGAACAAGCCCATTCTGGGAGCCTATTATACAAGGTCTTACAATTTTGGCATTTTTCTTCCAGATTCTTTTTTCAGAGAAGCCTAGGTAACTACCAATTTAATGAAAAAGCTCTTATTAACCTGTTATAATCATTGTATGATTATATAATATTATACTCCTTCCAATTAACCAGTTTGAAAGAAAACAGATAAAAACAGATAGTAGCTGATGACAAGATTGCCAAAGCTGGTGGTTTAATGTTCATAATTATGGGTCGTTTGAGAAAAAATCATTGTTGATCAACACAATTCAGATAGCAAAGATAGCTGAATTTCCTAAATGGGAGAGAAAAATAAAAGTAACTAAGGATAAATGCAAAGTCAGGTTTATACTGTAAAATATTAAGCTTTAATGAATTTTTAAATGTTTCCCAAGGCATACAACCCATATGCACGTTTCTGAGGGGTCACAATAGAAATGGATCATGTAATCGCACATCACGTGGCTACATAACACCATTTTAAGGATGGAGAAAAGTCAAGTAATTTACTCAAGTCATCCAAGGTAAATATATTCAAAGCTTAATGTTTATAACATGTAAGTTTCTAATTGGTCATTTCCCACCTGAGTCCTGACTGTTTTCAGCAAAAGATCAAAAGAAGACTATGAGGAAAACGTCCTGGGGGCAAGCATAACGTGGGCTCTTTATTACTACATTTTAAAGATAATGTTAATAGTCAGGATTGCTCATAAATGAGGGGCTGAGCATTGGCTTATCATTTCCTGCTAACATCCTACTTTGCATAGCAATTCAACAGAGATTAGGAATTTAGACCTGCAGACAACTGTGGCAGTTCCTTTGAGTGACTCCAGTGCCTGGCTTGGAAATGATGATCCTGTTTGTAGAACAACCAAGAAGCAGTAGCTACTGATGATGAATATGCACCAAACTTTCCAGCTGCCTTGTCTTTTCAGACATCAGCTGAATAGCCTTCGTGCTCCAAAACTCCCAGTACAGTTTTCTCTCCCTTCCAAAAAGGATCCTTGAGAGCTCGGATGAATTCTTCTTTGATTATTGGTCTAAATCAAGGCAAGCTACCCTGACATGAATCATTCCTGCAGAATGATATTTCCTTTACTTGATGGGATAGATTTTAATTGACAAATAAATGTCCATCCTTGTTAAGACTTTATAAACATCCTCATAAAGACCTAACGGCTCAGACGGTGGAGAAAAGTAATGAAATTGCCACCTGAAAAGGATTTGGTTCAATCCATTTGATTGTGCTTCTGTCTGTTATCTGTCACATTCTGAAATGGAGGACGGAATAAAGAAGCCTAAGTGTCCTGCATTTGCGGGAAGCAGTATGTATGGTAGCGGTAAAAGCAAGGCTTTATTATCAGACCAACCACCACCTATTAACTTAGCTATAAAATTTCCCTTCTCTGTAAAGCAAGATAATAGTACCTGAGACAGGGCTCTTGGGATGTTTGTATCAGATAATTGTAGGTAGTTCACCTAGAACAGGTCAGAAGCATCATGGCCACTCCACAAATGGTATTCACTATAGTTCTTGGTATTATGACAGTTAAAGAAGAAAAACAACAGAAATGGAATTTAGAGCAATAACTGAATAATTATTTAACCTTCTTGCTAAAAGATTTATCATGTCAGATTGAGGGAGGCCACAACTTGTTACCACTTTTCCATACGGAAAAAACAAAACAAAACAAAAAAAAAACAAACAAAAAACAACAAAACAACAAAACAGAGTGTAAAATCACATCAAGAAGACGTCTTCAAAACTTTTGCTATTCCTTGGAGCAATGTGTGGATCCTTTTAAAAGTAGTCTCAGGATAACTATAAAGACAGCTGCGATGCTCAGAACAACACTGGTTGGAGTCCGTTCCTAGGAAGTAAGTAATGATATCCCCTGAGCTTAGAATTCCATTCTGAATTGCGTTCAACAGGAAAAATCCAGATTTCATAGGAAAGTGTAGCCAACATGCTTGGACAAAATTCTGGGCTTATCCTTGGGTGAAGGCCACAAAGGGAAACAGTTTACCCTTGTTTCAAAGGATGGGCAAGCTCTTTTGTAACTGGTCTTTTTTTCACCTCTAGTCCATCAGAATTCTGTCTCCCCCAACACACATTCATGAGAAATTCAACTGATCTTAATGTTTAAAGAAAAAGAAAAAGGTCATTTATGTTTCCTCAACACTGCAAAATTGTACTGATGATATTTATTTTAAACACTATGTATTTTTCCCTTAACGGAAAAGCCCGTTATTATTACAGCTGAAAGCAATAACTCTCAAACTGGGAAACATTTCCAAATCAAAAACTTGTGATTGTCACCATGCCTGGATGCCTGGCTGTGTTATTTTATTTGTTTGTATATTTAACAGGCATCCCTTACAGGTCAAACATATATGAAGATATATTTATTTAGCTAGCCTTCAACTGCCCTTGTTTATAATTGCCAAAATATCCAAATATTATAAAGGATTAGAACAGATTATTTATTTTAGTAGCTTGGGGATTTTCCACTTTAGTTTATCTGAACCTAAACTGATATCAAAACCAAAGCCAGGGGAAAAGATGCTTTGGGATTTGTTGACTTTCTCTCCCCAACATCTTATTTTGAAAAAATGTCAAACCTATGAAAAAATTGGAAAAATAGTATAAAAAGCACCCATATACCAAGATTTACCAACTGTTAACATTGACTACATTCTTTCTCTTTCATTTGCATTTGCATTTGCCCATATATGTATACCTAGGAGTGTATATACATCCATGGGTATGTATGTATGTATGTATGTATGTATGTATATGCATAGGTACACACATGTACACCTTCACTTATTCGGAATTTTTGAGAGTTGGTGGGAAATCTTGAATTCACTCTGAATCCCTAAAGT
Organism: Vulpes vulpes; assembly: GCF_048418805.1. Lineage (NCBI taxonomy): Eukaryota > Metazoa > Chordata > Mammalia > Carnivora > Canidae > Vulpes > Vulpes vulpes. The sequence continues at coordinate 146,103,964 of NC_132783.1, forward strand.
ACTTCAGCATGTACCTTGCATGAAGGATATTAACCCATATCACTTCAATATAATTATCCACACACAGAAAATTTAACAATAATTTAATACTCTTAACACGCACTCCACATTTAAATGTTCTTCCACTGATACAATAATGCCCTGTAAAACTGAGAAATTTCGTTTTTGAAATCAGGTTCTGATCAGAGATTCTTTATTCTAGAATGTTTCTTTGGGTTCTTTTGACTTTTGCGTCATTGGCATTTTTCAAGAGCTCATTGGAATTACTTTGCCCAGTGTGCTTTCAGTTGGATCAATCTGTTTTCTCAAGCTTCTTTTCAGGTAACACATAGGTGGCAGGTGTACATCAGAGGTGACATTGAGGAGCAATGTCTTGTGTCTATTTTTATGTAATTAGTTGATCTCAACTTTCCACTCATCTTTTCTCACTCATCCAAACCGTACAACTGCAAGGGAGCAAGCCAGCACTTTTAGCTTGGCTTCTTATTATTCTAATGACCTGACCACTTGCCTGCAATACCTTTAGACATCAGAAGATCCACTCAATCATAACTTTTTCAGTAGAGCGAGTGCAAAGACCATTAAAAAGTGGAATGGTTTAGGTACTCGGCACTTATTCATTTTTTTTATAAATTTATTTTTTATTGGTGTTCAATTTGCCAACATATAGAATAACACCCAGTGCTCATCCCATCATGGGCACTTACTCATTTTAAATAAATGTCCTTAGAATAGTTTGTGATGGAGTCTCAGGGGAAATTCTACTTTTTGTATCTGTTCGTGGATGGAAGTATACACTGTCAAATCATGCCAACAACACAGTCATCACACCTATGAGACATCAGAATACAAGGAGCAGTCTTCCTGAGAACTGGAAAGAAGACAGAAATGCACTGCCAAACACAGCTCTTCATACCAAGCGGTATATTCACGGAGGCCTGGCCAATGTGTAGAGACTTACATGGCAGATTATTTAAACTAGAATCAATCCATGTCAGGAGACTCAAGACTTGCTTTCTATGTAACTCTTTGAAGATAATAAAAATGCTTAATCATCTGGAATAGCTTAGGTGAAGTCAAGCCAAAACCAAAAAGGTTCAGGAATACAGCCTAATTATACTTTGCTTCCAAGGCATTAATTAAATGTTATTATCAAATATGATTTTTTTGAACATAAATGACAGCCACTAAGCAAATCTGGAAATGAGAGTAGATTGCTTTCCCTAAAAATATTAAGGAAAAGGAAAAAAGTTAATTAAATACAGAGAAAATATTAAAGGAGGGAGTGAACACTTGTTGTAACTAGAATGCTAAAAAGAAATAAGCATTCCATTCAAACCACTAACATATTTCTCAATATATTGTCATATACCTATACTGAAATCCAAAGAGTCTTTTCTCAGAAGTGGGCAAATCCAGCAGGCAGAAAGTCAGTCAAGGACAGAGCTGAACTCAGTAACACCAATGATCAACTAGATATAACTGACGTCTATAAGCTACTTCATCCAACAGCAGCAGAATATATTTTTTTCTCAAGCTCACAAGGAACATTCACCAAGATAAATCACATTCTGGTCATAAAATACACCTTAATAACTGTAAAAGAACAGAAATATACAAAGTTTGCTCTCAGATCACAATAGATTTAAACTAGAAATCAATAAAAGAAAAAATAACTGGAAAATCACCAATTATGTGGAGATTAAACAGCATACTTCTACATAATATGTGGATGAAAGAAAAAATCTCAAGAGAAGTTAAAAAATACTTTTAACTAAATGAAAATAACACAAACTTTCAAAATCTGTGGGATGTAGCAAAAGCAATGCTTAGAGGGAAATTCATAGTATTAAATGTATAGATCAGAAAAGAAGATCTAAAAAACAATCTAAGTTTCTGCCTGAAAAAAACTACAAAAAGAAGAGCAAATTAAATCCAGACTAAGCAGGAAAAAATAAACAATAAGCATTAAAGCAGAAATCAATGAAATTGAAAAGGAAATCAATAGAGAAAAGAAAAAAAAAACCAAACCTGGTTCTTCAAAAATATCAACAGAATTAAAAAAAAAAAAAATATCAACAGAATTAATAAGCCTCTAGCCAAGGTAACTAAGAAAAGGGAGAGGGAACACAAATTACTAATATTACAAAAGAAAAGGGGGACATCAATATAGGTTCTCATGGAAATTAAAAGCATAATAAGAAAATATTATGAACAACTCAATGCCCACAAGTTTGATAACCTACTTGAGACGAACCAATTCCTTGAAAGACACAAACCACTAGAACTCTCACAAGAAGAAACAGATGATCTGAATAGGCCTATAGGTATTAAATAAATTGAAGTAATGATTAATAATCTTCTAAAACCAAAAGTACCAGGCCCAGATGAGTTCAGGGGTGAATTCTACCAAATATTTAAGGAAGAAATTACACCAATTCTACAATCTCTTCCAGACAACAGAAGCAGAGGGAATACATAAAAAAATCCAAAAATATCAGGAAACAAATGCAAAAATAAACTATTGGGACTTCATCAAAATAAACAGCTTCTGCAGAGCAAAGGAAACAATCATCAAAACTAAAATCAACCCATGGAATGGGAGAAGATATCTGCAAATGACATCTGATAAAGGGTTAGTATCCAAACCATATAAAGAATTCATGGGGTTCCTGGGTGTTTCAGTGGGTTATGTGTCTGACTCTTGATCTCAGCTCAGGTCTTGATCTCAGGATTGTGAGTTCAAGTTCCATGTTGGGCTCCACACTGGGCATTTAGTTTACTTAAACAAAAATAATTTATAAAATTGAACACCCCCCCCCAAAAAAAACACAAATAATTCAGTTCAAAATGGACAGAAGACACGAATAGAATAGACATTTTTCCAAAGAATACATATAGATGGCCAACAGACACAAGAAAAGATGCTCAACATCACTGATCATCACGGGAAATGCAAATCAAAACCACAATGAGATACCACCTCAAACCAGTCAGGATGGCTAACATTAACAACATAAAAAACAACAGGTGTTGGGGAGGATGCAGAGAAAGGGAAACCCTCTTACACTGTGGGTGGGAATGCAAAGCAGTGCGGACACGGAAAACAGTCTGGAGGTAAAAAAGTTAAAAACAACTATCCTATAATTCTGCAATTGTACTACTAGGTATTTATTTACTCGAAGGAATGCATGTACCCTGATGCTTATAGCATTATCAACAATAACCAAATTATGGAAACGGCCCATATGTCCACTGACTGATGAATAGATAAAAAAGACTCCATTATATATGATATATAATCAATATATGATTATATATTGATATATAATCAATATATCATATATATATATAGCATATTACTCAGTCATAGTAAGAATGAAATCTTGCCACTTGTAATAATGATGTGGATGGAGCTAAAGAGTATTATGTTAAGTGAAATAAGTCAGAGAAACACAAGTATCGTATGATTTCATTCATATGTGGAATTTAAGAAACAAAACAAATGAACATAGGGGAAAGAAAAAAGAGAGGCAAACCAAAAAGCAGACTCTTAACTATGGAGAACAAACTGATGTTTACTTGGGGGAATGGGGGCAGGGGGATGGGCTAAATAGGCGATGGGGACTAAGGAGAGAACTTGTGATGAGCATAGGTGTTATATGTAAGTGATTAATCAATCACTAAATTCTACACCTAAACCTACTATTTCAGTATATGTTACCTAGCTAGAGTTTAAAAAAAAACTTGGGAGGAAAAAAAAAAATCTAAAAATATCAACAGAAATATCCTATAATAAATAATTACAGTAAGATTGCAAGATATAAGATTAATATGTAAAAATTGCTTTCCAATGTACACAAAATGAACAAATGGAGTTTGAAATAAAAAATGCATTGCCATTTACATTAACACACCCTAAAAAATGGAATACTTAAGAATAAGTCTAACAAAATATGTATGAGATCTGTGTGAGGAAAACTACAGAACTCTGGTGAGTGAAACCAAAGATGGACTAAATAAATGGAGAGAGATTCCGTGTTCACAGATGGAAAGACTCAATATTGCCAAGATGTCGGTTCTTCCCAAATTGATCTACAGGCTTAATGCAATCACAATCAGAAACCCAGAGAGTTATTTTATGATATCAAAAAACTCATTCTAAAGTTTGTACAAAGAGGCAAAAGATCCAGAATTGCCAATACAATAATTAAGTAGAACAACAAAGTTGGAATAATGACACTCACTGACTTCAAGACTTAATATAAAACTATAGTAATGAAGACGGTGTGGTATGGGTGAAAGAACAAACAAATAGGTCAATGCAACAGAATACAGAGCCTAGAAATAGATCCACATAAACAGAGTCAACTGATCTTTGCCAAAGGTGTAAAGGCAATAATACAATGAGCTAGAGATAGTCTCTTTAACAGACGGTGCTAGAAAAACTGATAGCCACATGCAAAAAAAAAAAAAAAAAAAAAAAGAATCTAGACACAGACCTTACAACTTCCACAAAAATTAACTCAAAGTGGATCATGAACCTAAATATAAAACACAGGGGCGCCTAGATGACTCAGTTGTTGAGCATCCAACTCTTGGTTTCAGCTCAGGTCATGATCTCAGGATCATGGGATCAAACCCCGAATTCATCTCCATGCTCAGCATGGCATCTGCTTGAGATTCTTTCTCTGTCTCCCTCTGCCCCTCCCCCTGCTCTCGCTATCACTCTCTCTCTAAAATAAATAAATCTTTAAAAAAAGAAATAAATGTAAAACATGAAACTTAAAACTCCTAGAACATAGGAGAAAACCTAGATTGACCTTGGGTATGGCAATGTCTTTTTGATACAACACTAAAGGCACAATCCATGAAAGAAATAATAAGCTGAATTTTGAGATTAAAAATGTCTCATCTGTGAAAGATAGTATTAAGAGAATGACAAAACAAACTCCAGACTCAGAGAAAATATTTGCAAAAGGTGCACCTGACAAAGGACTATTATCCAAAATACACAAAAACTCTTAAAATTCAATGATAAGAAAACAATTAAAAATAGACCAAGGATGTTAACACACCTTGGTGAAGAAGATATACAGATGGTAAAAACACTCGTGAAAGCTTTTGTCATCAGGGAAACAAAAATTAAAACAATGAGATGGCACTACACACCTATTAAAATGGCCAAAATCCAGTAAACCGACAACAACAAAAGTTGACAAGGATCGTGGGACAATAGGAACTCATATACTGATAGTAGAATGCAAAATAGTGTAGCTATTTTGGTATTTTCTTACAAAACTAAACACTTTTATCATATGATCCAGTGCTCTTTGGTATTTCCTCAAAGGGAATCGAAAGCTTCCGTCTACACAAAAATCTGCATACAGGAATTTATACAGCTTTATTCATAGTTGCCCAAATTCTGAAGCAGCCAAGATGTCCTTCAGTAGGTGGCTGGACAAATAAACTGTACATCCCGACAATGGAAGGTGACTCAGTGCTTTAAATGAATGAGTTATCAAGCCATGAAAAGACATGGAGGAGCCTTTAATGGACATTACCACGTGGTAGGCGCGCACCTGAAAGGGTGACATGATTCCAGCTCTACGGCACTCAGGAAAAGGCAAAACCATGGAGGTAATAGAAAGACACGTGGTTGCCCAGAGCGTGTGTAGGGGGAGGAGATGAAAAGGCAGGACCCAAAGGATTTTTAGGGCAATGATGATATTCTGTATGATGCTGTAGTGATGGAGTTTGTCCAAATGCACGGAATGTATGACACCCAAAGGGCACCCTACACTACGAACTTTGGGTGAGTCTGACGTGTCGCTTCATCCCAGGTGAGAAACGTACCGTGTGGTGAGTGATGTTGATGATGACGGGGCTGTAAATGTGTGGGGGTGGGAGGCACGTGGGAACTCTCCACACCTGCCTCAATGCTGTAAACCTAAAAATGTTCTAAAAAAGTAAAATTTTCTATAAAAATCCAAAGAAGACTCAAATTAAGTAACAGAATTTGCAATTCAATAAGCTCAAAAATATTTATTGAATGTTATGCATAAACCTTATGAACTGTAAACAAATTGTAAGCTAGTTCCTGACTACGAGCACCTATAATTCAGCAGGAAGCACGCACGGAGCATGGAAACAGTAAGACTTCGCGTGGTAGCAATGAACTACCCAACACGGGGGGCCCACGGACGTTGGGAGCAGCTGGAGAGGAAGTCACGGTGATTCGGGCCTGACCTGGGAGGGGGCAGTGACCTGAGCCAGCATGACAGCGGAGGAGGGGGGGAGGAGGAAGCCACAGGCAGAGGAACAGGGTCAGTGTCATAACGCTAATGTGAACACGCTGAGGACAAACCGTAGGCGGCGAGCCAGGTACGCGGTGCATACAGATGCCTGGGGTCGGGTTCCCACAGGCCAAGGCACTCGCGTCTGCCATGAGCCTAGCAAGAATCCCCGGACGCAGCAGTTGCTTTGGCTGCAAACCACACCGTCGGTACAGTTCTCCTCTGCCGAGAGAACATTTGCCTCAAGAGAGATGTCCCGTGGAGAAATGATAAACAAAAGAGCATTAGCAGGCCCGAGAGCCATACACAAAAACATGGTTTTACAGTTGAGTTTAATCCTCTGTAGACAGCGCTTGATGAAATGCATTTTTATGAGCCGTGCATATTCTCAGCATTAGAAGTGCTGGCTGCTTCGGGGAAGTACAGTGTGATCCTCCCACTTGCGCAGCTCAAGCCAGAGTGCTTAGCACCGCTCTGGACACGGCCAAGACTCGACCTCGGCGATGCGCAAGCGCCGAGGGCTTAGGGACGCCTGCAGAGTCTTAGAGAGCCTGCACCCCTCAACGTTGCTGGTCGGAGAACCAGCTACGGACCATCAGTGAATGTTCTACAGCTAGTTCAGCGCGTCGTGTGGCGCTCTTAAATGGGAATGGGTTTCAGAACATGATGAAATACAGATTAAAAGAATAAATACTGGTGAGACATAGGTTTATCCATGCACCAGCAAGCTACAGCCCATGGGCCAAATCCAGCCTAGGGCTTCTTTCTGTAAATAACGTTTCATTGGAGCAGGGCCATGCCCGTTTATTTACTTATTGTCTCTGGCCGCTTTCATGCTACGTGACAGCTGAATACGTGTGACAGAGACCATATGGCCCACAAAGTCTGAAATATTTACTATCTGGTCCTTCACAGCACGGACTGCTAAGCCCTAGTCTCTGCTTTTAATTCTCAGGGCCTTAGGTTCTCACCCTCGAAATATGCGTGTCCACTTCCTATGGCCAGCGTGATAAATAACCGTAAATTAATTGACTTAAAGCAACAGAGATTTATTAGCTTACAGTTTTGAAGGCCGTAAGCTCTAGACTCAAGGTGTCAGCCGGCCTGCATTCCTTCTGGAGGCCCCAGGGAAGACTTCATTTCCTTGCTCTTTCTGGTTTCCAGAAGACGCCTGCATCCCTGCGCTTGCGGCCTCCTCCGTCGCCAGGGCCAGCAATTCCACCTCTGCTCCGTTGTCACGACGCCTTTGCTGTCCTGCCTGCTTTGGTCACTGCACCTCCCTCACAGAGTCGGGTCTCTCGCCTCTCCTCCCACATTGGACAAAGCCAAGTGATCCAGAACACGCCCCACCTGCCACCTCCCTTGCCCCACCTAATTTACTACGTCCACAGGTTCCTGGAATCAGGGTGGTGATGTGGTTGGTTCTACTGCGGCGTGCAAAATAGTTTCTTGTCCAAATAGAGCATAGACATTTAAAAAACAAAACCAAAGTTGGCTAAGGATACAAGACAGAGGTAAACACCCATCGGAGTTCCTCCACATTTCTTGATTCTTCTTTCTCAAACCCTTCTCTGAACCTTATTAACATCTTCATCGTTGTCTCAGAAAACAACTGAGGGTCATCATGTCCTTACATTTGAAATGTCACGTTCTTCTGTTCAGAACAACAACAAAACAATTTGTTTAAGATTTTAATTATTTATTCATGAGACACACAGAGAGAGGCAGAGACCCAGGCAGAGGGAGAAGCAGGTCCCCTGCGAGGGCCCGACATGGGACTCGATCCCAGGACCCGAGGGTCACGCCCTGAGCCCAAGGCAGGTGCTCAACTGCTGGCACCCAGGCATCCCCAGAACAACAAAAATTTACTCAAACTTTGTATCTACAGTTTCCTGAAAAGTGTTAACAAAAGAATCATCCTCTTGGCATGCTTATCATCCTAATTTAGAAGAGACAAAAACTTCGCGTACACCTAAAAGGCAGGGTAGGAAATAACGAGTGTCACCAAAAGGTCAGGGGTAAGCTGGCACTAGGGAGGCCTTCAGTGATGGCTGCACTTGATGAGACACACGTGCAGGGGTGCGGTAAGGGGTGGTAGGAGCAAATCCTACAAGTTAGGTGGGTCATCGGTTATGTGATGGTGGGTGGCAACGGAGTGGGAAGCTCAAATTCTAGAGCCTTTTGCCAACGTCAAAGCATTTTTTTGTGAGTAGATGCTGGACCGGAGCTTCTTGGCTTTCTTGGGAATTTTTTTTTTTTCAAAACTTGATTTTAAAATATACAAACTGATAAAATTATTTTCACTACATATGTTCTATGTGTGACCTTCCCACAGACGTGAAAAAAACCACACAAGTCATACAACGGACCAGTTCGTGAATCATAAGGGACGGCTCATCCAGGACGAGCATACGCACATTCATCAAGAATGGAGTATTTCACCGTATCTACCCACGTCTGTATCTATGTCTGTCTGTCTGTCTGACATAGAAGAAGACAGTAGAAAGAGCGAGGAAGACTTGCCCTAAGAATGGATTTGGTCGGCAGAACTGATAAAAGCATGAGACAGACTGGAATCCCTAAGGGTCGCGCTGGTGAGAGAGCACCTTCGGCCATGGAAGGGGCAGCGCAAAGGCCAGCGTGTCTCCAACGCAGCCCCACATCCAGGGGCCCCGCTGCTCCAACGGTCTTGGGAGGCCCCCGGGAACGCGGAGAAGCCCCTGATGGTAGACCAGGGTCTACGTGACCTGTGCATGATCAGGTCGGGGAATTCGGAGAAGCCCCTGATGGTAGACCGGGGCTGACACGGCCTGTGCACCGTCAGGTCACAGTCCCACTTGGCCAGCCTCGATGTGACTCAAGAACGTTTCAAAGACACCTGAAGTGAGAGGTTTACATTTCCCAGCTCACTCTAGGCTTCGAAGATGGGCAGTGCGTGAGGATCACGGGGCGGTGGACGACATGAGGGGAGAGGACAGGGGCAGAGAGCGGGCAGGCGAGCCAGTGGACAAGGGCCGTGCAGGGTGACTGTGCACACACATGTGACGGTTGGAAATCGAGCCGAAAGGGGGAGGAAACCTCCGTCCCTCTCGCGGAGTATGTCAGTATGTCTTAGGGGACAGTATGTCCCTAAGAACCTGAACCATGGGTCTCGACAAGGTCTTTCTGATGTAGGGGAAAGAGGAGAAGAAGCACGAGCCAGCAGTTCAGTCCTGGACCCCATGAGGGGCCACGGTGCCCTCCACCCACCCAGGCCCAGCCACAGGGGGGCTCCTGGAAGCAGGGGGACAGCTGTGATGCCCCATGCACCAGGAGACCCGGCTACCTGCGGGATGGGGGCAGCGTGTGGAGAAGCCCTGGCCCCACCACCGGGCTTCAGCCGCTCGGCCCCCAGCGCCTCATACCCCGGCAATGTGGCGCGGATCCCCGTGGGCCCTCCTGCCCAGGTCCTGCTACCACATGCTTTTGCATCCCCACTGCCTGCAGCTCCACACGGCTGAGTGCGCTACTGGCTCTCCCGGACGCAGCTGTCCCCCACGAGGATGCCCAGCAGCTGGGGGGGGGGGGGATGCCTTCAGACACCGCTGCACACGTGGCCCGTGGACTAGAGGGCAGCCACACGAGGCCAGGCGGGGTCGTGCTCCCAGGAGGCGAGTGTACAGCGCACCACGGGAGGCCGGACATGGGAGGGGACACGGTCACGGAGAGCTGCGGGTGGAGGCTGAGTGCACGAGCCCTCCGGGAGGAGGCCCGGGGGGACCCTCGGAACCCGACACCTGCTGTCAGGCCTCGGCCCACTCTGCGTCCCAGCAGCCCCAGGAAACCACAGGTCGCCACCCGTCCAGATGACAAGGTGACCATCTGGGGGGCTCGCACCATCCCGTGTGCAGGCCGCTCCCCGCCCGAGGCACTGCCATCGTGGGGCCACTTCTGCTGGGGAGGCCAGGCCCGGACACTAGCACTTCACGCAGTGAAGGGAGAAACGGCAGCAGCCCGCGGCGTGCAGCTCAAGGGGCGAGGCCCGGAAGAGGAGGCCGGGTGGAGGCCGGGCATGCGGGCAAGTGAACCCCCGGAGGAGAGGTGGGGAGCGCCAAGGCCCCGAGGCGCGGCCCCGTGTTCTGCATGGGGGCAGGTGTGTAGGAGCTGTGGGCGCTGCAAGGACACCAGCCCCACGGTGCCAGGCCGCCTGGTTACAATCCTAGCACAGGCCGCAGGTGGCAGCAGTCAGCGGGAGGCCACGTGGGAAAGCCAGGCGATGACTGGGCCGCAACAAGGGTGTCAGCCAGAGCAGGTGGCACTCCCAGGGCAGGGCTGACGGGTGGGAGCACTTGGTGCTGGCTTCGGGCCGTGCGGCCATCCCAGTGCCCAGGGCCCATGGGTGCCCCGTGGGCAGGCCTATGCCCGGCAGCCCACAGAGCAGGGATGCCAGGCATGCCTTGCTGGGCAGACCCAGGCACTGGGCAGGCCTTGCCCCATCCAGAGGCCAGCAGCCCCCGGTGTGGGCCCGGCCTGGCCAGCACCAACCCTCGCCCCGCGCCCCAAGGCACATGAGACCGCGGCAGGAACCGCGCCGACAGTCAACTCTTCCAGTAACGGGCAGCGCAGTCTTCACCTCCACGGGCTTTACTCCGAGGGCTCTTCTGCTTGGAACACCAATCACACCCGAGAGATAAAGGTGTGACTCGGAGAATTCCCGAGAACAGAACTGAGAAGAAAAGCCCATCTGAGTACTGGCGCGGGCTCCTTTATGGGAAAGAGCGGGAAAACGGACTCTTCGCTTCCAAGGAAAATGCCTCAGAGATTCATACCAACGGTCGGGGGATCCGGTCACTGACTGTTCTTCCCCTGAAGCAAGAGTTAACGGGCACAGAGACTTCGGTGCGGCGATGTCAGGCCACGTGGCAGTTGGCATCAGCCACCGTCAGCGCATCAGTTCTGCTCCCCGAATGCCGGGGGTTGCGGTTTCCAGCTCCAGGAAGCAGGAGCTTATTGGGCTCACCAGGATTTTAGGTACAGGGACGCTGCAGGTGATGAGCAGTGAGCATGAGGCACGGCAGCCCCTGCACCTGCTAAGGCACGGCCCATGCCAGTGCACCCAGCACCACCTCGGGATTCGGCCAGTCTGGGCTTCACTTGGGGAACACGCCTTGAGCTGCAGGTTTGTTCCTTTAGCTGAGGTGGGAGCCGGCGACAGGCCTGCCTCTTCGTCTCGAGGGACAGGCTATCGGTGCGGCCTCCACAGTGAGCGGGTGATGGAGGGAAGGGGCTGTGCCTTGTCTTCAGCTCCGTTCTTTAGAACAGAGGCCAGGCTGCACACCTGCCATCCCCGACCAGACACCCCAACCCCTGGGCACAAACAGAATGCCAGTGGAGACAGAAACTGAAAGTAGAAAAGCATCTTGGGGACGCTTGGGTGGCCCAGCGGTGGAGCATCTCGCACCGCCCAGGGCATGACCCTGGTGTCCCAGGATTGAGTCCCACATCAGGTACCCACAGGGAGCCTGCTTCTCCCTCTGCCTGTGTCTCTGCCTCTCTCTCTCTGTGTCTCTCATGAATAAATAAAATCTTAAAAAAAAAAAAACATCCCCTACCCTGCCCTTTATGCGGTTGTCCTATGCAGAACTTTCAAAGCAGGGCCTCAATGCACAGGCATCGAAGGAGGCCGAAAGGTGAATGAGCTAACACAGCACCTCCAGAGCAAGGCACCCCAGGGCTCCTTTGGAGAGTCCGTATTGGCAGGAGAAGCGGAGGGCAGCCCGCAGAGAAGGGCAGCACGGGGTAGGGAAGACAGCACACGAAGGAATCAATATCCAAGGGAGGAGTCTGGCCCCAAACATACATATTTGCACTAAAGAAGGCGGCTGCCCACAGCAGCACACGGTGCGCACACGGACCCGCTCCGCCCTTCACACACACTCTCCGTGGCTCATGGGCACCAAGTAAATGAGAGGTAAAGCCACGTGTGTAACTTGGATTCTCTTTACAGTACTGTCCTGGGAAAGGGGTTATCGAGGAGGCAATCATTTCGAACAGAGCCAATCCGCAGCTTCTCACGCGGAAGGTGCTGGAAAGCCATGGCCCACCCACCCTTCCCATGATGGCTCAGTCTTTCTTCCCGCCAACATTGTATGCAACTCCAGTGTCTCACTGCAGCCGTCCAGGGCTCTGTGCTGTTCTGATTCCAAAGAATTTGGGGAATTCCAGAGCGTCTTCTTATTCCTCATGAAGCTCCTGGCTCCAACCTGGCAAGTGCAAAGATCTGACCACCCTGCTTTTATCTCGGATGACTGAACAGCTGTAGACCCACCAACAATATTGCTGCACAGGGCTCGTGTCACCAACAGGCACCTATTGTGTTGACACTAAATACGTTTAGTTTTAAAAACTTAGATCTTTATCCTGTAGACTTATCAAACACACTATATAATTTATTTTTTAAGACTTTATTTATTCATGAGAGACACAGAGAGAGGCAGAGACACGGGCAGAGGGAGAAGCAGGCTCCCTGTGGGCAGCCCGATGTGGGACTCGATCCTGGGACCCCAGGGTCACGCCCTGGGCCAAAGGCAGATGCTCAAGCCCTGAGCCACCAGGCATCCCCACTACATAACTTCTTTATTGAAAATGGGAAAAAAAATGGGACAGACCTAGAATGATACAGGTGCACAGAGAGAGCCATCCAGGTAGTCTAGAAAAAACTACCATATTTGCCTTTGTAAAGGTAGCAAAACATTAACAGATGAAATCTCTATCCAAATGCTAAATATATGCCTCAAGGGGGAATTCATTCTGGATTTAAGCAAGCACTGAAGAATATTAAAGCATTTCCATAATCTGCACAGGATCTGTGAACAGGCACAGGACCTGAACTAGATTTTACTTCCTGGAACAGGCACCTGAGGATCTGTGATCTAGAATCCAACACACCTATAGGTGATGCGACACCATCATTGAAAATTGACTTATTATTTTAATGTTCATCAGATTGGGCAGGCAATTTGGTTTTGAGAGAACTCAAGATGATGTCAGACTCTGCCGGCAGCCCAGGAAGGAGGCAAGGATGCAGCTCAATGGGCACAGACGTGGAAGAAGGTGACCAATCAGAGCGAGTGCTTGTATGCAGTGTCCCAGAATGATGCTTCCCAAAACCTCTGGACAGATTCACAGAACAGACTTCATCGAGTCGTAAGTACAGACGAAGACCTTATAATGAACCCAATACGGCACCTCCGTGGGATTCACCGTGCTGAGAGTTCAGGCTACCAAGGGGCCTGGTTATCTGGTATCTTGTCTTCACAGCAGAGAGGATGTTTCTCACTCGTAGCATCATTCGAAAAATTTGGTAAGAGACTCACGAAAACAATGTGATGCTTGATTCACAGTCAACGCGCACCCTGACCTACAAACGCCCCATAACCAATAACCCTCCCCGTTCCTTCTCTTCCTCGTCCTTTACCCAGGAACTGGGCCTCACTTGTTCCCAGGCAGGACACGTAAGGATGTCGGAAAAGGAACCTCACTTTAAAGCCTCACAGAGCCGAGGACGCCGTCGCCGTTTAGGCAGTCGTGCAGCGGCCCTGCCCACCGCGGAGCACCCCGCGCAGATGGCGGAGGCAGCTGGTGGGCTGCGGTGACCTGCGAGCCCTGGCGGGCTAAGCCGGGCAGGGCTGAGAGCCGACAAAGGACGGGCCACCGCAGCGCCCGGAGGTGAGGAGGGAAGCAGGGGCAGGGCGGGTGAGATGGGGGAGGGGGGAAGGGGGGATGGGGGCTCCCTGGTAGCGAACCATGGTGGGGCAGAGGGGAGCAGGGGCGGGGTGGGAGAGGCAGGGCAGGGACACCACACTCACAGCACTTCCTGCCAGCCCAGTGGCGCAGGGAAGGCGTGAGTCCCGGTCCAGCAGGGCGCCCTCACGCAGGGCGGCCCATCATCTTCAACCGTGCACCCGCCGGCCCCGCCCCCTGACTGGCCTCAGGTGGGCACATATCACACTTCCCACCCCACCCCTGTACCCTCCTCGCCCAGACCCGCCCTTGCTGCTACTTCCCCAGCGGAAGGCCGGGGAAGGTGGCCTCCCCACCGCCCACTGTTGCCCTCAGAGTCCTCCCCTACCCACCTCTCCTGCCCCCCCACTGCCCCACTGTTGCCCTCAGAGTCCTCCCCTGCCCACTTCTCCTGTCTCCCTCCCACTGCCCTACTCTTGCCCTCAGAGTCCTCCCCTGCCCACCTCTCCTGCCCCCCCACCGCCCCACTGTTACCCTCAGAGTCCTCCCCTGCCCACCTCTCCTGCCCCCCTACCACTGCCCCACTGCTGCTAGCAGCAGACCCCTTCCTTCGGCCTCTCACCCTTCCTACCTGGGGCCCCTCGCTGCTGCTACCTCCAGAGCAAGGGTGTCATCATCTTCGGGCCAACTAGGAAAGCTAAGGCCGACGTCCACCTTGTGCATCACAACCTGTCTCCACAGCTGAGCAAGAATCAGTGTTTTGAGATGTCACTTGATCATGTGCCTCGGGTCCATTGGGCACCATGTGCCCTCGAGACAGATCCCTCAGTACCTGCCCCTGTGCTCCCCGCCCTCCGCCCTCCCCACAGTGCTCCTGGCAACAGAGTCCCTACTGCTCTTGGACCCCAGGGCCTTCGCTGCGCACTTTCCTCTGCCTGGAATGCTCTTCACAGAGCTGGTTCCTTCTCATCCTCCAAGTTCAACTTAAATGTTCCAGTTTTACAGTTCATCCTTTTTAGAGTAGCTTTCTCTGTTATTCTGTAACTCACTGTGCCTTTTTTTCCCCAGAAAATAACATTTTTAAAAAGATTTATTTATTTATTTATTTATTTATTTATTTATTTATTTAGAGAGCCCATGAGAGAAGGGGAAGGGGCAGAAAGAGAGAGAGCCTCTTGCAGACTCTACACTGAGCACAGAGCCTGGCACAGGGCTTGATCCCACGACCCTGAGATCACGACCTTAGCCGAAATCAAGTCAGATGCTCAACTGACTGAGCCACTCAGGTGCCCTCAGAAAGTAACATTTTTAATCACTGCTTTTTTATTGTTTCCCCCATTAGATTATGAGTTTGATTTGGACAAGACCCGCATCTATCTTATTCACTATTGACTTTCTAGTGCCTGACAATTTCCCTGAAACATACAGATGCTCAGAGATTTATTAAACAAACAAACAAATAAGAATCCAAGGATATAGAAGTCTGTTGGGGGGCGGATTCTTATTTATATTACTCTCCTACTTTGAATGTTGAGGGCATTTATTAATGTCATTCATTGAAGAATCAGAATATGACTGTCCTGAGATAATTTTCCATTGTTATCCCAAGTTGTTACCTCTCTTTAATATTTTGCCAATCTGTCTTCCACCCCAGACTGTAAGCTCCTTGATGGCAGGGATCAAATTCTTTTTTTTTTTTTTTTAAAGATTTTATTTATTTATTCATGACAGATACAGAGAGAGAGGCAGAGGCACAGTCAGAGGGAGAAGCAGGCTCCATGCAGGGAGCCCGACGCGGGACTCGATCCCAGGTCTCCAGGATAACGCCCTGGGCTGAAGGTGGTGTTAAAACACTGTGCCACCCGGGCTGCCCTAGGGATCAAATTCTTAAGTTCATTTGCTCAACAAATGGGAGGCAGATGTGGTGGCGGGGGCTGCGAATACAGAGCTGCACAAAAGAGGCAGGATTCCCATCCACAAGGGGGCCAGCAGGGGTCACCCTCCCGTTCCTTAACTTATCCCTTTAGCACCCTTGGCCCCACCACTGTGAAGGTGACAGGAATGTGACAGGAGAGGAAGCAACCCTTGCCCTTGTGAGCTCACACTTTTGCGTCCGTACCTGAGCTCCAAGTGCTCATTGAAGGACTTGGTCTCTGACACTGAGATCATCGAGATGGATCCGTGGATTGACCTCAAAACGATGGGACGTTTTGAAGAAGTAAGATACGTAGGGATTTGGGGACACCGAATGCAGAGCTTCTCTGGATCACAGGGAATTGGCAGAGTCCCGGAACGGGGGGTGGGGGGAGCCCTGCAGCTTGGGTGCCTGCATTCCTTTAGGCCACCTCAACCACATGCACGTGGCCCGAAGAATTCTTTGCCGTAATCCAACCCGCCAGTCTGAGTGAACTGTCTATGCGCGGAAATCCGCCTTATGTCCTGTAAGTCCTGGGAGGGAGGGAGAGAGAAAGGAAAGCAAGCGGGGGTCAAGGACGGAGCTGAGACAAAGGACCTGCCCAGCCCCGGCCCTGCCCTTCACGTGCTCCAGCAGCACACGCATCTCAGACTTGTGATCTCACGCACAAAGTATTTTAAATAGTTTAGTATGCTGCACTGTCAAATGACAAACAGTGCTCTGGATTTAAAAAATAAGTAAAAACATGCCGTCTCGTCTCCAGTAGAATTTAACTCCAACGATGAAAACGGAGGAGACACTGTGTGTCTTGCCCGGGGTGCGACAGATGGGAGGTGGGACATTCCCAGGCTTTGAATCTGACCCTTGGATGTGACGCCACCACTTGGGGTTCTGCATGATGGGTTCCTGTGGTTACCTGTCAGAAGCCCTATGGCGAGCGCTCCGGTTCTACCCCAGTACGCTGGTGAGAACATTTTCTGTTACCTCAAAGAAGTGTGTTATATTCAAAGGTCAAAATAAATGGGCTGTGGATTCAGTGATTCACACACACACATACACTTACACAGGGAGGGGGGGAGGAGGGAGGGAGGAGGGGCGAGGAGAGAAGAGGAGAGAAGAGGAGAGAAGAGGAGCGCTCTGCCTTGAATTACAGAACCTGGAGTCTCGGAAAATCAGCATTGCAGGGGCCACGGGGCCAAGTCCTCCTTTTACGTGAGAGAAATGAGATTTCCCCAGGGCAGCACGTCAGGAGGCAGCCCAGGCCACTGTCCCCGTGCAGGCTCCAGGAGCACCTCCGCCCTCCTCCCCAAAGGGCAGCTTCCCAGGGCAGATGGCCGGACCACCTGGGGCCGCAGGGGCGGCGACACCGGCCCAGAGAGGACCCCGCAGGCTGGGTCTCAGCCCCAGGCCAGCCTCGGACTCGGAAGCTGCCACTGCCCGCGTGTGACCTGCGGGGTCCACTCCTACACGGCAGGCGCCCGTGACCCCGTGTCTACTCCGCATCCCTGGGCGGTTATTTTCACGTAAGAGACTGAATTGGACGTGACGTTACCTAAAAAATTACATGATCAAAAATAAAAGGCCCACGCTCCACTTTTGAAGGCCACACTCTTCAAAATGAGCACCTCCTTACTGTCGTCTAGCTTCTGGCTTCGCCACCTACCAAAGCTCTGCTGACCGCGTGACATCCGCAGGACACACGATCCTGGGAGAGGGATCAGCAAGCGCTGTCAGAACTTAGAAGCTATTTAAGGAAGACTGTACCTAAAATGGATGATTTAACATCTGTAGCTACGAAACGTGAATTTTTCAAATCAGTCCACGAACCAACACTTTCCATTTAGATCAGTCAGTGCTTTGCTGAGTTAGTTTTGCTGATTTCCAGTTTCGAGTTGCACCGCGCATATACAAAACACGAGGCAGGAACGGTCCATATATTGGCTCCTTTAGCAGAAGAACTTCCCACAAAGTTAGATGATGCAAATTTTATGTCCATATCAGTAAACGCTTCACGTGCAAAATGAGGTTAATTCCAACAAGACTCTGGTTTTCATCATCCAATTCATAGAATCAAAGTAAATTTTTGGAAATTCATTGTTTCGAAGGTGAAACATCTGACATTATTATGGGTGACCGGGGTAAACCCAGTTTAAAATTTTAACATTGTCAATAAAGTGTGAAAATATTCTGGCTGAAATAATTACACAAATACTAAAAGTTAGGATTAAAAATAAACTCTAACCAGCAGAATTTGCTCCAAACATAGTAGCCACGGAAGCAGCTGTAAAGAGTGTTCTCTCAATTACAAGAACCTACAGACAATGGGCAGCCCCAGTGGCTCAGGGGTTTAGCGCTGCCTTCAGCCCGGGGTGTGATCCTGGAGACCCGGGATCGGGTCCCGCATCGGGCTCCCTGCATGGAGCCTGCTTCTCCCTCTGCCTGTGTCTCTGCCTCTCTCTCTCTGTCTCTCATGAATAAATACATAAAATCTTTAAAAAAAAAAAAAAAAAAAAAAGAACCTACAGACAAGAGTCAATTGGAAAATGTCAATGATTTCCAATTTCTTAACCATCAAATGCACCCCTGAAGATGACTATGGGCAAGGTCATTAAGCAAAGAAGAAGGGGATCTACTGAAAAAATCTATCATTTGGTGAAATACCAGTGAGTCCGTATTAGAGAAAACACATGAAGGGAGAAGCGTGACGAGCGACAGAGACAGAGGGCACCTCCCGGTGCTCAGTTCCCTGGGGACCTGACGCTTCCTGCATTTTGTTTCTGCGGCAACCCCTGATGTCTGTCAGGGACCCCACTTTACTTGAGCTCACCTGAGTGGCCTTTGCAAACCAGAGAACCTCACAGTATTCACTCCTCGGTGCCCCCCGACCCCGGACCCCCGACACGGCTGCCGGTCCTGAGGCAGCCTTTCCCCGGCTGTGATTCCTCCTTCCCCGCTGTCCTGCCCTCACCTGAGTCTTCAGGGCAAGAGCTCGTGCCGGTTGCCAGCACAGTGCCCAACGCACAGGAATGCTTAAAGGTGAGGCGAAGGAGCATCACACAGATCAGGAGTTCTTCATCCACATAATCACCCATTTCACCGGGAATTTCGTGCTGCCCGTGGACTTCTCGCCATGTGCCTCCTTACGCAGTCCTACCACCTTTGACTCTTGTATCACATCATCTCGTTGACCCTGTCCGTTCCAGTGTTGGAAAATTTTTCCCCCAGATCAATCTTCTCAATTAAACTGAGAGTTTCTCTTAAACTGTTTAATCCCAGTGAATGCAAGCAGTAAATATTCGAAAAATATTTAAGAATTCATTAGTTAATACAGATAAAAAACTCAAAGCCTAACAATGAAGATGTGCTGTGGCCACAGGGAAGTAAACCCAATGACATGGTGATGACCAGCTGCTAAACGTGGAGACTCAATTAAAACCACTGGTTTCCAACGAAGGTCTGAATCTTTAGGTGGAACATCATAGATACTTGGAGTATTTGGAGTGTTATTCCAGCTTGGATTTCTCTGCTTCTCTATGATAACTTTTGACCCAGAGACACAAAGAAAAGTAGATCCATCAAGGGAATGCAACCCTCTGCCAAGAATCTGGAAATCAAGGTCTCAGTCTCAGTGGAGGACTAGATGAAACCAAAAAACCCCAATATGAATAGAGGTAGTTTTTGTCTATTTGTATCTCCAACCTGGCCCTGAGCGAAGTTCACAGACAGCATCTGCGTTCAGTCACATTCTTCCCTAAATCTACATCTCCATATGGCGTGTAGATACTGATGGAAACATTTGGCTAATCCACACTAAATAAAGAAAAATATTTGTTACGAGATAATAATTTGGGCAAAATATTGTATGTACCAGACTTATGCAAAGAGTCATCAAAAATCTGTGCCTCGCCTGATACGCAGCATTACCAGGGAAGACAGATACACCAGAGGGGATTTTGCAAACTAAACGCAGATCAGTAACAATGGCTATAGGGAAAAAAGTCCCATTGGAACATAAATGTAACTAAAAATACTCAAAGGAAACTATGAACGGACTACAAATTATTCAAGGATAAACCACATTTGCTTTTCTCAAGAATGTGTTATTTGAAACAGCAAACTGTATAATTAAAATTATAAATTCCACTCAACACGCAACTCAGTGATTCTGAGACACACTTGTTAATTCCTAGATCGCCATGACTCCTCTTGCGGAGGAAAGAGCTAAATACAAAACTACAGTTTGCAAGACACACGAAGGTCCAATTCTTCCTCCGGTATGATCAGCTCCTACAAGCAACCACTGGCAGACTGCGCTTATTATGCTTAAGGACATGCAATTTGAATTATCTTAGTCTCCAAAATCAGAAAATTGGTTCCATGAAGAAGCCTGCAATTACTTTGAAACAGCCGGGGATTAACAATGTATGTATTATTGAGTGAGGCTGCAGCAGAGAGCTTTTGGCTCCAGGTTCTCTGTATTTTATCTGTATTCTATCTTGAAGGGAGGATTGTTAAACATGCCATTTTGATCCAATGCATGGCCTCCTGAAGTCCTTAGAGGCTTGGGTGAACTCATATTTATATTTTGGTTCCACTTCCAGAAGATCCTTTGCGACTATTAATGAAAAGAAAGCAGTCATAGCGGGGGTGGATGACCCAATTTTCATTATCCTGTTGATAATTAAAATAGTGGAAAAATAAAAACATTGAAACGGTGTTTAATTTTATAAAAGATCATCCTTAGGAGGGAGGAGCTTTAATTTTCCTTAAAAGTACGGACAGATCAAGATTACATGTGTGATGTGTGAACACCACTTCCCTGCTCCTGCCAGGTTGGACAAACACATGGTAGCAGGGTGCTGTGGAGATATTATACCGACTTACATGTGCCTATCACCTAAGTTTTATGTCTTTACGTCCTAACTTCTCATTTACAGTGTGTCCCGGAAGTTAGCAGATGCTACCGGCGGGGCTCCTGCAGAGCAGTTACACAGGCTCTAAGACACGATCACACACTTTGTTGGAGTCCGGAGCTCAGGGTACAGGGGCCCCTGGACCTAGCTTGTCTGCTCACGCTGGACCAAGTTATGACCCTAACTCGGGAATCCCCGACCTCTGCTAGCCATGCGCTCCCCAAGAGCACCCGTGCATATCCGGTATTTGCACACATCTTGGTACTTGAGATTGACGGGCTGGTTTGGATTTAGGCACTAGCTAAACGTGTACTGACTGAACCGTGTTCTGGAAGCTGTGGTGCTTTCATACACTCCCCTCCCTCTTTTATGGGTTAATTCACGTCTTCCAAAAAAAGGCATGTTGACGTCCTAACCTGTAGGACCTCAGAATACGACCGATTACTGGGCAATCGATTGTTGTAGATGTAACTAACACGTCCGTGAAGATGAAGCCATCCTGGAGTAGAATGAGCTCTTAATCCGATGTGACTGGTGTCCTTCTAGGAAGAGGAAGGGGGCATACAGGGAGGACGCCGGGGGGACAGAGACAGAGTGGGGTCACCGACCCTACAAGCCGCAGATCGATGGCCACCACCAGAAGCTGGGAAAAGACAGAGAAGCAGTCCAGCCAGCCGGTCTCAGAGGGAGACTTGCCCTGCTGACACCGTAATTTTGGGCTTCCAGTCTCCGGAACTGTGAGAAAATAAATGTTTGTTGTTCAAAGCCACTTAGTTTAGGGCAGCCCCAGGACACTAACATACCTTCCAATTTCACAACAGGAAAAGGATTCAGGGAAGAAATGACAGAGGCAGACCTTCAACAGGGTTGTCTACCTGCCACTAGACCGTCCTTACCAAACTGCATACAGACCTGGAGGATTGTTTTCTCTCACCTGGGATCCTACATTCACCTTCTCATCAAGGGATGATCAAGGTGTACTCCGAGGACACCTACCTCAGACCCAGCTGAGAAGGGCTCAATAAAGAAAATGCACTTTCCTGAGTTCCATCTATGACCTAGTGTGTCAAAGTCTCTTGCAAGTAGGGCGCAAGAATCAGCCGTCGTCTTAAGAGAAGTCTAGGGTGCTCCAGCAAGTATAATTAGCTTGCAAACTCCGTCTGAAAAGAATAGGGTATCCTGATTAATTTAATTTAGACTTAATTGAGCGTCATTCAAGCAATGCTTTGATTTTAACCTCTGTTATGGAAAATAATCCTACACTTTCAGTCCAAATTCTTGCTGGAGTAACCGAACCCAATAATGCTATTCGTGAGTCACTATACAACAAACACGCTTAAGCTCCGTAGATCTTAGAGAAAGCAAGAATCAGAGAAAAGAGAAAATCTCCTTTTAATTGGAGACAACTTAAGATGTCAACTAAAATTTACTGTTACTGTTTTCAATGAAAATCAAGACTAAAATACAGCCTTCTGCCTTTATAAGAAAATACAGCGCGCCATCGTAGCTCGCTCACTTCACCATTGACTGGTAAAGATCAAAGAGATTAGCTCTGACAAGCACTGCTCTGGCTCGCTAGTTCTTAACCATTTTAGGCACCATGACTCCTTGGATAAACTAATGAAAGGTCTGTCAGTGCGCTCCCCAGGAGCACACGTGCATGTGCGGTATTTGTGCCCATCTTGGTACTTGAGATTGACGGCCCGGCTTGGATTTGTACCGACTGAACCGTGTTCTGGGAGCTGTTGTGCTTCCATACAATTCCCCGATAACCATGTAAAAAGTGACCATCAGTTATTTTTCAAAAGATTACAAATGGTCTGCCTCTTGGTGATTTTTCTAAAAACACTCTCTTTCTATTGCTTTTTGTTTCCCTTATACTTAACTTCCATGTGTCTCCACTTCTGGAAGATACATTAAAAATCAGGAAGAAACAGCTTTCACATTGCAACTTCCCCTGTTACTATAAGGGCTGTGAATCATCACCAAATTCCCCTCTACAATATAAGCGAGTAGGTGGGTCTCAAGATAAAATTGCTATTTTACCCTAATGACAAGTTTGACGTCTTTGTGAATTTTGGAAAATAGCATTTCTTCAGTTCTTTGCTCTGGGACGCTGGTTGGTTTTGGTAACATCCAAAACAGCAATGGCTATAAAGTTGAGAGCTGGTTTCTTTGCTTGTATTTAGACACACACTACAGGGAAAAGAAAAAAGACAGAACTTCACGATTTTGCTTTTCAGGGAACTTTTTAAAATATACAAGAGAGAGAAGCAAATGAGTTCCTTTGATGGCTTAATTAAGCCTGTGTGCATAGATGGGCCTGCCAACTCTTAAGAAAAATGTCCCTGTCACCTCCAGCATTCTGTCTCCACTCCACCCGCTCCCAATTTGTGTCTCCTTACCTTGAACCTAGAATGTTAAAATAGACTGTCAGGAGATTTTTCTGCCCATTTAACTTCTTATTATCCTTAGATGTACTGCGTACTATGGTCCTATCAATCTCATGGCACTTTTTCAATCTTATCATTCTTTGGCTCAAAAACCTACATTTGTTCTCCAGTTGCCTTCAGAATTAAGTATGACCCCTTGGTCAGACATTTAAGACCCTTCAAAAGGTGTCACCAAAATGTATCATTCTCTTACATTTCTCACACCGAGTCTCTATCCTCCGCTCACGCTCTCTTCCTGAGTATGTATCATGCTCTCAGACTTACTAGCCCTTGCAACGTTATCACCCCTTAATCCTGGCATTCCTCTCTGTCAACCTGCACCTTGCCAGAGAGGATCGATTCCTCAAGCCCCGACAGAAATATTAAACACCCCCGGAGATCGCTCTGGCCCCCGAGAGGATGTGATCTTGCACTCACACAGCCCCTGATCCCACGGGGCCTGCAGCTCACAGAACCTCCCATCATCTGCCTGGCGCTGAGTTACCAGCGGCCTTCTCTCATCTGCCTTGAGGTTTTATAAAAGCCTATTCCTTCCTTCACTCACTCAACAGAAACATTGGTTGATCCCTTGCTACGTGACGGTGATATAAATCACTAAGCTGTACACCTGCAGCTACGGTGACCTTGTGTGTCGACTATGCTCAAACTTTTGTTTCAATTTAAAAAAAAAAATAAAAGAAGCTTAAGCAAATCTTTACATGATGAGGCTGAACTTGCTATGATAAAGGCACCTCTGTGGGCACTTACGCCACACAAGATGTGAGAGGAGCCCTGCAAAGAAGGAGCTCCTGGGTCGAAACTGGCATCTGCCCCATGAAGAGCCCTGAGAGAAGGGTGTGACTCCAGGAAGAAGGATCATCTCATGGGCTCTCAATGCCCGTTCTGCAATTAATCCAGATCTTATTCTGATGGAAATCGGTACTGAAGCCATTTGGGGGGAAAATCTGCTCTAGTTAAAAAGCTGCATTAATTAGGCAGATAGAGCATGCAGTGGAAGGCTCCCTTCAAAATACCAGAAGTGGTGAAAGCGTACAGTAAGCAATACCCCAATGAAGCTGGAGGGAGCTGCATGGTAGGATTGTACGATGGAGACTGTATACATGGGCCCACACAGGACAGTCTTAATGGGAACTGGGGTGGAGTTCCAGCTTGCAGTCTACGGGGTGATTGAAAGACAAAACCAGATCACGTGATGGGTTTATTTATTTTAAATTTTAGGATGTGTCCGGAAACCCTTCAATATCAAAATAATCTCTTTCCTCTCGTTCAAGTCCCATGTATAGTACTACGGAGAGAAAATGGGTCTCCATGAAAACAACTACAAACCTTAATGCACAACTATGATCATTTAGTATTTAAAAAATATTAAATCCGGCTTCTGCTATTTCTGAGCAGTAAAACGTACTAGTGGGATGACTCAAGACCCTGAAATTGCAGTTACCACAGCACGCCACAGGCGTTCCAGTAAAGCCAGGTTTCAGTCCCAGACACCATTAGTTTTGGGCCAAACATACTCAGGAGGACAGGGATGAGCAAGACAGGTGCGCAGGACAAGGGGTGGCGAAAAGAAGGGCAGCGAACCTCCGGCGCGGCCTGAGGACTCAGGAGCATCCCTCCCTCGGCAAAGAAACAGGTCTTGGAGGGCTGCTGCGCTGCCGTGGCTCAGGCTCCAGCCAACAATGGGAGCAGCCTGGTGCTCCTCAGGCCAGGGAAAGCAGCAGCCAGAGAGAGCAGACAGAGCCCTTCCTAACGCCTTCACTCTCCTGGAGCGGGGCTGGGGCTTAGCAGCTCGGACGGGCCAGCGTGGAAGCCCAGCCCCAACCTCTATATGGTATGATAATCCCTCTGAATAGGGTTTCCACATCTGTGAAACAGAGACAATAAAACTTCCTTCAGAGCGTTCCTTGGGCGACACGGAGATGCTCCACAGCGGCACTTGCACGGTGACCGACGCACGCTGAGAAGTCCCCAGATTGCAGCCATCCTGACTGATCACGAAGGCAGCCAGGCGACCAGGCTGTGCAGCGCTTTACCAATATCCCCATCCCTGCTCCCCCGGTGGACCTCTGCAGACTGAGCACCGCTTGTTCCCAGAAGGACCGTCCCTGGGGACTGATTCGGCCTCCGGCCGACGACCTTCCAGCAGAGCCGGGCAGCCTGGCCGCAGAGGAGGGAAGGGCTGCGCGAGGCCTGAGGCCGAGGAGCTCGCCGCCTTTAACACCCCCACCCCAAGGCCTGGGATGCTCTCACCGACTCCTATTCTCCCCAGCCTGGGTGTCAGGGAGGCTCTGGACAGAGAGATGCTCTGTGGGAGGGCCGGGCCCCTCTTCATGCTTCAGGACCATGCCAGCGGCCGATGGAAGGGCTGCAGGCGAAAGGCAGATTGAAGCCTTTGAAAGGGACATTCAAGGTCATCTTTCCTCTTTCTTTCTTCTGACTCTAAAAGTTATTAATTATATCACAAGCCTATAAAAGAATTCTCCTAATCCTGGTCTTTCTGGAGTTGGGTTAGACACGCAGGCAGCAATTTCTGTTTTTGTTTATTTTTGAGCAGGTCTGTTGCCTATGCTTAAATTCTCTTGTTAAATCTCCGTGTTTTATAGCTAATCACATTTTTATAGCAGGCATGAAGCTCTCTACAAGGCCCTTGCTGAGCTGTTCCTGTAAATCAAAACCTTACTCGGCTGTTCTTGGAGCTGGCAGTGGAACAGGGTTAGTTTTACCATTTATGGTTGTAAAGTCCATCCAGATTTTTTTTTTTTTTGGTTCCCTTTAGCTTTTTGATTTCTTTCCCCCCACTCAACCCCTTCCCCTCCTTCTGCCTTAAAAATGTATATTCCAGGCTTAGCTAAAACATGTATGAATAGATTATTTCATTCCTTACCACGGTACGTTAATAAAGGTGTCAAAATGACAAAAGACGCTTGGCTTACGCTCCTCTGTCCCAGATCTATTCCTCGAGGGCAGCCTGCAGCTATTTGGGAAAAGATGATCTCTTGGGCTCCTGGAAGCTGACCTGTAAAGTCTATTTGAAGTATTAAAACACTTCCTAGTAAAATACATAAAGCAGGCAGGGCACTCATCCCTCGCCATTGTCCTCACCTCGGTGCCTGCGTCAGGCTGGGGACAGAGGGGTCCAGGCGCTTAACCCAGGATGGCCCCGCTGAGGGGCTGGGCATCCGCGTCCCGCGTGCTAGCACTAGGGTTAAAAACTGCCCCACTGTGTTGCCAGTCACACAGGCTCAAACGACAGAAAGTGTGAAGGTTTATGACAAATAAAAAGAAGGCTGAGGCATAAGCAAGGGGAGGGGCACATTTTATAAGCCTTTATTTATTTATTTATTTATTTTATTACATTTTATAAGCATTTTATAAGCATTATTTATTTATAAATATAAGGGGGAGAGCATGAGCAGGGGCGGGGGGAGTAGAAAGAGAGGGAAGAGCAGGCTCCTTGATGAGCAGGGAGCCCGACACCCGACGTGGGGCTCGATCCCAGGACCCTGAGATTATGAGCTGAGCTGAAGGCAGATGTAACCAGCTGAGCCCCCCGGGCGCCCTTGGGGGGATATTTTTAAACAGCAAGTGAAAGGAAGCCGGGGAGTGAGGGGGTGTGTATCCCGTCCAGTACCCCCCGCCCCCCTCCCCCTGCCCAGAGGAAAAGGCCTCCCAGGCACCAGGGGAGCCCGCGTCTGTGGGAGGACCAGAGGGCAGCCGTGACCAGGTGGCTCTGGGCTGCCAGGAATCCCAGCCTCGGTGGCGCCCACGGCTGCAGATTCCACGTGAAACCCCAGGAGGCCCCGATCACCAGAGACCAGGGACACTTTCTGGCCCCGATGTTTTACCGACGTAAGCCCCGTGAGAAGCGAGCGTTGGCTCCGACGTGCGGCGTCCTGCTGCCCCCAGGGCCCCGGGGGGTTCCTCTGCCCCCACCGGGTGCTCAACGAGGCCCTGGTGTCACAGGGACAAGGCCTCATCACTGCCCCGGTCCTCGGACGGCTGGCCAGCTTTTTCCGGGTGTTTGGCTTCTGTTTTTGTGTTTGGATTCTGGGGCTCTGATTCGTTCGGGGGACCGAGGCACAGCCAAGGGTGACAAGCCAGGAGGGCTGTGGGGGGTGAGCGACAGAAGGGCAGCAGGACCTGGGCACCCACATGGTCCCCCGCCTTCTCCAGGGTGCCGGGGCTGGCAGCCCCCACTGGGCCGGTGCCGGAACGGCTCTGACCACGGAGGCCGCACGCACAGACGCTGGGCACCTCCCTCCCCGCAGACGGGGCCTTCAGGTCAGGCCTGGCTCGGGCCCCCAATTCTGTGGCCAGGGATGAAAGCAGGTCATCAGGAGAAGGCGGGTCGGAGACTCAGCCAGCTGCCCCGCGGCCCTCGGCGTAGGAGACCACGTCGAACAACAGCAGGAGGCCCCTCTCAGAGAGACACCTGAGACGTAAGGACAAGACTGAATGGACGAAGGAGCGGAAAGGATGGGGGCTGGGCTGAGGCCCTTAGCAGACGTCGGTGTGTCAGCGGAAGAGCAGGGGACGGGGAGTCAGCTCGACGGGAGGACCCAGCCCTCGAGGGCTCCCCAGCTCTGGACGGTAACAAGGCGGGACGTGTACAATGACTGGGCGCCCTACGGGGCTCCAGGTACTTTAAACATATTAACTCAGCTGATTCTCGCCTCCGTGGAGGAGGAACCCTACCGTCTTCACTCTACAGGTGTGGAAACCGAGGCACAGAGACGCGAAGCATTTTGCAGGCTGTCACCTCTGAAAGGGAAGCAGTCGGATTCCGATCTCGGTCCCTAAGCTGAGGACCCCCCTCCTCCTTGCATTCGAGGCCTGGGGCCGTCCCCTGAGCCCGCCAGCACCAGCTCTGGCCGGGGCTGCTGCAGACACTTCCAGAACACAAGTCCTGCCCAGTCGGCTCGCAGCTGTTCGCCAGACCCCAAGCCTCCCATCGTTCGATGCACGAGGCCTGTAGAAGAACCCGCTGGCCTGGCTTCCTCCGTAGAGATGCCACTGGCGTCTCAGGCTTCCTTGTCTCCACTGACTTCATCCCACGTGACGACGGAATCCTTCAGGTGGCCCCGGGTCATTCCGAGAGAATTAAACCGAAGCCCGCAGCTGTCCGAGGTCCCCCACTCGATGTAAGTCCTCAGAGAGCGCCCGGCCCTGCTGGCCTGCTCGGAGCCTGGCGAGGCCCAGGACGGCAGCGGCGGAGGGGACCCCCCCAGCACCCGAGCAGCACCCAGGCCTCCCCACGCCCCGGGGCCGCAGCAGCCACCCACGGGACAGACGCACTGAGCGAGGAGACCAGCCTGTGGCCTCGACAACAGGAGGCACAGGACCCCGCGGGGGTGCTGGCCATGCGGGAGCAACCAGAACAAGCCTGTCTAGGGTCTCGCATGAGAACGGCCACAGGACGGAAACCAGCCAGTCCTCTGAGGGTCACAACACCTGAAACAACAGGTGGGTTTAGGAATCTCCTGTCCCAACACACCATGTCATGGGTGGTGCTCCTCAGGTCGCCCCACCTGACGCTGGCTGCCCCTCAATGCGTCTGCCCGAACGCCGCCCTCAAGGAAGGGGGGCGGGAAAACCTGCCCCAGGAGGGCCGTGGGCGTCCAGTGCTCCATGCAGACAATCCCGGAGGCCCGTGGCCCCCCATACATCATCCTGGGGCCCCCGAGCAGGAAAAGGGTGACATGAGTACCTAGGAAGATTTGGTAAGGGCACGTCACCCACAGGAAATGTCTCACTTCTGAAAACTGAAATCAAGTATCCCACATAAAGATGAGGAGCATGGGGATCCCTGGGTGGCTCAGTGGTTTGGCGCCTGCCTTTGGCCCAGGGCGCGATCCTGGAGACCCGGGATAGAATCCCACATCGGGCTCCCGGTGCATGGAGCCTGCTTCTCCCTCTGCCTATGTCTCTGCCTCTCTCTCTCTCTCTGTGTGTGACTATCATAAATAAATAAAGAAAAAATATTAAAAAAAAAAAAGATGAGGAGCATCCTTTCCCTTAACTTCTAGAAGCAGGCCAATAAGCGCGACACTCTGCGGACAACCCATGCACAGAAAACCCGTCTCCTCCAAGCTTTTCTCCTCCTCCTCCCACTAGGGCGGTAGCCGGAGCTCCCGCAGCCTCTGTGTCGAAGGGGCCCAGTAGCACCTCCTGGACGTGGCCTTCGTTCCCACACCGTCACCCGGTCAAATCCGAAGAACAAAGTATATTTACTCTGATCGCTGATCAGAGGGACAGTGTCTTAGCTGTGTGTTATGACTGAATTTATTTTCATTGAATTGAGTTTCGATTACACCCACGAAGCTGATTATTTAAAGTAATTATGTAATTCGAAAATTGGAAAGCAAAGCTACTTTTCTAAAGAAATGCCTCCTCGGTTAGCTCATCTGTTTAAAAAATATTAAAGAAATGATTTTCCTTCACGATGAGGATAGCGCAGAGGGCAGCAAACTATTGGTTTCCACCAGTGGATCTCAGCCAGAGGCAATTCTGCACGTAATTTCGCCGTCCCTGGGGATATTTGGCAGCGTCTAGAGGAACTGCAGGTTGTCACATGCGAGATGTGTAACTGGCACCGGAGGGTAGGGACCGGGGATGCTCGGAAATGCCCTACGATGCACAGAACGGCCCCACAGACAAGAATCCTGTAGACCAAGATGTCAGCAGTGCCCAGGATGAGAACCCTTGGTGTAGACACACCTGGGTCCATGCATCATTAGCTGAGTGGTTCGTGGGCAAGTCACTTAAATTCTCCGAGACGCTTTCTCATCTTCAAAATCGTGAAGATGGTTGCGAGTGATGACAAATACTCTGCTCTCACAAATACCACCACGACTACTGCTTCCATAACCACCATCACTGTCACTCCTACTAACTCAGCGCCTTGAGCAATTATTATGTGTCACTGTTTATTTCTCTGATGAGAAACTGAGGTAGGAAGGGGACGAGTATGTTCCCCAAGGTAAGAGCTGCTAGAGGAACAGGGCTGGAAAGTGACACGCACGTTACTAGAGGCCGTGCTATTGCTACTCATCTTGGATGCTACGGAAATACTTAAAACACAATGGAGGACATCGGCCAGGACCTCTGCAGCAAGACTTGATCAAAGGAGGCGGAAATCACTCATCAAGTCATGGCTCCCCCCCCCCCTTCTCTCTATCACAGTGGAAAACACTGTCTTATGGGTTTTTCTGAAAATAAAATATCTGAAAAATATCACCCTGGGGACAAGCAAGAGTGATAATAATAGGTAGTAGGAGTGCAGAGCGAGAACTCCCCGGTACCAGCACGGCACACAAGCTGCCCAGTAGTGGCAACAGGACCAGCCGCAGCCAGCGCTGGGGTCCTCCAGGAGGCCAGGGAGAGGGAAGTGATGGTGCGACGTCCTACCTCTACGTGGCCCTGGCACTCCGAGGACATGGAGGACAAGGCCCGACTCGCTGGCTCCGTCCCTGGCAGGAGAATATGGAGAGGGCCTTCCGTTTTTGGACCAAGTACCCAAATGGATTCTAGAATGTTCCTTTCCCAACCTGTGCGTAGCCATCATTCTGAGCTTCATCAGCTCCGTTACTACTTCACCCAACAAAAGTCCCTGGTGCTCCCTACATACAAAAATACACTCAGGTACGAGGTCAGCCCATGTCATCTGACATTGGACGTTATTAGACACGGAAACCACGGCTGTTCTGGTCTTGTTGATGGCAGGAAACCATCAGCCTCAGGGACACCTCACTGCTCCCCACGGTCGCTGCACACATTTCCTCAAGGAGGACATTTATGGGTAGACGCTAGCTGGCCCGTAGGACAGCCCTTGGGTAATATCTAGGATTCTCACTCAAAGACAGTGAAAGGGACACGCGCACACGTGTTACGGGAGTGTCGGCTTCCCCTGGGGCCGGCCACCACTGACCCGTCGCATCGTGGCTCAGGCACTACGGTAAAGGCGCTGCCGGGATCCCACACGGGCGCCAGGCAGTGAGATCCCCGTTTACAAACAGAAGCCTGAGGCCTGCTGAGGGAGGGTCAGAAACGCGTTTGTGGCCAGAGCCGGTGTTGCAGCTTGTGGGGTCTAGAAGCACAGACCCGCTCACACAGCGCAGCCTGCCTGCAGTCAGGGGATGGTGCTGACCCACACACAGGTGTGGAAGAAATGATGCAATGCCCGAGCTCCACGACAGAGGACAACGGGAGGAAGGCAAAGCACGATGAAACAGCGCGCACTTAACTATGTAACTGGCCGCGTTCTTCTACCGAAGAAGACACGGAGCCCGCTGCACGCCCCACTTCTGGAGCAGCAGCTACAGCTACAAATGCAGGGGCAAGTGTGAGGACTCGGGGCCTGTCATGCCTCAAGGAGCACGGCCGCCGGGATGCGGCGCCTGAGACGGTGAGCAGCTCTGGGAAAGTTCTGACCCAGAGCCCCACCCTCCCTCAGTGTCCATGGTGGTCTCATTCTTGGAAAATTCAATACATGCTCTGCACACACACATGTGCACACACACACACAAAACTTTATAATCATAAAGACGCGGGAGTTAGATCCTAGACCCAAATATTATTAACTTTTTTTTTTAACCTACATGAATGTCCAATAAACTCACAGGCATTCCTTCACTGTCTTGGCCACGCAGGGCTCTCTACGCACTGCAGCTCACTAGCATCCCTGGTCTTCCCAACCTCAATTCCAGGAGCTTTCCTGCAATCATTACGATAACCAAACGCATGTTCACCACGTTGACCCAAACGCTGCCCTAAGAGTGGGGCCGTACCAGTTGAGAACCCCACACTGGCTCAATGGTACCACTACCACAACAAGCCCAGACGGTCCTACAGTTCCATGAAATGATTATCCGTCACGCTGCATTAAGTGCATTTAGAAGGAGTACTAATTAGCAAAAGCGAACACCTGTAGGCATCTCTCATGGAGACCGAAGGTAGGAGAAGAACAGGAGGCGGCTCTAAGTGGGGGAAAGAACCCTGGCTGCTCCCGTGCCAGGCTTCTGGTCTCTGAATTTCTGCTGCCACAATTTGGATCCACTAAGACTGATACCAGGAGAGCAGGAGTTAAGCTCAGAGGTCTGGAAAGGAAGAGGCACTAGTTAGATTTCAGAGCTTTTGAATTCTAATC
Organism: Vulpes vulpes; assembly: GCF_048418805.1. Classification (NCBI taxonomy): domain Eukaryota; kingdom Metazoa; phylum Chordata; class Mammalia; order Carnivora; family Canidae; genus Vulpes; species Vulpes vulpes. Next base: position 146,136,408 of record NC_132783.1, read on the forward strand.
AGCCATGTGGATTTATTTCTGATGATTTTCCAAATATAGGGTTTCCTGTAAAGGGCTTTCGTTATTATTATAGTCGCCTATTCTAATCCAGGGTGGCCTTGGAGAGTGATTCCCTCGAACGCTTTCGCTTGTATGCTTTTAATGAGAGCAGGAGAGAATTTCATCATGGAAGCAGATACCGTGATACTCTAATTCACTCAACAAACATGTAAGCTCCACAACCTGCCAGACCTTGAGTTCAGACGAGGAGACAGGCTCGCTTGGTACACTACACAGATACTAAATCCATGTGATGAGTCTAGAATTTCTCTGGCCCAAACAGAGACTGTCTTCATTTAATTAGAACTGGAGTCTCACAATCATGATACCATGCTGGAAGCCCAGTGGGTGGGTGGTCACCATGCTTCTTGGCTCAATGGCTCAATCCATTAAAAGTTAAGTAGGTCACAATTTCCGAAAGTTTTTCCTTCCAAAAATTTACATTTTCAAGCATCACTGCACTTCCAAGCTATTAAAAAATCCAGTAACTAAAGATACAGGTCCAAAAAAAGTCAATTTCACCTTCTAAATTACATTGAAAATGATATAAATTGAGGGCTTTGTAATTCTGTATGTTTAAGTCTTGGATAAAATGCAGCAATTAAAGTAATATCCCTAGAGGTCCATATACTCTGTTCACTGCCACACAGGGGGAGGTTGGGAGAGAGAAAGCACACAAGCGAAGTCGCAACACGGCCCCTGACTCAGATAGTGGAGCTTCCAACAAGAGGGGGTGGTTTTGATAAAGGGGCCGTGGAGGTGTTGTTTGGTTTGGTATCGGGCCTATCCACCGTGCCCGTAGAAGACAATTTAAATACTGTCAAACTCATCAAACAACAGTCCGTTACGTGAATGCGCTGGCTCCGTCCGCTCCGGGGCCTTCCAATCCGAGTGTGCCATGGACAATATAACAAAGAGATAAATTGGTCCTTTATGGTCTTCAAGGACCTCAGTAAAGTCTATCTCACCTGCAGCAGCAAGTGCAGAACAGGCCTGTGTGAAGTTGCCCAGGTTTTAAACCTGGGTGTTATTCTGTATGTTGGCAAATTGGACACCAATAAAAAATAAATTTAAAATAAATAAATAAATAAATAAATAAATAAATAAATAAATAAATTTAAAAAAAAAAATAAATAAATAAAGCACTTGGCGTGACCCGGTCAACAAAGCCACTCAGAGAGCTAACTGGAGGCATGGAACTAGGGTCCAATACTATGTTTTGCAGCGTCCATAACCACCCCCACCCCCCACGAGGGGGTTCCTCAAAACCCACACACATCTGGTCACTGTTCTCTAGCGAAGAGACCGAGAGGACCGTTGTTAAAGCCTGGTCTCACCCTGGTATGGTTTTGTGCACTTGCACGTCTGCTCCGCTTGCAGCTACCTAACCGGGTGACCTCGGATTTCAGATTAGGTCACGGTAAGACGCCGTCGGCCTAGAGCAGAGTATGCCGTGGTGACGACAACACGTACTGAGTGTCTCCTCTGTGCCGGGGTAGTGCTGAGCTCCACACACACATTCCCTCGGGAACCCCGGGAGCGCCGCATGAAGAGGGCACGGTCACTCCAGCTTACACGAGGACTTCGAGGCACAGGCAGTGAAGTGAAGTGGCCGAGCCGGTAAGCACAGTAAAGGGGCAGACTTGAGCCGCGGGCTGACAGTCCTAGGAGCCCGCGCTCCGCTCTGCCGCCCTCAAACACATCCAGCCTATGCTCTGCCAGCGTCGAGAAATGAATGGAAGATTCTCCTACCCCCCACATAGATGTCCTCCTGGCATCTGAGCCATCCTAGACACCAGTCCCTTCCCCTGAAACATGCACCCCAGGCCTTGGAGGTCAAGTTGCCCCCACTGTGAGCGTGGAGCTGCCGTCTGCGGTGTGTCCTCCCTAATTCAATCTTGAGAACCAGCCTCCATGACCCCCACCCTTCAGCCGCAACGCCTCCAGTTGCTCCCGAGTACTTTTGTATCCTCCCTGAACCCGAATCCAGAAGGCATACGCAAGATGCATTCGGACATTTTGGGGTACTTCACGAGACGTGCAAAAGTGCATCTCAGCTTACAGTCACACAACGAACATTATTAAAAATTCGGAAATATTTTCCCCGAGTGCATTCACGGCTTTTATTATTGGTTCATACTCAAGACTAAGGCTTTTTTGTTGCCATGGAAGATAGATGCCTGCCTGGACTGATACTGCTACCCGGTAAAGTGAGTCAGGTAGGATCTTATAAAACATCACAACCAGAAGAAAAAAAAAAAAAACCTCTTTATTCAGAGAGGCATTTAGCCCTACAAATAGGAAAGAAAGGAAAGAATTCAGTAAATTTTCTCTCCAATAACATTATGGTGGCCATTTCTGTCTTCGCTATCATGTATTTGTCAGCATCATATTGTAATGTAATTATCAATTTATTGATAAATTTTTTTTATATTGATAAATTTTTTAAAAGATTTTAATTATTGACTCATGAGAGACACAGAGAGAGGCAGAGACACAGGCAGGGGAGAAGCAGGCTCCATGCAGGGAGCCCGACGCGGGACTCGATCCCGGGTCTCCAAGGCCAGGCCCTGAGCTGAAGGCAGGCGCTCAGCCACTGAGCCACCCAGGCGCCCCTAATATGCTATAAATTTAACACATTTCCTATGTTGTCGACGTAATGTGTCTGAGAACAGAAGGACCTTCTTCTTCCCTCTTCAGTTCCAACGAGGCTCGCCAAGTCCCGAGCTCCCTGGCTCTCCTGCTGCCTCCTCCAGGCGCCGGGCTGGGGGCCAAGGCTCAGGTACTGCGGGAAGACGGCGGCCCTGCACCCACGGCTACAGCCTGTGACCTCCACACACGGGTGCTGGTGACCCTCACAGACACCAACACGAAGGACAGAACGTTCGGGCTGGGGGTCTGGGTTCATCCCGCAGCATCTCCATCTGCATCCTGTGGACACGGAGCAGCAGAGAAAGGGACGCACTTGCCTGAAGCAGCCTGTGCACATGCGGGGCAAACCACGGTCCGTTCCTGCCAATCGGGTTCTTCTTCCATCTCTGGCTGATTTCTTTTAACCCACATTATCAATATTCTCTTTACTTCATGAAACAAACTCGCATGCTGAGAAAAAGTAATGTTTGGCCAGTCCTCGTGGGCGGTGCGTCCCTGGATTCCCTCCAGCGGCCCCATACACCTTCCAGCACCTTCCTGTGCTCGCTTTCTGGCCGCGCATGCCCAGTTAGTAGAGCCACCTGCGATTCCCCCGAGAAGGCCGCGCTTTCTCAGTCACTGGCACAGTTTGCTCCACAGAAACAAACCGGCGCCGGTGCAGTGCTCGCTGTGTGGACACACCAGGACGACACAGTTCTTGCTGTAGGCAGGGCTCATGTGTAACTAGATTCTTTTCCCACTGCTGTTGGAGCAAATAACCCATAACTGAGCGGCTTAAAAATGTATCTTCCGGTGCTAGAGGTTAGGGGTCCAAACCGGGTCCTTACGGGGCCAACATCGAGGTGTTGACAGCATCGGGCTCTTGGTGGAGGCTCTAGAGCAGAGTCCTACCCTGGCCCCATCAGTGTCTCGAGGCCACTGCCACGCGCTGGCTCGTGGCTCCTTCCTCCATCTGCAACATCAGCAGCATCGCACCTTCCAGTAATTCTGACAATTGCTCCTTCCTTACATCTCCTTGTCAGATGTGACCCTCTGCCTCCCTCCTACGAAGACCCATATGATTCCATGGGTCCTGCTCAGATAATCCAGGATCATCTCTTCCTCTCAAGATCCTTCGCCACATCAGGTAAGTCCCTTTTGTCATGTAAGATAACGCATCCAGAGTTCTGGAGAGTAGGACGTGGACATCTTCAGGGCCATCACTCTGTCTCGCATGTTCGCCCATCACTGATTAGTTTTCTCCAAATCCCTCTCCGCCCGCTGGGATCCTTCTATGTACCCTCCAGCACCCAGATCAGCTGCCGTTACCTGACCCACACCCACCCGGGCAGATGGACCACTCACCTCTTCTCTACACCACTTTGCATCTATCTTCCTCCCAGCATGTATCATAATAGCGTTTCCTTGTCTTCCTTACCAGACCGTAAATTCACTGGGAGCGGGTACTTGGGCTTATTCATTCATGCAGCCCCATAAATTAGTACAAAGATTGATGACGACTATCTCAAAAACAGCCATGTGGGAAATGAACAGACGGAGGGGAGGGCTGGAGGGGGGGTGGGCGGCATGGACTGTGGTCGCATGTTGTGATTTAACTTTACGTCATATGCAGATGTTGAGAATCCTTATGTTGTGTACCTGACACAAACGTAATGCTACATCTCAATTTAAAAAAAAATGTGAGCTATGTTGAAAATTGTCTAAATTATCTCAATGTGGGAGAATCATTAAAACATTTTTCTTAACTTTTCACCACTTCGGACTTTTTTTTTTTAATTTTATTTTATTTATTTATGATAGGCACACAGTGAGAGAGAGAGAGAGAGAGAGGCAGAGACATAGGCAGAGGGAGAAGCAGGCTCCATGCACCGGGAGCCTGACGTGGGATTCGATCCCGAGTCTCCAGGATCGCGCCCTGGGCCAAAGGCAGGCGCCAAACCGCTGCGCCACCCAGGGATCCCCACTTCGGACTTTTAATAGGGCTTTGTGTTCTCAAATTTTACTATGTACGTAGGCCTTGGGAGGCACTATAGGGTTGTTGTTTTCCAAATAAGGAAACTGCAGTTTAAGGAAGTGAAGGGTTCCCAACACGTAGGAGGAAGTGATGGACCTCAGCTCCCCCATTTTTGCATTAAAGAAGCTGATTAGAAGTGAGGATTTATTTGGGTAATTATGTGCCGAAGAGTTTTTTGGTGTGACTTGGATCATTATTGAAGACAAGGAAAATTTTTCTAGGTCTAAAACTACGTAAGTCTCTTAAAAGCCATGCCCCCCACTGCCTCTGCTTCCACGGGGTATGTCCATGTCATTGTCATGCCTGCCCTTCTACAAATATGCTTCGAGGGGACCTTCACTGTGAGGTTTCTTTCCTTCTGAGGCACATCAAAACTTCCACGCTCTCTGCGCTGTCCCAGAGCACACGGTTCATAGCTGCTGACGAGGGGATTCCCTCGTGGGACCTGGGGGTGGACGCGCTTTCACAGGAAGCCTTGGCTGGGAGTTCTTGCAACGCCCCGGGGTGACCGAGGGCACGACTCTGGCAGGGCTCGGCGGTGCCCTGCAGCTGATCCACTCCAGCAGGGCCAACCCACCACCGCCGACAACCCTGGTATAAAGGCACCCACCCCGGAGCGCCCTGGTGCAGCACTATACGTGGTCATGGACACGCTTTTAGCTGGTTAACTAAAAAATAACAACAAACCATTGCTTGCGAGTTGAGAGCTTTAAGAACCATGAAAGACAAGCTTAAGAGCCCAAAAGTTCACTTCTAGACGCTCCTAAATCAGCAGTTGATTCTACATTTGAAACAGAAACTTCCTGTCTTTCAAATGACCAAGCAGCGTCACCTTTTATTTTGCTCTCTTCTTCTGTTTGCCACCACCTTGCCTTTGGAAACATTACGGGAAAGGTAATCAGGGCCGCGGTTTATTTATTATGACCGGACAATGCCTAACACTGCAGATCTGAAAAAATGAAACCAGGTGATTCCACATGCTCGAAATTTCTTCTCCTGCCGTCTTCAACAAAGAGACTCTCGGGCAGTAAAGAGCGTTGCCAGTGTCTGACACAAGCTGTGGGACATGAAGGCTCCTGGAGCTGGGGGCGGGAGACGGGCTGCACCCTCGGCCCAGCTGTAGCCCACGCACACACGGGCCCTTAGACAGCCTCTTGCCCGGGGCCACCTGGGGAGTCCGGCCAGGAAACGCGGGGCCACCTGCCTGGGCGTCGGCTACTCCCTGAGAGGTACATTCGGATTTTCTCTGCTGGGCGGAAGCTCTTACACCACGTGCCCGAAGGGGAGCACCGAACGAGCTTCTCGGAAGAAAATGTAAAAGCAACAGCTGACTTCGATGGCAGAGAAAACCAGAGCCGGGACGCCAGGCTCCGTCCTTGACGATAAGGATCAACGTGGCACTGCCCTTAGGTGGAAGCGGTAGCGACAGGTGCGGGGTGTCGCTCGCCCCAGCCCGGGGCCCTCGCCCTTTGCAGCCCTCCCGTGCGCTGCCCGTGGGAAAGGTCAGGGACTGAGTGTGGCCAACGGATCATGCGCACAGGTGACAGAGGCCACGTCCTCCCGGCAGTAGAGTCCCTCGCAGCCTCAGTACCAGCTTCTTGCTTGTGAGACTCCTGGAGGCCACGCGACCCTGGGAGCAGAGCCTGGGCTCGCAAGCGTCTAATGACACCCAGGCCTATGACGTAATGAAGCAAGAGCTCCTACCTTATAGGTCGCTGACACTGCAGGTGTCTTTGTTGCAACACTCCGCACATTCTGACCAAAGCAGACCGGCACCGTGCTTGGGAGACCTCATCGGAATGAACAAACCAGAGGTTTCCTTTCCTTGAGAGAAGTCATCGTGCCCAGACCGCACAGTTAGGTCGTACCTTACAGAGAAAAATTCATCTTCCTTACGTTTCCCTACTTGCTCCTATACTTTCCTAACAAAGGCAAAAAGAACACGTAAATCCAAGATAAACACAGAAACCAAACGAGTATCAACGCACCTTTATACGTGGTTCAAGTGTAATCACAGGATAAATGGCTACGTTACAACCATGTTTCTAAAGTCTTTCTCTGATCGTAAAAGTGATACAGTTTATTATAAAAAAAAATAGAAATACACAAAAATAGAAAGGAAGAAAAATCACCCTTTATCACACCCCCCATTGGTAAGTACTACCCACAGGTCCATGCAAACCAGTCCAGTCTTTCCTCTGTGCATGTCTGTGAGTATACAAGTACATATTTAATTTTACAAATTTTAATGCCCTTAAATATTTTTCAATAAGAACATTTCAGTAAGGACATTCTGAGGGCAGCCCTGGTGGCCCAGCAGTTTAGCGCCGCCACCTTCAGCCCGGGGTGTGATCCTGGAGGCCCAGGATCGAGTCCCCCGTTGGGCTCCCTGCATGGAGCCTGCCTCTCCCTCTGCCTGTGTCTCTGCCTCTCTCTCTGTGTCTCTCATGAATAAATAAATAAAATCTTAAAAAAAAAGGACATTTTGATAGAATGTTTCTTCTACAACATCACTTGTAAAGCTGTATATCAATATACTTTACAAAAATCTCCTATTGATGAATACTTATTAATGTTATTTCAAATGTGTTAGTGGAAGCAACGCTAAAGTGAATAAGCCATTAGAGAAATCTTTGCTATCTCTTTAATTACATCTTCTGGATGAATTCCTCATGCTGAAATTGATGAATTTGAGAACATGACTTCTGTAAAGCTTTTGACACAAATTGCCAAATTATCCTCCAGAAAGGCTGCACCCGTTTGTGTTCCTGCCATATTCTTCCCCTTGATCCCTGTATTTCTCAATAGATTTATTCCTAAATGTTATGTGTACCTGTTTGGATCTTTTTTAAAATTTTTAAAAATTTATTTATTAAAATTTAAAATTTATTATTTAATTTATTTATTATTATTAGGGAGAGAGAGCACGAGTGAGCACAGAAGGAGGGGCAGAGGGACAGGGAGAGAGAATCCCAAGGCAAATCCGCGCCGAGCAGGGAGCCCAATGCAGGGCTTGATCCCATGACCCTGAGATCATGACCTGAGCAGAAACCAAGAGTCAGACACTCACCTGACTGAGCCACCCAGGGGCCCCGTTTGCATCTTTTATTAATTATATTTTCCCAGCTGATTCTGTGTGGCATATAACTATTAATCATGGTCTTTTCATTTCAACGGTCATTAATGGGATGGACTTTGGGGTCCATATAGGGTAGGGAGTCTACTTTACTCAAAGGATTAATTTCCTCATTAGGTGATAAGAATAACTAAAACTCTCGTGGAATTACTGCAAGTTCTCACTAAGATGCCGCATAGAACGCGTTCAGCAAACTATCCGAGTACCTGGTAAGAATCAGGAAGACTCGGGTACACTAACAGAACATCCACTACGTTTTCAGAAATCTGTACATTCAGATGAATGCCACTGACAGGGACTGAAACTTGCTCACACTTACGAGGTCTGTGGGCTTTAACAAGCATTTATTCAGCACAACTTATCGGCCTAATTATTTCTAACTGGCATCTCGTTTTCCCCTATTTGGGTACATTAATTGGAAATCTACCGAAATCCAAACACAGTCTAATGAAAGACCGTGTGATCTACGGGAGCCTGGTTCTTTCTTCTCTATTTGACTACAGGACAGGATGATAAAACTAGATAGATTTCTGACTCTTGGAGTCATTATCCCCTCAAACAGCTGCTCAGTACAGTTGTTTAGGTTGTGAATTGTGCAAGGGTAATGTATCTAATAGGTCGTAACTCACATCTAGCTATCTGTTGTCGTTTTCTTTTCTTTTTTTTTTTTACTATGATTTCATTGCCTCCAGAGATGAGTGTTTATTTATTAAGACAATTTTCCAAAAAATGACAGTGAATTGTGTGGCTTCTGTAGTTTGCAGAAATGAATAGCTAAAGCACCGAACAAAACTCCATTAAACTGTGAATGTGGATACTTGTTCTACAGACGAGCAAAAGCTCGATTACAACTTGTCTGTGTCACCTATTAGAAACTTCTATTAGAAATCTATCTTGAATCATCTACCCTTCTGCTGCTCCATTTAATGAGGACCTTAGGCCACATGTTTATTGTACAAACATAAACCTTTTTTTTTCCCTTTGTCTCCCAATCCTGTGGTTGGTGCAAATGTCTATTTTTTTATTCCATGTTCAATGTTACCATATCATTTTTCTTCATGATTGAATTATTAGATGCAGTTAATTAACTCTCATTCTATGGAACAGTGCATGGCCCTCCAAGATTTCCCCCAAAACAGGGCAGCCTGCAAGCCTTTAACATCTAAAAATTCATTGGACACTCAGGTACCTACTTGATATTGGCACTCTACTCTTCTTTTTAAGAAAAAAAAATATATAACTCTCCACAACTATATTCATGAAATACACTTTAGTTTTAGTCTCAGAGTATGAGAGGGCCAGTATTCTGGAAAAAAAAAAAAAAAAGTAAACTCAATGCAGTATCGTAGGTAGGTGAGCTTATATTTTCCAATCTTTAACATATACACAGTTTCCCACCAAAGTTACCAGAACGGTATATGACCTATTCAAAAGCCAAACCAGAAAACCAAAATTAAGAACTGTAATCATGGGGCACTTGGGTGGCTCAGCAGTTGAGCATCTGCCCTCAGCCCAGGGCGTGATCCTGGAGTTCTGGGATCAAGTCCCACATCAGGCTCTCTGCATGGAGCCTGCTTCTCCCTCTGCTTATGTCTCTGCTCCTCCTCTCTCTCTCTGTGTCTCTCATGAGTAAATAACATCTTAAAAAAAAAAAAGAACTATAATCACATCTAAAATACTGATATTAAGAAGCACTGCAGTAGGCTGGCTAACGCACAACCCTTAATAGTCCATTCAACTGTTAAGTTAGGTTTCAACACAGAGGGCAGTTTATCAGCATTTAGAGAAACCAGGTGAGGTTTTCCTGTGGCCTCATCATCCGCTTAAATATCAATGAAAAAAATAAATAACCGAAATTTTCAATTCATCTGGTTCAAAATCGCTCAGCATTTGTAAGCAGATGATTGTATTTTTTCTGTAGATGCCTTTCAGATGTTGGCCAGAGGGCCAGAGTCAAGGGTTGGTTGAAATCATTTAGGTGATCAACAAAATTGAAGAGGCAATAGCATTTTTAGTTGTGCGGTACCAGAGTCTGAAGAAAGTAGGGAACCACGCTTCACCCAAATTTTCTCAATTGGTAAAAATGAGAACTAGAAGTTCAAAGCCACTGGATCAGTCTGAAATTATGTGATATTTTGTTCTTTGACATTTAATATGCTCAAAGAAAAGGTGTCATTCCTCTCCTCTCAAGACGCACTGGTTGGTTTGAAGGATGATTTTGTATCGCTAAGTCACATATACTATCTTGAACATTCTATAAATATTAACTATTGAGGTGTATTTTCCTCCATGTACAGACATTAGTAAGGAACCTCGATATGTCTGTATCTCCTCTTTTCTGGGCTGAAGAATCAGGAATCTGAACACTGGTATCATTGAAACCCAACCAAAGTCTTTCTGATTTCCATCCTGTAAGCTCAAGAGCAATGCATCCATGTTTTATTTATCCTTGGAGGCAATTAATTTAATTTTGATTTCCTCTCTGTGTTTGCTTTGGAGGTTTTCACATACATTGCTGAAACTAAGTAGAACTTGGCAGGGAGAAGGCTGTAATGTGATGTATATCCCTTCAGGCTCCCTTGGCCAACTTGGCTAGGCTGTCGATGGAAGCAGGACGAGAGCTTCATCTTCCCTGCGGGAGGCAGAAGACCGGAAGGGAGATGACGTTGAGGTGTTCTGGTCTTCACTACGACACTGCACAGAGGTTGTCACACTTAATATTCCAGGTGATTGGGATCTTCCATGCTATCACCTTTCTTAGGACATGAAGCTAAAGAGAAGGGATCTACAGGCCATAATCAGACTGGAAGGGAAGTCAAAGTTCAGGATTTGCACTGTCTTTTTTTTTTTTTCCTCCTCTGGTGTTGGTATTAAAAAAAAAAAAAAAAAGAAAAGGTTGGTCAGGGTGGTAGTTCAGAAACCAAATCCACATGGTAGCCTGAGATATATGTCCCAGCTGTCTCCATGACTCAGCCATTGTGAAGAATGTCACAGTGAAGATGGGAGTGTGGGTGTCTCTTCCATATTCCGATTTCAACTCTTTTGGATACATCCCAGAAGTGGACTTGCTTGACCATAGGGTAGTCCAGTTTTTAATTTTTTGAGGAACTTCCATACTGTTTTCCATTTTACATTTCCACCAATAGTGGACAATGGTTCTCATTTCTCCATGCGCTCACCAACGCTAGTTATATTTGTTTGTTTGTTTGTTTGTTTGATGCTAGCCATCCTATCAGGTGTGAAGTGATACATCATCATAGTTTTAATTTCCGTTTGTCAGATATATTGACAAAGAAAATGTGGTATATACATGTGATAGAATATTATCCAGCCGTGGGACCTCTGGGTGGCTCAGGGGTTGAGCGTCTGCCTTCAGCCCAGGGTGTGACCCCGGGGTCCTGGGATCGAGTCCCGCATCGGGCTCCCTGCATGGAGCCTGCTTCTCCCTCTGCCTGGGTCTCTGCCTCTCTCTCTCTGGGTCTCTCATGAATAAATAAATAAGATCTTAAAAAAAAAAAAAGAATATCATCCAGCTTTAAAAAAAGAAGACAATCTTGCCCTTTGGATAACCAGGATGAACCTTGAGGATATTATGCTAAATGAAATAAGCCAGTCACAGAAAGACAAACACTGTACAATTCCACTTAGATGTGATGTGTCGGATGGCCCAACGCATAGAAGCCAGAGAAGAAGGCTGCCAGGGGCTGAGGAGAGGGAGGATGGGGAGTTGCTATCCAAAGGGCATGAAGTTTCAACTGTGCAATGTGAGTAAGTTCTACAGATCTGCTGTACAACATAGCACCGCAAGCTAATAATAGGGCATTCACTGTACGTTTCAAGTTTGAAGAGGGTAGATCTCACGCCAACTGCTGTTACCACACACACACGCACACACAGCTCCCAGACTAAACACGATTTCACTGAGAAACATGAGAATCAAAGCTCGCACCTATTAAAACATCTACGGGCACATTCAATCTCTGTCCTGTCCAAAAATTTCTTGAGAACAGCAACTACATTTCATAATCATTCTCCACCTCAAAAGCAACAGCACAATACGGATGAGCCACAATCTTACGTGCTGATGACGACAATGAGAATGATGACGATTTAACCCACAAGAAAGAGGCCTTTTGTATTTTCATGGTCTCCCCAAGAACTTAGCATCGGCATTAGCCAGCCCTGCTCTCACAGCTGAGCACATGCCGCGTGCGTGGCTTTGCAACGAGGGACTAGGAGAGGCAGCTGCGGGGAGCTGGAGAGGGGAGCTCGCTTTAGGCAAGCTGCCCCCCGCAGTCACCACCGTGCATCCCGAACGTCCTCGGGGGCCGGTTCACGAGCTCCTCCCTACCTGAAACAGTCACTTCCTCTCCGCTGGCTGTGCTCACCCAAGTGTTTTCTGGGGCCGCCCGGGGGAAGGGCAGTGCCCTGCGGCACGGGGACCTGAGGCCCTGCTTCTCCAACTGGAGCCTTTAGCGAGAAGCCTTCTTAGCACCCAGATGAGCCCTCACAGGGCGAGTCCCAGAAGATGAAACGTTTCACTAGGCAGGGGGGTTTTCCAGCTTTATCACAAATATTTTCAGTAAAACTGTCTGAGGGAGACGCTAAGAACCAGAAAAATGATTGTTTTGAAAAGCTTGAGTGAGATTTAAAAAAACACAAAAACAAAAGTCTTTGCAGTTGTTTTGCGAAAACATAACTGTATTTTCTGCTTCTCAAACTACAAAGTCTAATGAAAACCCTGATTCCACTGCATTTCAAGGATCAAAATGTGGGCCAAGAAAGGATTTTGGATCCATCAGATATGAGGGCAGAAAAATGAAGAAGAAAAGTATCTTCAAGTCTCCCCGAATTCATCTGTAAATCGACGCATTACCTAAAGAGCATCTGCAAAGCTGGTTTAGTCTCACAGAGTTAGGGAGCTGGAAAGTGCCTGGACATCGTTTCAGCCTTACTTGATGGATAAGCAACCTGAGGCTCACTGAAATTAGATGCATGTTCCAAATTAATTAGAAAAATGAGAGATCTTAAATCTCCTGACTTCCTGCTTTCTCTCTACACAATATTGGGCAAAAAAATTAATATGGTTAAAAGCATAAAAATGTAACCTCAAGGGTCATAGCACAACACATTATAGACATTCAAAGGCTATGCGTTTGGCTGCTGCACACTTTCCCCTACTCTGTGCAGCCCACTCTGGTGTGCACCAGGGATGCAAATATTAAGAAGAGTTAAGCTTGTGTGGTAAAGGCAGCCTTGGAAGCAAAGAATGACCAAACCTTGGGATAAGGACCTGGAAATAGCAGGACTCAAAAACTGCCTTTATGTTCAGTAGGAGAATATTCCATGCATCAAACAAAGATGCTGCATGCTCTTTGGGGTCGTCAGAGAAGACTTCTCAGAGGCAGGGGTGCCTTGAGTTGTGTCTTTTAAAGGGTTATTACAAGTTTGCTTGGGTGTCAGAGGGGAGAAGGGGAATCCAGTAAGCTGGGAACAACCTGTGGTCAAATCAGGGGGGTATCCTGCAGAAGGATGAAGCAAGTTGTGATGGTGAATATGCATTATACAAGGGATGAGAATGGTAGGAGGTGAATTTCAAATTTTTTTTTAATTTTTATTTATTTATGGTAGTCACAGAGAGAGAGAGAGAGAGAGGCAGAGACATAGGCAGAGGGAGAAGCAGGCTCCATGCACCGGGAGCCCGAAGTGGGATTCGCTCCCGGGTGTCCAGGATCGCGCCCTGGGCCAAAGGCAGGCGCCAAACCGCTGCGCCACCCAGGGATCCCAGGAGGTGAATTTCAAAAGCTAGGCAATGGCTTGTATGACATGCAAAAGAATTCTAGGTTTACCATAAAGCCCATCATGTCCCGAGGTGTATGTCATAGAGTACTAGTCTAGGAAGATGCTCTATGATTAAAAAAAAAAAAAAAGTACCATCACACACCTCTGAGACATCACTACTCTTACCATTATATTTATAGTTTCAAGTATCAACCAAAAAGAATCATTCTCAACTTTGGTTTTACCTAGTATTGTGTAACTGAATAATTTTTGAGTAATATTTTCATGGAAATGTAATATTTACCTACTAGTGAAGTGCTCCATAGAACACGGTTCGGGAAAGGTTGTATGTGACAGAGAATCACAGAAGAGAAAGTAGATCAAATATGCATTTAAACGACACTAGATGCATTAATACTTAAGAACAAGGCCTAAGTGGAGCCACTTAATTCCAAATGGCAAGGGGAAGCCCAAAAAGCAACAGAATTTAGAGACAATCAGTAATATGTAGTACGTGATTTATGGATTGTATAAGCCGCCAGCTGGAAGCAGTGAAAATTCTTATAACTCTTAGTGCCTGCTCCCTTGTGTTTTTAGTCTTGTGATGACACTACCATTCTGGACTCCATTCTAGTGGCCAAGATCTATCACCCAAAAGGCATGAAAAGTAAAAAGAGAATAAAACAATCATATACTTCTGTTTGAGGGCCAAAAAAATCTAATCCAAGCCAGGGAGTGAATATTCATGAGATAAAATCAATGGTTTTATTAAAACCAATTAAAAGACATTCAAAATCCTTCCAATGGTACCCTCAGGATGATGACAGATGGCTCAGGACCTACAGAATGGGAATTTTATGGATTGCACGTTGGTGGGTATTTATCTCAACCCAAGTACAAGCAATAGTGGGAATGCAAACCCCCTGAGAGAAGCAAGGACACCGTGCCCAAAAGGCTGAGCAACAGAAATGCTCTCCTGCTGCACATTTCCTCCAAATGGATAATCCGTACAGAAGAAAACCTTACATTTCAGCTCAGTAAGTAAGTTTTTTGGAGCACTTACATAAACCAGTTGAAATGATGAATGGAAGCAATTAAACAGATTTCTCAAGACTTTAGAAGCCAATACTTTGATGCAAAGTATCCAGAAAATTGAGATGATATGAGATTGTTTTATTTGTTAAGGTTTCCCAGATAACAAGTTGTAGGATCCCGCTATTTATTTTAGATCACATCTAAATCCAGGCGAAAACCTTGCATATACAATATTTTTTAACAAACAGAGTATACAGATATTTAGCATAAAAATTATTCTTAAAGTTCAACTAGCAAAAATACTTTCAATTAATATATAATATAAACATTCTGAATATAAAGTATATTTTGACTCAATTGCTTTTGTGTGTGTGTGTGTGTGTGTGCTAACATCCCATGCCAGCCACTGCAACTGATGCATTATTTCTCCAATCTCTGATTTACTTTGTGTTCTAAAATAAATGCACATAGTCTATCTGACCCAGCCCACTGCAGTTCACGGAGGTCTTGAGGGAAGCATGTTGATACCAGGTCCATTCACGTACCGAAGACAGAAAAGTCATGGATGCAGCACTGTGAACCCCAGGAACCCTCCAGGCCTAGAATCTTAATGATCTATTTGAAGGAAATGTTGTGACACTGTTGGAGCCAATAAAAGTATTCCTGTGAATTAAGAAACCTTAACTCTTTCAGATAACATAGTGCAACACTAAGATCTCCCATATATGGCAAAATATCAGAATTACCTAAAATAATGATTGATTGCATTTTTGTGGTCAAGAGAAATTGGGCTAAACTCTAACCCAATAGTAAGAGAGGAGGAGTTCTATTACAGCTTTCAAATTTAATCATTGCCCCCTCTCTATCTTTTTTGGGTAAAACCAAACACCCTTAGGGTAAACGGAAACAGCAAACTGTGTGCGTTATGTTTATGAACTTTGTGGATTGGAGTTCTTTCCTCAAATAATGGAACGATTTAGTGTGTGAGCTTTCTTTCTGAACAGATGCCTCAAGTCCACCTAATTAAATTTGCTACGAACAATTCAACTATCTCTAAAGAGCTTCTTCTAACCTGATCATTGTTTTCAGTGTTTTTCTTTAATCACCTTGACACCTTTGCAATAAACTTTTAAGCAGTTAATAGTTGGGTCTGGTCCTTCTTAAAACCTTTCCAAAAACCCTTATCACTTATCTATGTGTTTCTATAATATGAGAGTTGATATCCAGTAATACAGCTATACCAACAAGAAGGTAAAATAAAACATTCTATAAGCCACGGACAGATATTCTGATAGTATTAACCTCATCAATGGTGCCAGTATTGGCGTGAACCCAGGCCTGCAAGTGGCTTACCACCAGCTCTTATGCTAGGCTGCAAGGTTTGCTTCTCTCGATTCCACTTCATAGCTGAAGAAATAGTTCAAAAAGACACCTGCACACAGCTACCAAGCACGGGACCTCTTTCTGAACTAGTCTCTAGGACTCTTTAAAGCCTGTATACGCAGTTTCCCTCCTCTATAACATTACAGTGCAATGTAACGGATTTCCCCAACATGCCAGACTCATTTCCAAATGCATGTTCTCACTTGCAAGATAATTTGCTCAGGGAATTCCATGTGTTTTCTAGGATGCTGCCATTGATTCACATATTTTTTGGACTTCTTCCTTTTGGAATTTCCTAGCTTAAAACATTTAAATACAAATGGCAGCAAGCCTCTGTTCTTGAAAGATGTGTTTATTGAATACTACCAAATACATCATGAAGAGCCAAGATGTATTAAAAATGGATGATTAGGCTTGGGGATACTGTTATGGATCAAAAATGAAGTGTACCTGAAAGGACAAGATTCATTTTCTTCTGTGGCCCACAGACTCTGAAGACCATTCCAAGGGAGACCCAAAATTGAGCAGTGGTAACATGGTTGTAATCAGTGCCCATTCTTAAAAGGCGACCACTCCAAAGGACAAAATTCATTTTGAAGAATGACTTGTGATTAAAATTTTGTTTCTCTGTTTCACAACCAATGCTTACCATTAGTATAGTCACAAAAATTCATACCAACATTTTATTTTGGTAACTAACTGATTAATAAATGACTACACTTCTAGAGTATACTATGTGCCATCAGTGAGGATGAGAGCATTACTTTCAGCCTGATTATTTAGCATTTTCCTCTAACTTCAGTGTCTCTTAAAGCCCCCCCCCCCCGCCAAAAAAAAACTCCATTAAATATCCTTTAGGTATCTCTCAAATCATACTCTGAATCATCTCCAATATCTGGTGGAACATTTGAAAGTGGCTAAAAACAGCAACCAAAGATATTTTCCAAAAAAGAAAAAAGTAGGTAGACAAGTGATAAAAATTCAATTTAGGAGGACAAATTACAAAATTATTTTTGAATTTACAACTTCAGAATTTAAAAGACCTCCTAGAATGTTATTTCCAGCATAAAACCTCTCTATGGAAACAGAATCATTTTTAGAAACTAAATGAAAACACTGCTAATAGATCTAATTTTAAAGAAGAGGAAAAAGAGATGTAATGCTGGCCAAAGGTGTTTCAATCACATAAACCAAACTGTAAGAATATTTTCAAGAATTAAGGCTTTTTAAATAATCCTTCTTTCAAATAGTTAAAAGGCACGATTGCCAAAATTCCTGGAAGAAATCTATTTAGAGACATCAAGATATCTTAAAAATATGCCTCTTTCTTGAATTCTTACATGGCCAACCCATATAGACTAAAGATCATGGGGCTTACTCTTTCCCTAAAAGACAGGAACGATAAAGTAAAAGACACTGTCATTGACCCAAGTCAGAGTTTACTCATCTCATACATTCAGGTTGGTAGTTTTTTAATAATGTTAAAATAATTTTTTAGCAACTATCATTACCAGCATTAGTATCTAATCTGCACTCAACAATTGATCCTTACCCTAACTTCTAGGAAACTACTTAGGTTTATCAAGGATAGTCCTCTTTTCTAGGGATAAGAGGTTCAAGTTTTATAAACTAGGGTCCTGCAGGTAATCCACTAGCATTTAATGGGGTTTTCTTTCTTGCTACTGTCTACCCACTTCACACAGTAAATCTGTTTGATTCCATCAGATGAAACTGGTCCAAAACTAATGGATTTAAATTAAGCTTGACTAATCAACATTCTCGCAGTCATTTTTACTATAAAAAGGAAAGAAAGGAACACATTCCAGGTGAATAAAAGTGCCTGCTTTGGCCAGTCTGGATGTGAAATATCAGCCTGGGATTGATGTTGGTACATAATTACTATTATTTATTTTCTAGGGTTTCAATATTGTGAACCAGTGACTAAAATTTATGATGGCCCATCAAAACATCCCCATAAACCTTTTTGTTGTTGTTGTTACAAAATTAGAACAAAGTACAGGAGGTCTCCAATTGTACCATGGAGCAATCCCACAAACAAGGTCACATGTAATTTCTAAAGGTTAAAATCTAAGACTTGATGTCAAATGAATAAATGACCAACCAAGATTAAGATAGGTCCAAAAATTCTACTTGGAGCCAACAGATAATAAGAAATAACAATGAGAGAGCTCCTACCTTATGTCTTATCTTCTCTGATAATGCTCATGGGTTACCATTTGAAAATGGTGGGAAAAAATAGGTGAATGTATATGAATCCAAAAGAATAAAGCAGCATAGAGAACAGCTGCTATATGATCCAAGTGAGTTCCAGTTTTCTGCCTCAGGTTAAAAATGTCCCAGAGTACCAGTAGAACGTGCACCTCAAACCACTGAACATGTATTGAAATAATTATGGAAAATGGAAATGATGCCAGAAGAATAAAACACTAAGTGGACAAATGTTCTGATTTCTCAAAAAATGAGCAAGGCAGTCTCCAAACTGTAGATATTACTATGGATTATTAAGAATTGGTGGGAATGTGGAAACAGTAATTGTTAATGGCTAGCAGGGCTTTACTAAGTACAACAGACTCTATTCTTGGACAAGGCTATTACACAAATAAATACGGTTTGTAAATAGAGAAGATAATATATGTGGACTTCTGAGAAAGCAACTCAGAACTACCATTTAATCAATCTTATGACCAAGAACAATGAAAAATAAAAACAAAATTATTTAAGTGGACTTTATCAAGTTGAACATACCAATTCATGAATCAATGTTCAATTTGAGAGGGAAGATTTCTGGCAGACCCCTCTTTGGACTCAGCTGTCAGCTATTCAATAGTTTCGTCAGTGACTTGTTGAAGGAACAACAACTCTGTTAAATGGAAGATCGGGATCCCCCCAATCCAAGCGGTCTCAAGAGATTCTATTAATCCCCAAAACTATAATTTTAAATGACAATTTGTGAAGCTTTGCTCAAGGGATCCCAAAAAATCAGTTCAAAGTGCAGGGTTGGGAAGAAATGGCTTAGCAATGGCAGGATGTATGAAAAAGACCTAGCAGATATTTTGACAATAAACACATTATGATCCGATTATTTGCATGGCACAGTAAAAGCTGAATTGACACTGACAAGTATATAGTTGTGGATATACCCTACTCTCCTGTGCTCACCTGAAGAATTATTTTTATTTTAGTGTAATTTAAGTGGGCCACATACCAACTGTCATCCATTCATAAGAGTATCTAGGATGGTGAACAACTTCAAAACCATAGCAAATTACAATGTAGAGAGTTGCAAGATAATGCTGTTTTCATTGTACAATGAGAAAAACCCAGAAACTTGTGACCCTCGTCTAAGATTTGAGTTCATAAAGCGAACTAAAGTGAATTACAAGGAGAGACAGGAGACAACCTTTGGCAGAGCAGGTTAGGAAGAGGTGGCTACCATACGAGTAGTGAGAAGAAATCAGTCAAAAGTTGATTGCATTCTTAAAAGCCACATTTGGACTAAGGGGTCAGCTTATAATAGCTGAAAGTCCAAAAGACAAGGAGAATTTCACTATTAATATCCTTTTTTGTAGGCTTCCACTAGGCTCCTGGAAGATTTAGGGGCAGGGAGAGAAAATGGTGAGAACCCTTCTAAGTGAAGCTGATATATAAGCAATAATCAGCTGCTCTAGGGCAGGCATGAAATATCCCCAGTTTTCTCGAATCTTTTTTTTTTTTAATTAAATTATAATCCTTACATCATGGAAGGGAGAAAAAGCCCCTTAACATATTTAGGAGATAAAGACAGGCATGACAGCAAACTTCTTGTTAGGTGCCATGCAAGCCAAAAGACAGTAAAATAACATCTTTAATGTACTAAAGGAAAACAAAAAAACTGTCAATCCAGAATCTTTTATCCCATGAAAACATCTTTTAAAGCTGAAATCATGATAAGCACTTTACTAGACAAACACAAGCTGAAAGAATTTATTACCTACACTCAAAGCAACAACCACAACAAAAAATGTCAAAAGAGCTTCTTCAGAAGGGAATACAAGACTAGATGAAAATTTGAAACTTTACAAAGTAGCAGTAAGCTCTAGAAAAGATAAAAATGAAGATGAATATTAAATATATTTTTTTCTAAGGATACTTGAATACCTAAGCTATGGTTATATGGGTTGTAGCGTATATAACACATGCAGAAGTAAAATAAATGGCCACTGTAGCACAAAGGCTGGGAAGGGAAAATGGATGTACACTGGTTAAGGTTCTTACACTATATGTAAAATTCTAGAATATTAGTTCAGGGTAGACTTAATAAGCTAATGATATATACCATAACCCTAGAGAACCCTCCAAATAAAGAATTAAATCAAGAAGAAACAAGAGTTAAGATAAGATGGAATCATAAAAATAACAAAGCAGTGCAAAAGAAGGCAGGAAAAGATGAAAAATGGAAAACTGGACAGATAAGATGAAAACAACTGGCAAGATGGTAGATATGAAGCGAATCACACCAACAATTACCTTAAGTGTAGGTAACATGAACACCCCAACTGCCAAAAAGTAAATTGAAGAGAAAATAAATGGTTTTCTAAAAGTAAGATTAAACTCTATACTGTAGTATAAGAAATCCACTTTAAGTAAAAAAGCTTAGCTAGATTAAAGTAATGGATGCAAATGCTAATGAAAAGAAATCTTGAATGGCAATAATATTATCAGGCAAAGTAGATTTCAGGTAAAGGAATACCACTAGACATACAGAGGGGTATTTTATCATTATAAAGGCCAATTCCTTAAGAAGGCACAACAACCCTAAGTGGTTCGAAATATATGTCGCAAAAACTAATAGAAACTCCAAGGAGAAATAAAGAAATCCACAGTTTGGATAGAGACTTTAACACTTTTCTCTCAATAACTGAATGAAGAAATACATAGAAAATCACTAAGGATACAGGAGATTTGAACAATACAATTTACCAAACTGACCTAATTGGCATTTAAAGAACACTCAATTCAATAGCAGCTAAATACAGATTGATGTGCACATGAAACTTTTTGCCAATACAGAACATACTATGTGTCATAAAATCTCAAAAAATTTAAAATGATTGAAATTACACAAAGTATAGTTCCTAATGATATGGGGATAAAACTAGAAATCAGTATCTGAAATTATCTGGAAAATCCCTGTATCTTTATAAATGGGAAAAAATAAGGAAATGTTCAGAAATAACACATGGAAAGTCACAAGCAAAATTAAAAGATATTCGGGATTGATTAATGAAAATACACGGGATGCAAAGGAAGCAGTAATGAAGGGTTGTACATACCATCAACTGCTTAGAAAAGAAAAAGGAAAAGAAAAGCAAATTAAACTCCAAAGTAAGCAGAAAGAAAGATATAATAAAGAGCAGATGTCAATACAGAAATCATTTTGAAATGGAAAAAATCATAACAAAAATGACAAAATCTGGTCTTTTGAAAAGATGAAAAAATGGTTAACCTTTAAAGCCAGACTAATATGCAGATAGAGGACACAGAATATGAAACAATTACCAATATCAAGAATTAAGGAGGAGCCATCATTACAGATCTTACAGACCTGCGAGAATAATAAGATCACATTCTGAAAATCTGTGGGCCAATAATTTTGATAAAATAAATGAAATACACAAATTCTTTGGGAGACATGAATTAACAAATTTCATTCAAGAAAACAATAACCTGAATAGCCATTTACCCATTAAACTAAATTCACAAAGATATTTCCACAAAGAAAACTGTAGGTCCAGGAAGCTTCACAAGTGATGCCCACCAAACATGTAAAAAAAAAAAAAGAAATAATGCCAACTCCACACAAACTCTACCAAAAAACATAGGATAAAAGAATACTTCCCAACACATGTTAGGGGATCAGTATTCTCCTCATATCCAAACCAGACAAAGCTGTTTCAAGACAGAAGAAATGACAAGACCAAAACTCCCTCATATAGATGGATTAAAAAAAAAATCCTTAACAAAAGAGCAAATTAAATCCAGCAATATGTAAACAGGATAACACATCCTGAGCAAGTGCTTCCTCTGCTTGGAAAGGATAGTTGGTTTAACATTCAAAAGGAGCTTAATTAAAAATTCAGAAGGCTGAAAAACAAAAACCATGTGATCATCTCAGTAGATGATCAACGGTGGCAAAAAAAAAAAAAAAAAGGCACTTTACAAAATCAAACATCTATTTACAATAAAAGCCCTCAGCAAGGGATCAAAAAGAAACCTCTTCAACCTGATGAAAAATGTCTACTAAAAAACCCTACAACTAACAATGTACTTAATGGTGAAAGGCTAAGTGCTCCCCCCCACCCCGCAGACTGGCAAGGATGTACACTGTCACCACTTGGATTCAGTAGCGCACAGGCGTCCTAGCTCATGTAATGACCCAAGACAGACAAACAGAATACACAGAAATCAGAAAGAACGAACTCAAATTGCCTTTATTTGAAGATGATGTGATCTTCTACAGACAAAATCCCAAAGATCTGACAAAAAAAAAAAAAAAAAGCTAATAAGTAACCTTAACGAGGATACAGGTCATTTAATAAAAATCAACTGCATTTCTCTGTTAGCAACGAACATGTGTCATTTGAAATTATACTTGTAAAAAAAAGAAAGAAAGAAATTATACTTGTGTTACCCTAAGACCAAAAGACCGAGGGGTGAAAGATAGAAAGAAATGAGGACTTTCTCAGTATAAAAGATCCCTTCTTAATAGTCAGACACGGGGAGAACTTACAGGACTAGCCAGCAGCTTTAAGAAACTACGGACGCTCCAGCCTGGAAGGGCAAACTGGTGCAAGGGAATATTAAGTAAGAAAAGGAAGGTCCTCAATCTTAGACAAACCCCATCATACGTCGTAGGAGATGCTGCAAAAATAATGGAAAATGAAGCCAGAAGTATTTAAAGACTGTTGGGTGACATTCTAACGTGTATACCACAGGCGCGTGTGTGCCGCACCCTTGGGATTAGGTGAGGAGCCGCAAGCAGCATGGAGCGTGCACATAGCACCTACCCACCCACTTGCTGCGTCGTGAACTTGACTTCAAGCTCACGTGTGGGCAGGAACAAGCCTTACACTAACAGCAAGTTTGTTTGCCTCCTTAGGAGGAAGCAGTGGGCACCTGGAGAGCGAAACCGGGTGGACGGCTGCCCGTGAGCTAGGGAACCCACGAGGAAGTCTGAGCAGGCGCCTTGCTTTCTCCTGATTCATTATTTCTCTCCTGCAAATCCCAGCCTCCAGGGACTTCCCAGCGAGCTCCGACCCGCTTCAGTGGCGGCAGGAGGAGCAATCGCTCTGTGTCTTTGTGAAAAAGTGAGAACTGAGAAAGCGAACGAAGGAAGGAATGAGGAATCTACTGTTCACGGGGGTGGCATGCAAAGGACAAAAAGTATTTCCATCAGAGCTTGGCCCAGGATGGAGAGTCCCTGGGACTGGCTGGTGGAGGGGAGGCTCGTTGCCCAGGGGGTGCAGAAGGGAAGACAGCGGGGATGACCCCGGGTCACCGGGCAGCCCTGCCAGCCTGGTGCAGGACTCACTCTTCCGCCTCTTTCACACTCATTTGCATCGTGAAACCTCCTGTGTCCGCTGAACTCCACGGAATCATCTCAAGTGGAGCTTACACGGTCTCCCCGCACCCCCGCACCCAGTATCTCCTTCAGAACGTAAGCACTAGAAGGTGTGCGTCTCCTCTAAGAGTAACTTTTAAAATAAAATATCTACACACGTAATCTGTAACACCGGCCTGAGATTCTGACTTGACATGTTCATTCAACGGAAGCCAAGAGCAGCCTTCCAGGCCCGGCAGACAGCCCCGCGTCCTGCCCGGGGATCCCCACGGGGGCCCCATCAGGCCTTCTCCTTCCAGCCTCCTCCAGGCCGCGTCTCAGGAAAACGCTGATAAAGCTTTGTTTGTATTTACGTGTTTATGTTACTCTTAAAAATCAAGTGCTTTGATTTGTTCCTGGATAAATCTCTGCGAAGGAAAATAAGAGATTAATTCACGTCCACGTTTTAATTGTACAAAGCAGTGCCAGGTCACAAGGCCTCACACCTCGCCGGGCCCCGAACTGGTATAAGAGTAGTTAGTAGTTACCCTTCTACATTCCAACGAGCCCTGAATTCCAGCCAGATTTTACGTTTTAACAAATATGATGATGGGAATGTGTGATTTTAATATTGCTGCCCTAATCACCTAGAAGGTCATGTAGCTTTTTATCTGCATTTTTCTTTCCTTAATACGTTGCCTTTTTATACCGTTTGAGTACTTTTTCCTCTTTGGTTGTTTTGACCCTTTCTTATTTGGATTGCAATTATCCTCTTCAAGCCTATCCTTTGTCTTTTGACCTTTATGGGGGTGACCCAGTCAGAATTCTTAGCTGCAAACACAACTCTCTCTTACTAGTTTAAGCAGAAAGGGAATTTATTAAAGAGAATTAGATCACAGAAGTTCCAAGAGGAAATAACTGATTTCTGAAGCTGCAGAGCTGGGACAAACATCCAAATGAACCTGCTGCGTTGCTCCACCGGGCACTGTGTTACCCCCCAACCCCTAGGAGGCCGGACGTCACTGCCATTGCTTCACAACAGCGGAGTGTTTCTCTGTTGCTCTTTTTTTTTTTTTTAAAGATTTTATTTATTTATGAGAGACACAGAGAGAGGCAGAGACACAGGCAGAGGGAGAAGGAGGTACTCTGTGGGGACCCTGATGTGGGACTCGATCCCGGGACCCCGGGGTCACACCCTGAGCCAAAGGCAGATGCCCAACCACTGAGCCACCCCGGCGTCCCTCTCTTTTGCTCTTCATCTAATTAGTTCCATGAGCCACTTCCTTCAGATCAAACTTTCTGAACCAGAATTTAGAATGAGGAGGTGCATCTTAATCACTAGGCTGAAGTCTCAACATGAGCTGCAAGGGAGTCTGGGAAAGTGGATTTCAGCTTCCACCTTAGGAAGACAGGATTTATAAATGGATTAATTCCCCAAACATCGGAATGGTATGTCAGATTTCTTGACTAGTCAGTGAAGATTTAAAATGTCCATTATGTGAAGTCTTTGTCTTTCATATGTTTTTAAATTGAAATAAAGTATGATTTAAAATGAAATAAAGGATGTCATTTTGCTCTTTCTATTTTTATGGTTTTAGTCTTGCTTAAAAAAAAAAAAATACATCACCACATGATGATCACACAAATAAATACTCTCTTGGAGTGTCTCCCAAGAGGGCTGTGGTCTGATTTTCTAGAATTCAGATTTTCCATTCATATGTAATTTGTTGTTATATAATAAAGTATGAATAAAATTTTATTTTCTTACAAAAGCACAGCCAGTTCTTCCAATTTCATTAATTGAATAACACATATTTATCTGCTGACTTATAATGCTATCTTCAATTATATATTAAATGATCTTTATGTGTTCTATAGACTTGTTTGTCACAGGCCAGTACTATACTGTTTAAGTGGCTTTATATTAGGTTTTTGTATCTAGTAAGGCAAGCTTCTTTGCTGTCACTCCATTTCAAAATTTTCTTGGCAATTTTCACATATTTTTTCTTCCATATACACTCTAGAATCACTTATGTGGTTCGAAAAAAAAATGAATTCTGATTGGAACTGCATGAATTTATATGTTAATTTCAAGAGAAGTGACGTTTTTATGATATTAAGTCTTCCTATCCAGGCCATGGACTTTCTTTCCATTTATTTGGATTTTGGTTTATATCCTTCAATATAATTTTATAGGTCTTTCCATAGAATCTTTCTCATTAAATTCATTCCCAGGTATTTCATGGCTTTTTCTCCCACATGATTATGAAAGGGATCTTTCTCATTTCCATTTTTATAATGTCATTTTAGACCATTTTTCTCACTGCATCTGATTCTATGATATAAAAAACGTAGAGTCTACCCTTCATGTAAGGAACTCCCAGAGTGCTCTATATTGATAATTTAATCTTTTTACACAAAGTGACGTTGATGAGACATAAAATTTCCTAATTAAACTTGTCTCATACAGTAGATTTGTTTTATTTCCAATGACATGTCTTTTATTTTTTAATTACTTTATTTATTTTAGAGAGAAAGAGTGTGTGAGCAGGTGGGGCGGGGCAGAGAGAGAGAGAGAGAGAGAATCTCAAGTAGACTCTGTGCTCAGGGTGGAGCCCACTGTGGGGCTTGATGCACAACCCTGAGCCCAAACCGAACCATAACTGACTGAGTCTTCAAGGCCCCCCAGAGCCACCCAGGCACCCCTAAACTGACTCATCTTCTTGATATTCACTGTCTAGAGTTTACAGTTCTGACGTGTTATTACTGTAATAATAACTACATGGATGCATGCACGCGCTTACTATTTACCAGTGTTATTTTGCAATTTGACATGTTCATAAGTCCCTTTGATTCCCATAAACCTGTGCATTCATAAATCAAATCTCTGGCAAACACTGTGTAAATTATATAGTTTCTCTATATATCGCCCCATTCCAGTTTCTACTGCAAACTCAAAGCAAAAATGTCCAAATGATGTAAAATAAGGAGCCACGATGTCCTTTGACAGATGAATGGATAAAGAAGATGTGGTCTATTTACACAGTGGAATATTACTCAGCCATCAGAAAGGATGGATCCCCACCATGTGCTTCGACGTGGAGGGACCTGGAGGGTATGATGTTGAGTGAAGTAAGTCCGTCGGAGAAGGACAATCATATGGTCTCACTGACACGTGGAATATAAGAAATGGTGAAATGGAAAGGAGGGGAACTGAGTGGGGAAAATTAGAGACGGAGACAAACCATGAGGGACTCCTAACTCTGGGAAACAAACAGAGGGTAGTGGAAGGGGAAGTGGGTGGGGGGAAGGGGTGACTGGGTGACGGGCCCTGAGGAGGGCACGTGATGGGATGAGCACTGGGGGTTATGCTATATGTTGACAAATTGAATTTAAATTAAAAAAAGGAAAAAAAAAACATAAAGTTTGTTTCTCCCTGTAAAATACTCATAGTATTTTGAACAAAATAATTTACTCAAAAATAATTCTGATCTTATGCACGAAGTGATCAAGGTTGGGAGATCCAAAAACACCGAGTTCTGTGACAGGAACATGCTACGTAGAGTAGAGCCCTCCAGAGGCAGCAACAGGACTACTGGTTGGAGCAACGGACTGGGTCAAATGATTCAAGTTTGGGTCAAGGCCTTGTTCTCACAAAGGTCCACTAGGTCTTGTAAGTCATTTATCTTCTCAGTCCTGCATCTATAAAGTGAGGGAGTTCATCTGACAGGCATTGAGGTCCTCTCACTTTTCAAGTCCCAAGACTCCATGTTTCAAAAGTGGAGTCTCTTGCTCCCCCAAGACCTTGGGAAAGGGTCGATATGTCTGAATCTGTGGAAACAAACTATTTCAGGCACACTGAAACCACAACTTTTAGGCAAACTGATCACCTATAGTTTGTTTATGAAGACATTTCACTGTAGCCTAGGTCTTTGCTTGATTACGCCACCATATATATGGAAATATGGATTAATCTAGTCAAACGTTATATTTCTATTTCAATTCTGATACCACAGAAAGAATCATAGCTTCTGCTTGTTTCCACACCTTGGACTGGCTGATACAGGATGTTTACATGGAACTTGGACTAAAATGTGCACTGACATCAGTAACCATCTTCATATGGCCACACCAGGAACACGGGTGCTTCTGAAGCCAGGCCCTCTAGATACACCATGACAAATTAGCCATATCCCAGTTTACAGTAAGATCCATTTGAACCACATTCTGAGAAATTTCCTAGCATGTAAATAGTATGCAAACATAAAACTGAATATACACAATTTTCAAAATGCAGTTTATATTGTAGAGACTTATAATTACACAACCCACATGTGTATATCTAAATAAAGTAAGGCTTATGGTAGATTCTTATTACATATATATTTTTTTAAATCTCAAATGAAATGTTAAGGCCTACTCTTCCAAAATTTGTTCAATGCCACCAAAAATCTTGGACGATATCTCTAATAGTTCAGTGTTTCAAGGGGCTAGAGCACGCATCTGTTTTTCTAATCAGGAAGTTTTCTGTTTCAGAGATTAAAGCTCTGGGGAATAGTTAGAGGTTTGGAATCCTTTAAATAACTTTGAATCCTTCAGGTATTAAACTCAAGACAAAAATGAGCCATAAGTAATAGACATCAGGAATATGAAAATAGAGAGATGGCTACCGAATACGTATCAGGCATTCGGACCGAAAGTCTGTGGCTCGAAGTCAAGTCGATTGCTAAAAACAGCTTTGTTGTTGTTGTTCTATAAACTTCCCTCATCTGCCTTATGCGGCAGGTGATCCTCTCTTAACCTCATCCTTGCACAAACGGATTCCGAGGCTCCTTCCTCGGTGATGTCAACGGGCCTAATTAAGGACCCTACCATTTACACGTCCAGGTAGCCATCTGTGACTTGACAGTTCCATCTGGCCTGATTTGGAGAATCATTTAGGGGTGTTCCAAGGAGTTACGGACCCTTGACCTAGAATAAAAATAAACCTTTCTCTAAGAAATAATTGGTTCCACTGCTTGTGGACATGAAAGCCTGTTTGCTTAAGGCTAATTAGCTCACTGTTTGGTGTATTTGACCCAAATCAAGTACAAGACATTTGCATGACCATAAACTGGATTTCCATGTGCTGACAGGTTCGCTGCTGCTAAGTGATGTTTATTGGTTCTCCAAATTTGAGTCAAGGTCATTCATGTTTTCAGTAAATGGGCAAGTTTCGGTAAACAAATACCACACTGAGGAAAACTGAAATCAGTTTGGTCATGCAAAGTCAGGAAAACTAAGGGTACGTGTGCTTTCTGGTAGCTTCTGTGCAGGACTCTCAGAAAGGAAACGATGATACCACTGCAGATTCACACAGTAAGGGCAAATGGATAAAACAAGCCTTTTTTTATTCCATTAACTTTTTCCATTATAGGTGACATTTTGGAGAAGTTGAAATTGCTTCACATTTCATCTTGCTCTTTTTATTGGCCGAGAGCTTTTATGGCATAACCCTGTTCTCAAGAACTCAAGTAGTATCACAACACGCTGCAGCAGATGGATGAAGGGCAAAGTTACCTGGTAAATTTTGATAACTTTTCCATCCAGGAACATAATTCCTATCAGGGGAATCAGGCCCATAGGTCGGTCACCAGTCCTTTAACAACTCAATCTGAAGAAAGGTTATCAGCAATTCCAGACAAGCTGGATTTTAAATGAAATCTTAAGGTACTTCTTTCCTGTGGGTAATAACACAAACTTCCAAATAGAGAATGAAATAGGCTTTTAAAATTGTACATGATGCAAGAGGCTAAAGTGTTGGCCTGTGGCTTCAGTAAAATTATTTTTAGTCCAGGAGGTTTGCTGGAAAGGAGAGAAAAGATGAACCCAGAGGGAAGCAGGAGGCACTGGAGGGGCTTTTATATACGTAGAGATGGTCTCCAGGTACGGCTGTAGATGACGACTGGAAAAAAGCTGATCTGGGAGAGGCAAAAATCTCGTACCCATCGAGACAATCACTGCTTCCTAGAAACAATCCAAGGTTTAGATCATACAGATAAAACCTGCCACATGATGTGGATGGGTCACTGCTTTTTACGCAGGCATTTGCTGATGCAAGAGTTGTTTCCATCCTAATAAAGGAAATCAGAGAAAATCAGAAGTAAGAGAGGAGAGAGTCTCACTCACCAACAAGAAATCAGTAAGTGGAAACAGAAACGCACGTACAGTCATGGGTACGAAGGTGGCTCAGTACCCACGGCTGTCCCTGCAAAATGAAACAAAAGATTTGTAGAGAAGTCAGATGTGAAAAGAAGGCACGTTGGCATTTATATTGATAAAAGAGAAAGCAACGCACAGAGGTGAAGAAAAATGGAGACAAACGTAGCTTAAAAACAACAAGGGGGAAATAAAGCAAATACAAAACTTCATTCCTAATAAATCATAAAACAGAAATTCGGGTCTATGTTAGGTCGTATCAAATATCAAACGAAATTTAAGTTGTAGAGACTTTAATCGTCCCCTATTTACAGATGACGCGTGGATCTACAAATTGGCAAGATGGTATATGACCGCAACACGTTCTTAAAGTGTTGGCCACAGTCATGTTCCAGACGAGAACTGGTCGAATTTCAGAAGTCAGCGTCAGGTGAAGGTTTAGCAAGTGATGAGGAGCATCTGGAGATGGGGCAGGATAAGCAACGAGGACATCTCAGGCTCCACAAAGGACATGCAGCGTGGTGTGGCCACACTGATTCGGGGAGCAGGCAGAGGTACCCGGCCACGCAGGGGTTCGGCGGTAGCTGGCGAGGGCAAGATGCGGAATGACAGCATGTCCCGAGGGAGAGGGAGAGCTCAGGGGAGGAGAACCCGTGGTAGAAACAGATGGGCAGGAGCAAAATTGGTGCGAATGTACCAGGCCAGGAAACGGAGGCAGAGGCTGAAGCGGGCGCTGTGGCTACAGGCCGAGAGAGGGGCTCCCGCGCGGCGAGCGCGTATCCCAGAAATAAGATGTCAGGTGGAAGGGGGAATCACAACTCACTTTAAAAAGAGAACTTTCATCAGTAGGATACATTAGCACTTCTTCAGTGGTTAGATGAGTTTTCATTTTCCTTTATTGGGGTATACCAGATATACAATAAAAAGCACATATTTAAAATGTACGTTTCAGGGATCCCTGGGTGGCGCAGCGGTTTGGCACCTGCCTTTGGCCCAGGGCGCGATCCTGGAGACCCGGGATCTAATCCCACGTCGGGCTCCCGGTGCATGGAGCCTGCTTCTCCCTCTGCCTGTGTCTCTGCCTCTCTCTCTCTCTCTGTGACTATCATAAATAAATAAATTAATTAATTCAAAGAATTTTTAAAAAAATAAAAATAAAATAAAATGTATGGTTCGATGAGCTGTAACATAGGAAGGCATTTCCACAGTCAAGTAAGTGGCATAACCGTTCCCTGTGGGGGGCCTCCTCGTGCCCCTCTGTAATCTCTCTCGCTCCCCCCTCGTCGATGTCCCCAAGCGATCAGTGACCTGCTTTTGGTCACTCAGATTAGTCTGCATTCTTTAGAACTTTGTAGAGTCATACTTTATGCTTCTCTCTGGGTTCTTTCTCTCAGCACGAGTAATTTGAGATCCATCCATGTTGGCGCATGTTTCAGCGGTTAATTATTTTTTTAAATTCCTGGATAGTATTTCATTGTATGCATATTTCACAGTTTGCCCACTGAACTACTGATGAATACTTGGGTTATTTCCAGCTCTGTGCCGTTATAAATAAAGCTGTTATGAACATTTGTGTACGAGTCTTTGCTTTTTGGGGGGTAAGTGTTTAGGAGTGGAATGACTGGATCCTAGGGTCAGTATGTATTTAACTTTTCAGAAAGCTGCCAAATTGTTTGTTGTTGTTTTTTTTTTTTTTTTATATCAAGTACGGAGTTATACGTTCCTCCTAGCAGTGAGTGAGAGCTCTGCTTGCTCCATATCATCACCTATACTTCATGTTTCACTCTTTTTAATCTTTTTTTTTTTAAATCTTAGCCATCCTAATTGGTCTGTAGTAATGTCTCCTTTGTATCTTTAACTAGCATTTCCTAGTTGAGTTGTTGGTCTTTTTATAACTGAGTTATAAGAATTCTTTACATCTTCTGGAATCAAGTTCTTATCAGACTGATACACTGCAAATATTTTTTTCTAGCCTGCCTTTTCCCCCTTCTTTTTCCTTAAAAGTGGCTTTTGAAAAGCAAAAGGTTTTAAGTTTAATGAAGTTCAATTCATCGATATTTTCTTTTATCATCTGGATAAGTCTTGGCAACCCCAAAGTCACTAACATGTTCTCCTATAGAAATCTTGTTTGTTTATTGTTGTTGTTGTTACCTTAGCTCTTACGTTTTGGTCTACAGTCCATTTTGAGTTATTTTTTGTACATCGTACAGAGTATGGATTGGGATCACTTTTTTTGCACATATAATCCAACTGTTCCAGCACCATCTTTTATAAAGATTACCTTTTCCCCATTGAATTGGCTCGGCACAGGTGTCAAAAACCAATCCTACAAGTCTATTTCTGGACTCCGTTCTATTCTACTGATCTATTATTTGCCCATCTTTGCATTAATACACACTGTCAGGTTTCCCGTAGTTTTATAGTCTTGGGGCCAGGCAGTACTGAACTTGTAATAACTGGACACAGGGTCAGAACAAGATAAAAACAGGTGTCCCTTGGTGAAGAGGCCCAGAGAACACTGTTGGAATGCCTGACATCTCTCAATCCAAAGTCAGGATTGGAACAAACAAACAAACGAACAAACAAACAAAAAAGTCAGGATTGGCCCTGGAGACCAAGGAAGCCACAGGGTGACAGGGAGGAGTGAAGCAGTCCCAACCACAAAGTGGAAGCAACAAAGAGAAGGTTACAAAGGACCAGGTAGGACCTATAAATACCTGACCTCAGACTCCCGGCCATAGATTGACAGGATATTGCAATAACCAACTCAGCATCTTTTTTTTTTTTTTTTTTTTTATCTAGTCCTGCCTAGATGACACATGAGCAGTCTGCTATGACGACACCTTTGTGAGATAACTATCTAAAAAGCCAAGCACGAGGATGCCTTCAGGAGAGCTAAGATGAACTAGGTGACTCAGAGTGGTCCTGCAGAAAGGCGATGGCCTCGTTTCTTCCTTTTTATTCTCAGGACCTCATGACATAAATTTTCTTTAGCTATGCTATTGCCCCCTAGTCCAGCCATCGCTTTTATAACTAGAAAACTTGTCCATATCAGGAACTCGAACCAGCAATAGGCTAACTGAGCAACCGCCAGGGAAGGCCTGTTAGCTTTCCAATGTCAATGTACACCCGCACGGCAACAAAAAGGGAATCAGAACATCAAGAAAGGAAATGGAAATATAGTCATTTTCTTAAACGCCTAAGAACAAATCTGACTTAAAAAAAGAGGGGGGAGAAATTGACTTGGCTGGGCTTGGATGAGCACCGTCTGAGACAATAAAACAGCTACAGAGTCTGAGTTCAAGTGGTCATTTCTCCATAGTTTCCAAAGAAAAGATCATTTCAGCTGGAGTTGATCGTTCAACAGAAGTCTTCAACAGGGCATCTGGCTGGAGGATGGACACATGGAAAATTACTGTGGCTACAAGAACCCGAATGGAAAAATAAGCTTCACACAAATGCATGTGGAAGTTGGTAATGGAGACCTTATCTTGCAGGAATGTGGCCACTTCCACTGGCCAGGTTTGAGCCATCCTGGGGCCTGATCCACTTGGCTCTGTGAATACTGAACGGTTAAACTGAGCTTTAGTTCAGACAGGATGAAAATGATCACCACAGGAATGTTCCAGAGATTTCAAAATGCAGAAACGGCCATGTTACCGGAGGAGAAAACCGTTTATAGAAAGCCTAAAGCCAGAGTTGGGTGCTTTTTCATGTTTGTCTAGTTAGGGATCTCTTCATGCTCCAGGTTTCGGAAGGTTTTATACACGTCCTTCCACCTGTACTTAAACACGTGGACTTCCGTGACCGGCCAGTGCCTTCATTCCCAAATCAGATGCAAAAAAAACAAATAAAACAAACACACGCACATGCAAACATCCAAGGCACGGTGTTTAAGAAATCACAGAAGATCCTACAAAACCGACACCAATTCTTGGATGACTTAAATCTCAGTGGGAACACACTTCAGTGTGTATCACAGTCACATCAATACCTGACATGTGCAAGGCGAACTGAACTCAGCAGCAGGTAGTGGTAGGACAATGACGTGTGCCCCAGGAAGGGGCCGCTCCTCCCACCCACTGCATGCCCGGGTTTCCTTTATTAAGGTTTTTGTTTCAAATGTGTGCTGGTGGCGAGTGTTTATGAAGTGCCGCTGCACGATGTATTTTCAGCGCCTCCGCTCACCTCCAGGCTTTAGAGAGGCAGCCCCAGAAAGTGAGAAACAACAGACATTCTGGTTTCAAATTCTGACACAGACACTCCCTGCTGTGTGAGCTCAGGCACAGTACTTCCCCTTCTATTGTTTTTTGAAGATTTTATCCATTTATTCAAGAGAGATGCAGAGAGAGGCAGAGACCCAGGCCGAGGGAGAAGCAGGCTCCCTGGGGGGAGCCCGAGACGGGATCCCAGGACCCCGGGTCACGCCCTGAGCCGAGGGCAGACGCTCCACCGCTGAGCCCCCCGATCCCCAGGACTCCCACTTCTGATCCTAAGTTTACTCATCTGTAAAGTGTAGGTACGACTGCGTCCCCGGGCTGGGGCAAAGCTGAAGAAGTGCGGCCTTGCCACAGCACTCAGGGATGCCCAAGCCCTCCCACGGCGTCAGTGCCTCTCCTCCTCCTCTACTGCCGCTGGTACAAAACATACGTGATCACGCGTGTTCTCCTCCCGGGGACTCTTGCTGCTGCCTAGTGAGTAACACGGGGAAGGAGCAGGCGGCGCCCCTCGCCCTCTCGAGGCCCGGACTCGTCGGCAGCACCTGCTCCGGGCGCCCCGTCTTTGCAGCCGTTCGCCTGTCCCTCCGGGGCCCAGAGCCCGCGGTGCTCCACTCGCTGCACTCGGACAGGGCCACATCCTCAGCCAGCACGAAAAGCTGACGGTCGCCTCCCGGCGTCGGGAAAGAGCACGAAACACAGGACACGCTGCATCACGGGCCGCGGAAGGCTCGGCCCTGAGACTTGGGGTTAAGTCCACAGCAGAGCGCTTGTTGCCCGGTTTTCCTGAGTCTTACTTCCCACCCTGGGACTGTGGACAATAATGCGTCATCTGTCGAAACCGTAAGAATTGGTGGAGCTCAGCGGCTGTTATTTGTGGCGCTTCCTTCTAAGTACGAAATAGACGTTAATGATTGGCACCACTCTTGGCATTGTAAGGTCGCGTAGAGATTGGAGCTGCCCTCTTCACAGGGTCACCTCGCCCCCGTCCTGAAGCTAGTCCAGTCCAACGTAGTGTAGGACGTCCCCACACGGAGCTGGCGTCAGAGTTTGACAGTGTCACTTCACATCCAAAGACCGGACTGAATAGGGGTGGTTTTGTGATTTGGACCAACAGACAGATTTGAAGACACTTGATCTCCGGCCAGTCCAGTGCCACAAAATAGGATCCGAGACCTCAGTGAATTCTACAGCCGACCAGGCCGGTCCTGGCTCCCGGGATGTGGGGGGAATAGGACTTGGTCACGCCGTCCCCTGGGGACCGCCAGCCGAGCGCACCATGACACGGTCTACATCTCTGACACTCACAGTCCATAGTGCCTCAACATGTGGGGGGAGCAGTCGCCCACCAGTATCACAGAGCAACACACCATTAACATTCAAGCAGGGAGAAGACGGGAGGGGGGATTGCAAAACACCAAAATAAGCTAAATCAACAATGTGGTGTTTAAACATTTCCAGCAATTCCAAGGCTCTGAAACAGCTGAAAATGATTTTGAGGGATAAGATCAGCCAAGGAGAATGTCTAATTTCCATTAATGTAGGAGTATCTATTCAGCTCCTGCCATAGCCATAGAAGCAGCGTTTGAGACAGTTTTCAAGCCCGGTTCCAGCTAAACTTGGTGAAAATCATTTCCTGGCATTGTTTCAAGTTCTTCACTCTGGAGCCAGACTGTCTGGGTTCAATTCATAAGTTGACCACTTACCAGCGGTAGAACCTCAGGCAAGCTCCTTAACCTCTCTGACTCAGTTTCTTCATCTGGAAAATGGGGGTCCTAACAAAGCTACCTCACCTGAGGACCCGAGGGATTAACTGGAAGTAGCGCGAGTAATTCCAGACTCAAAGTAGTGACTCCCTGAGCACGTACCGTTATTATCATTAAGGCTACACAAATGCTCAAAAAGAAAGAGCTTTCTGCAAGCCCTTCACGACCTACCAAACTGGTGCCTCCCGCAGTGGAAGACGGGAGGCACGTGCACCATCCGCACTCTGCAAACCAGGCGACGGAGGGTTCGCGAGGTTGAATTTCCGACATTACCCAACAAGTTAGCGGGTTAACCGTGGTTTCTAACGTGTCTCCTCCTCCCACCTCTGCCCACACCCATTAAACCTCAATGCCTCCAAGAGTTTTAAAGTTTCTTAGAAATACAAATGAATGAAGTAATCGCCGTGGGTGATTGTTAGAACAGAGAACAAGCTCTAAACAAGCCAAAATTCCATGTTTGAAAGGAAGGCGAAGCAATTATGTTGTCATTTTCAAGTGAACAACGCAGCCAAGTTATTTTGTTATTGGACAGAACTTTCAATCTGTAAAGTTTCATATAGAATTGACCCAAGTAAGCCTGTTACAAAGGAGACTGAGAGTGATAAAGATACTTTTTTTTTTTAAGATACTTTTTAAAAACAATTTAACAACGGTGAAATGAAAAAAAAAAAATAACAGTGGTGAAATGGGTGAAGAGGGTCAAGAGATATGAACCTCCAGTTGTAAAATGAGTCGCGGGATATAAGGTACAGCATGGTGACCACGGCTAATAATGCAGTACTGCATGGTTGAGGGCTGCTAGAAGAGCAACTCTTAAAAGCTCTCAATCACAAGAAAAATAAATTTTTGTAACTATAGGGTGACTGCTGTTAACTAGACTTACTCTGGTGAACATTTCACAATACATAACATTTCAAGTCATGTATCGTATCCCTAAAACCATCAAAATGTTATGTGTCAATCTTATCTCAAAAACAAAAAAACAAAAAACAAAAAACAAAACAAAACAAAAAAACAGAGGTGAAAAATATATAAGAAAACCTGAGACAGCTTTCATATCATGGAACTCAGCCGCCAGATGAAGACGTCAACCGATATAAGGGTGTAACTAATGAATACACAGTTGGGCTTCATGAAAAAGCACCACCGCCACCACCACGAAAATGGAAAATTACTTTCCAAAATCTGGTCTATCACTTTGTCCGTGAAAATCGCCGATG
Source organism: Vulpes vulpes (assembly GCF_048418805.1). NCBI lineage: Eukaryota > Metazoa > Chordata > Mammalia > Carnivora > Canidae > Vulpes > Vulpes vulpes. The sequence goes on from NC_132783.1 coordinate 146,173,449, forward strand.
ATCAGAGTGGGTCAGCTCCCCAGCTGGGACAGGAACAAGGCAAATATAAAACCTCAGGAGTGTGCAGATTTGTCCCGAACTTGTTTGCTTCCGGTACCTCTAGCTCTGCCATTGCGCGGGCCCATGCAGCGGTGACGGCACTGTGACCAGAGCGCACCTGCGTGTCAGTTTGTCTCCAATTTCAGGTGAGTGGGGAAACGGACTTATTTCCTCATAAGGATACTAGATTCTCTAGATCTAAAACCCATCGAATAAGGAGCATCTCGAAGATGCATTCATTCTGCTAAAGCAGCATGTCTCATCAGGGCTCCAGCTTCTTGCACGTCTGTGATGTGCTGAAATCCAGTCTCCTAAAGTAAATTTCAAACTGAAGTCATGCAAGACGAATGGTGTGTTTGCTCAGAAATGAAGCATTACTCAAGTAGGCAAAGGTGTTAAATAAACTCTCTCTCTCTCTCTCTCGATATGGAAGGAAAGAAGGAGTCATCGCCATTTAACATAGAGGCTATATCATTTCCCATATAAGGGCAATAATAAGACTCTTCTTCAACTCTTACTCCAAATCACCAGCATAAATAGCAAAATATCGGTGAGGATGGATTTGAAGAGGGAAATTGGAGGCAAGTTATTGTGGCCTGACACACTCACCATTCCTTTGAATGAATTAAAGTATAAGTTGTCAAAACAATGTTTAATTCAAGTCATTTCTTTTGGTTTTATAATGGATGAATACATTGAGTCAGACACGCATCCAAGGACTAATTGGGACGAAATTCTTCTATTTGCTAGACCTTGACACGGCCTCAGATCAAACTCAAGTCGTCACCTCTACATTCACTCACAGATGATCCCTGTTCCCCATCAACAGACACTCAAAGCGCATGACACCAGCTGCTCACGCAAGAACTAGTTCCTCCTCCTTGACCAAACCCGTCTTCATCGACATCAACCCTGCATTGTAGAGAAACAAATGCTTCCTTCAAACTCTCTGAGCTCACCCTCCAATTCTTGCCTGATCCGGGGAAGTCAAGCATGGTTCAAAGTTCCTTACTTAATATTTCAAAGAAATTAAACCTTCATCCACCTGCCTTTCCAACCTTGGCGGCAATACTAGAGGTAAAGAAAGTAAAAGGAAAGACAGTGAGGGTTTCGGCATATTGTTCCACCCAAAATCAGCTTCTCCACCCCAGACCTCCCTGTACATCTCCATTTCAGGTGGGGAAGCCAGCATGCGTTGTATGTTTTTGTTCTTTGGGCTTTTTTTTTTTTTAACATAAGGTTCTAACTTATGAAATGCAAGTAGGATACAGAAGACGAGGTGATTCTTGGGTGAATTTGTTGGTTCTTAAAAATTAAAATTCATGCAAGTCTCTAGCAAGGTTTAGCTGGTTCCTTTCTCGAAAATTTTGCAACAGGAGGAAAGATGAGGTTGGATAGATTAATAATTCAAACATACAGAAAGAGAAGCAGCTCCATGAGGAAGCCTGAGGACTGGGACCCTGGCTGCTAGTGAGTTCGTTTAGATTTATACAACTCAAGCTGTCTTTGTATGGTTCATAAAAAATTATTACGTGAAAAATTTGGCTGTTCATTGCATTATTCATTGCAGACCCTCTTAAACAAATAACAGTTAAACACATAAAAGGGTTCATGTATTAAGCGGGGAAAAGTGAATGAAATCTGTTAAATTATAATTGAGATGAGCAAAAATGGTTCTCTGGTCAGGAGAAGAAAGGCAAAAAAAGCACTCAGAGTTTTGCACTGAATTTTCGAAAGGGAGATGCCACGGTTCTTTTTCTTAAATAAAATCAAAATCAATTGAACCGGCTGGCAATTGGTCATTGTGAGACAGAAGGATGTAGGAGAACGGGACACTGTTGGGTGAACATCAGTGGAGGACTGATTCGGATCCCGCGTCTCCCCTTCCACACCTTCCCCGCTTTCCACACGGAAGCCAGTCAGGGTCTGTCTCGCTCCAGGGCTACGAAGGTTAGCCTGGTTTGCTCCGTGACATCAGCTGGGTTGAGAACACACCAAATTTCCTCGAATTTAGAACCTACTGAAAGGCCTTGGTAGCTCTCCTACCGCTTGAGGGTTTGGGTTTAGGTAAGGAAGAGCAGTTCACAGCCCCAAGTTCCTGATCCTTCCAGCCACTCCAAGCTCCTCTGGACCAGAAAACAAGTGCAAGGAAAGACCCTTTCACTAGAGTTTGAGTGGAACAGGTGCACGAGCCCGGAAATCTCTGACTCTCGGGGGCTTGTCGGCACCAAAGCCCACTGCATGTGGCACCCTGAGGGAGTATATACCCCGGCCGCCTTCAACATGGGTTTGAGCAAGTGTCATTTTTCTTTTCGTAACAAGCAGAAAGCAATGCAGAAACACATAAAAAGTCAAACGTGTGTGAATTTTTCCATACACCGGGAGATAAAAGCAGCTGGGAGAAACAGGAAGAGATCACCAGGCTAGGGGTGGGGAGAACATCTCTCCCATCTCTCAGCGAAAGAAAATACCAATTATTTTAACCGCTAAGATTATTGAAATCATGTGTCAGAAAGCACTGCTCTTTCAAAATCTCCCTGGATCCCCAAATAGGCTGGACGTCACATCGACTAATACATAGTCGGGGTTCGCTGGGGAAACCGAACAGGAGATAATATGTAAGAACAGATTTATTATTTTTAAAAATGAGCTCACATGATTACAGAGGCTGAAAAGTCCCAAGACCTGCAGTCAGCAAGCTGGAGACCCACCAGGGTGGTGGTGTGGTCCCAGTCTGAGCCAGGAGGCCTGCAGGCCGGGAGAGCTGATGCCGTAAGTTCTAGCGCAAGTCTGAGCCGTTACCCAAAGGCAAGAGGGGCTGACACCCCAGCTCAAAGACAGGCCGGCAGACGGGCAACCCTTTCCCACTCAGCCTTTTCTTCTCTGCCGGCCTCTTACGGATTGGACAAGGCCACCCGCACTGGGAAGGGCCATTTGTTTCCTGGTCCACTAATTCATGCGTTCACCTCATCCAGAAGCGCCCTCCCAGGGACAGAGTATCGCTGAACCAAACGTCTGGGCTCTCTGTACGTAAAGCGAATCCCGTAATCAAAATGGCAGTGAGGGCCAGAGTGGGACCCTTACCCCTTACCTCTACTCCCTCTGCTTCCCTGTAAAGGAATCCCCATGCAACCACAACCCCCTGCCTCTCTCGGCCTCCCAGGCTCACTCAGCGAAGGAGAAGAGGAGATCAAGTCTGGAAGGAGGAGCCAGATGTGCAGGGCCCTGCCCCACACGCACCCTCTGCCTCGGAGGCACCTCGCTGCAGAATCTCAGTCCCAGGGAAAGGTTTGGGGACACCGGCTCGCTTCAAGAAGCCCCTAAAACAGGAACACGTAGTGCATTTGCTGGGAACCTAGAGAAACAGGTTACGGATTTCCAGAAGCAAAACGCTAGCAGGTGGCGGCCCTGGGGCGGGAGGCCCCCGCGGCCTGACTGCTGGTGGGCGCGCGAGCTCGGGCTGCAGGGCCTCAGCCAGGGTCAGCTGTGCCGCCGTACGACCCGCCTCGACTGCTCCAGCTCCAGCGTGCCGGACGCTGCGGCTCCTCGTGAATGACAAGGCTGCGCGCGGCCCGGCGTCACGGGGAAGACCCAGGACGGAGGAAGCAGACTGGCCCCCAAGCCTCGTGCTGCGTCACTGCAAGGCCACCACACAGATGCTGTGAAGTCCCAGGGCCCGTTACCCTAGCATGTGGCCTGTTTGGAGACAGTGTCCACGCAGGCAGAACTAGAATGAGGCCATCCTGAAGGAGGGAGGGCCCCCTGCTGCCGGGAGGGGACACACGGAGGCAAGGAGCAGCCGGCGGGACAGCAGACCCGGGGCTGGAGGGGGCGCAGCAGGCAGGGCGGAGCCGGGCAGGGGCAGCAAGCACAGGGGGCCCGCCGGTGCAGCAGCCACTGTCTGCCCTCCGCTCCCGGGTCCTGGGTGCGAGCTGGGCCGTCCCGGCCTCCGTCAGCAGACGCGGGTCTGTACCTCAGGGTGAGCAACGGCGGCGGTGCCTGAAGCACATCCCACGTGGAGGCCGTGACGTAGCCGTCTCGACAGATTATGCTCTGATGCTCGCAGTAACTTGAGGCATAAGCGCTGTTACCTTCGTGTTTTTCGAACGAGAGGCCGAGCCGTGCTGAGGTCCGAGCAAGGACGAAGCCCCGTCTCGAGGCCAGGCCTGTCTGAGTCTCAAGCCCCAGCTCAGCCCCAGAGACAGTTCTGAACGCAAGAGGCAGTCGGGGGCCACAAGTCGGAAATTCAAGAATAAATCACGGTGCCAGGGACCAACACCATCACAGTCGTACAAGCCCTCCCGATAATTACTCATCGGAAAGTCCCTCCAGACGTGATCGAAACGCCAAATAGGGCTCCTTCCTGAGAGGCTCTCGCTGAAAGCTCATTTTCGGGCGCTGACGGGGTGGGAAGGCCACCCTGGGGTCACACAGCTCGACGCCACCGCAAGGCTCGGGCATGTGGAGGAGAGCGCCAGAGGAGTGGTTTCCGTCTGGGTCTACTTTCTGGTATCACAAATGCTGGAATACCCCTTTCCGTAAACACCGTAGACATGCGATTTCGGGAAACTCGGTGCAGCTTGATCTGCAGACCGATACCTTCAAGGCCCAGGTGAAGCCACTACTCGCTGAGCTGCTAGGATTTTGCAACAGGTCATGGTCGCCCGCGGGGTGCGGTTTAAAGTCAGCCCGACAGGGACCACGATGCCCCCCCCCCCGCTGGGTGCACACCGCGCCGACCTTACAGACGCACCCTACGGTAAAGGTCCTAAATGTCAGCCTACCTGCGCGGCACCCAGGTAACCTGTGGAAATGCAGGTCTGGGGGAGCCTGGAAGCCCCCGCCTCTAGCGAGCTCCCGGAGCGCCCTGGTCCCGGGTGCCCTCCCCGAGGCAAAGCTCCCCCCACACCTGCTGGCTCCCGCTCCCCGTCACGCCAGGCCCGCGGCCCACTCGGGCTCCTCCGTGAAGCCTGTGCGGCCCCAGCCTCCCCGGCCTCCCCAGCCTCCGGGGCCTCCCCGGCCTCCCCCGGCCTCCCCGGGCCATAGGCAGGCATCAAGCAGAGCCACGGCTCCCCGCGGGGTTGGTCTCCACCGCCGGCTGCTGTCCGGGCTGGGCCGCTGCGCTGCACCTGCCTGCTGCTGGCTGGGCCCCCTCGGCCTCCGGCGCGGCCTGGCCACGTCCCCGAGCTGCTGGTCCACGGGCGAAGCCGGCTGGACCGGCTGTGGGAGCAGGGCCCGGTCTACACGGACGGCCGACGATGTCCAAGGTGCCCGTCCTTCCGGCCGCTGCGCTGACCTGCATCCGTTTTGGAGACTTTGATACCCGCCGCTTGGGGGGCTCGACCTCCGATCACACCGCCCGGCCCCACTCAGAGGCGGCCAGGGGAAGGGCGCTTTAGTCCAAGACCCTTAGTGGCCTCATGCCGAGCTCGTGACTCCTGCTCTGCCGGTCGCTCCAAACGGTTCTGACCCCGCAGCCGCCTCAGCTGGGCCGACGCAGGGAAGGCCGCAGAGGCCGCAGAGGCCGCAGAGGCCAGCCCAGCGGGGCCAGCACTGCAGCCGCCCCCACCGCCCTCGGGGTGACGGGCTGTGCCCCTTGCTGCTCCGACAACCGTCCAGCCCGTGTCCTGCCCTCCCTCCGTCTCCCCTTAAGCGATACCCTGCCTGTCACTGCCAAGCTTTCCTGGGCACGCTTCCCTCCCATCCCACCTTTTTTTTTTTTTTTTTTTGAAGATTTTATTTCTTTGAGAAGGAGGGAGAGAGCGAGCGTGCACAAGGGGGGAGGGGGGCAGAGGGAGAGGCAGACCCTCCCCGAGCAGGGAGCCTGACACGGGACCCGATTCCACAACCCTGACGTGGTGACCTGAGCCCAAGGCAGACGTGTAAGAGCCACCGCGTCCCCCACTCCACCTTCCTGCATGACTCTCAACAACGTGACTTTGCGCACTTTTGCTGCCTTTTCGTTCTTGTCCATCCCAGCTCACTGGCCGTGCTCCTCCTACCACAGTAATCCCGAAGATTGGGTATGACTTGCCCCTTGGTTCTGCACCTGTCTTTATCCACTTCACACGGGCTTTAACTTCTGAGCTCAAAAGAGATCCATTCACACTGGCTCCAGGTTCTGCTCATGGGAGATGGTGTCGATTATATAATCAAAATTTCATTTTCGATTTTTTTTATTTGTGCTCGCTTCGGCAGCACATGTACTAAAATTGATTTTTTTTAATTTTATTTGCTTTCTCATCATTACTTTTTCTAGTTTCTGAAATATAAAACTATCAGTAAGGAGTATCTAAATGTATCAACTGCTCTTAATTAGCAGAATGAGAATCAGAACAGTTGAGGAGCCGAGAGACCATCACACGTATCTCTTCTCTCTGCCAAGACGTAAGGCTGCGTCATCCATGCGTTCGGTACTTGCAAAAATGGACCATTTCTGCATCTTGCCCCTATTTCCATAATGAAAATGCACTATTTCTAATTTAAAATCTGTGGCTTTCTGATTAACTACGTGACGTAACGTTTCCATATCGTAGTCCTCCCCTTCCTACTAGATCTGTTACTTTTGAGAAAATAAAAGCGGATTTCATCCTACCAAATTGAAAGGCAACAACACCAAAAATTATAAAAGATCTGCTTTTCCGTGACCCATGCAAGAAAACACACTGCAGAACTCCAATCAGTAGCCACATACTCAAACAGAAGGTTCTGACCAAACTTCAAAGGACTAGAAAACAAATAAATATGTTTTGAGTTAATGAAACCATTTACAGCCCACATATTAATTTTTAAAGGATTCCTTGCTTTAATCTATGTTTTCTAGCATTTGCCAACCACAAATTGGCCCCTGTCCCCGTGAGCAAGGAGGCTTACATGGCTAATGCAACTGGGGAAAACTTAATTCAGATGCAAGTATGACAAACAAATACTGGCAAGATGCTATGAAAGAGCAGTGGTGTCAGGGACGTCCGCAGAACGTCGCAGAACAGCTCTGTGCCAGCCCTCGGCAGTCACATGTCACAGGAGCAAATCGAAATGAGTCTTAAGAAATCCAGCACAGGTAGTTGTAGGTGTTTCTGTCCCAGGAGGAGGGTCCAGGACGCCCAAGAGAGACACAAAGGAAAGGTATAAGATGTGTTCTAGCAATCCAGGAAGGTGAGATGGTTGGAAAATACCAGCATTATTTTCAAGTTTCGAATTCAAAATCAATACTAAAATGAGACAAAAATGAAAAGAAAAAATAAAAGTCGAAAGCAAAAACAAAAAGCAGACATAGCAAATACAAGCCCATGCTCATCCCTCTGGGTGCCGCGGCACGTCAGGCGGTCACAAAGGATTCTAATTTCTCAATTTCTCTAATTCTCAATTTCTGTATTGACCTCAAAGCGACAAGGAGTTCACAGGCATCACTGACCACACTACCCCACTCCTCGGCCATACGCTACGAGAGAGCTGTGGCTGAACAGGAGTCTGAACCACACTAGTCCCACGTACTGTTATTTCCGAGGCGGCCACGACTGACCTCTCATGGGCTTCCCCCACCGCCCACAGCCAGGATCTGTCCCTGCTCGAAGTCCTCGGGGGCTCCTCCTTACTTAGAATGAACCCAAACCTGATGTGGTCTACAAGGTCCTACTCCTCCAGTCACCTCTCCTCTGTCATTAGGTTACACATACACACAAGCCATTGTTCAGAGAAGCCCTAAGACTTTCTCACGTTTCATCCCTCTTTGTGGAATCTTGCACCACTACCCATCCACCATATTGATTAAAAGTAGCTGCAAATATATCAACGTGCGCACATGACATGGTGGAGTCAAGGTCCCCACCCTCAGATCTCGGTGGCTCCGCGAAGATGTGACCGATACAATAGGGCAGAAGCGAAGAGGTGTTACCTTCTGAATCCAGGCCTTAAGAAACTGGCAGCTTCCAATTCCTGTCTCTCTCTTTCTTTTTTAAAAATATCTTTTTAATTTAAATTCAATGTAATTAATATATTATCAGTTTCAGAGGTAGAATTTAGTGATTCGTCAGTTCACGTAACACCCAGTACTCACTCCATCAAGTGCCCTCCTTAATGCCATCACCCAGTTGCCCCATCTCCCCACCCACCTCCCCTTCCACTTCCTGTCTCTTGAAATACTCTTTCTGGAACCTTAAGCAACGATGTAAGGAGTCCGGATGCTCTGAAACCGTCCTGCTAGAGAGGTCGCCTGTAGGCTCTCCAACTGACAGTCAAGCCATCCTAGGCAAGGTGCAAACACACACTGTTGCCCTTGTAGTCCAGCCTATCCACCAACAAAATACCACCAGTGACCTCAGTCCACACTACACAAACAGAAGAATTACACCCAAACCCCACCCAAGTTTCGCATTGGAAAAAAAAAAAAGTGACATATAATAAAATGGTTGGTGTTTCAAGTAAATAAATGTCAAAGGCAAAATAACGCTTCCCCAAAGACATCCATGTCCTACTCCCGAGAAACTTGGAGATACTACATAATAACAGGAACTCTGTGGATGTGAATAAGTTACAGATCTTGGGATGGCGGGATTATTCTGGAATATCTGGGTGGATGCAAAGTAATCCTTCCAGGAGGGAAACAGAGGATCAGAGTCAGAGGGAGAGAGAGATTCGGAATGTTACGGTGCTGGCTCGGCTGATGGAGGGACCATGAGCCAAGACTGAATAAAGCAAGGAATGGATTCTCCCCCGGAGCTTCCAGAGAAGCAGAGCCACACCAGCACCTCGATTATAGTCGCTGGACACTCATTTGGAGCCTCTGACCTTCAGAACTATAAGGTAATAGATTTCTGTTACCTGAATCTGCTAAATTAGTGGTACTTTGTTACAGCAGCAACAGGAAACTTATGCATTGTTTTAGGGTTATTTGTTACACAATTATAGAGGACCAGGACTCCACTCACCCGCCATCACACCTCCCCAGTGTCACCTACATCTTTACCTTGCTAATTCCTGGCCATCATTCAGGCTTTGGCTTAAATTTTTACTTCTAGGCATTCTTAGAATATAATTTATTTTTAATGATTTATTTTTATAATGTATTTTTCTATAATATTTGTGTCCTCGTAAGACAAAAAAATCCAGAAGGTCAGATCTGTGTCTATTTGGCTCACCAAGGAGTTCTCATTCCCCAGCCACAGCACCTGGCATTCACTATACTTTGGGGAGTGAAAACATCACTGAGTAAATGAATACAGAATGAATCAGAATATATGCAAGATATTGGATATGCCTCACTCCATAAATGATAGAAAAGAGAAAATTTGTCTCGGAAATACATTCAACTAATGGAAAGAAGTTTTAAGTTTCAAGTTCTGAAGTTTAGGGAAAGTCTTTTAAAATTGATTATAAGGCAAACCATGAAAGCAAGCAATCATTGCCCTGCTGGGTGCTGAATACATATTGAGGTAACGGGGATAAGAACCAGCAAGGTCAATTTTTATCCACAAATCTTAATCATGAAAAAAATAAAATAACTGAAACTTTTGTCATATCACATTCAACCAAATTCCAAAAGCAACTAGCGAAAGAGACGTTTTCGGCTCTTAAAAAAGAACCAGCTTGGTTTTTTTTGTTTTTTGTTTTTGTTTTTGTTTTTGAAGAACCAGCTTGTTAATTACCTCTGTGCCACAGGAAGTCAGACAATATTGGAAAACACACAAAATAAAAATAATCTATAATTCACTCAGTGATAATCATTCGTGACACCCTGAAACATGTCCTCTCGGTCTTTCTCCTCTTCAAGTATAACACTATTTGTGGAATTCCCAGGAAATGCCTCATAATATGCATTTCTCTTAACTATTTTCCCGTATCAGGAAACATTGTCGATATGTTTTTAATACCTAAGCAGGTCTTTGACACATAAATGTCTCCATGAAATATTTTACCAAGGTTTTTACATTATAAAAATTCAGAAACTCAAATTAATCTCCAATTAAAATGCAGATTTTTTAAGATTTCCTAGTGTGAAATCCCTAGGCCGAAGCGTGTACACATATTGTAAGGCTCTCGATTCACACGTATCACATTTCCGGGTTGTTAAGGATTAAAAAAAAAAAAAAAAAAAAAAAAAGTTTGTGGAATAAAATCTACTACTTGAAAATTAACAACATACACTAACACATCAACAGCCTCGAGAAGTCCAGCAATAAAAAGCGAGGGGGGCTGAATCTTGCTCACTGAAAAGCCAAACATATTTGACAACGGAGAGATCTTCCTCCCTCCTCTGGCCGCACTTGCCCACACGCGCAGGTGGCCTTCTCCAGCTTTATGACAGCTTCTGTTTTCACGCTTTAAGAGGCTCTTCTACCTTGAGATGGTAAAACAATTCATCTACGTTTAATCTGAACATTTAAGTCTTTCATCCGTCCAGAATTTATTTTGGCATCGGGAACGCATTAGGTTGTCCCTGTTCCTTTTCTCTAAAATCAGAGGCTGATTTTCCTGTTAGGATGTGTTGACACGGCTTCTCTCCCTGTCCACGCAGGACGCCACCTTCATCATACCCTAAATTCCCACGTACGACTAGCTCCACCCTGAACCCTGTTCCATTCCACCAAGCCCCACCACACCACGCTTCTTAAGTATTAATAAATGTATGATGCATTTTCATGACGCTAGGAAATGTTACTCTCATCACTCGATTCCAACACTTTTCTGGATGTCCTCATACGTACATGGATTCACTCGACAAATGAGTTCAACACACATGAGTAACTCAACATACATAACGTCAGACGTGTCGTTGAACTGAATTCAGTGTCCACATATGGTAGGTACTTAGAGATGCTGGATTTACTCTTCCAGGTAAAGAAAGTAGAGTTTGGTCAAGTTTCAAAATTAAAATCCTACTGGGATTTCCACTGCAATTATGGTGAATTCATTTAAGGGTGATTTTTTCCATATAACGTCTTCCTGTCCCTGAACAAGGTCAGATACAGAACTCACAGCGAGTGGCGGTGAGTAAGCTGCTGAAACGAGACCAGATAATACGCACAGGGAGTCACACCGCATACAGTTTTTGAATTTACTCCTCATAACCAACACATGAAGGAGAGAATATTATTATTCCCGGTTTGCAGAGAAGAAAATTAAGGGTAAGTAACTTGTATCACCCATAAATGGGGAGTAAAAAAAAAAAATTAGGAGCATTTTTTTGTCGCACAGCTTTTTGATTCCCCTTCTCATTCATATTAAATGCAGGGTTCAACCCCCACTTCATTTGCCAAATGCACCCATTACCAGAATTTAGCTCTTTGTAGATCTCTGAGATTGAATGAGATCATTCCCTAATCTCTGTACTGATCGGTTCCAACCCAGCTAAACAAAACATGAACTTTACAGTTTCCCACTTTCTACAAAATAGAATATAGTTTGCAAAAGACAATCTGAGGTCAAGGTTGGTTCTAGGATAATGCGTTTTTAAAAGGGGAAAAAACAACATTATTTTCTTCTTTAGGAATGCATTCCGTAACATTTCTTCATAACAAGTCAGTGAACCACCAGCCCCCTCAAAAAAAAAAAAAAAAAAAAAAGAAAAGAAAAGAAAAGAAAAAAAAAAAACCCTGAACACATTTATTAACTGGCCAATTTAGCCGTACTTTATGCCAATAAAATGAAACTTACTTCTCTAGTTTCATCAAAGAACCACAGGCTCTAATTTGATACTTTGAGATATCAGTAAATGAAGAATTGAAATGATTCAATGTATTGAGGTTTAAAAAGATTAAAAAGAGGTTTAATAAAATTAAATTGGCTAGGGGTAGGGAATATTTTTCCTCTGCCCTTAAAATTGATGTATCGAGGCTGAACAGCTCTACAGCTCTGTATTTCTAAGTTTATCTCATTTAGCGATCTAAGATGTTAAAAAATTTTCTGATAGAAACTGGTTATTTAGAGAGCTAACATTCGATAGACACCAAACTTTCTTTCGGCTTAAAAATGTCGAAACAAATGAAAACGTAGAAACCAGAGATATCTTCTGTTCCAAATATCTCCCTCCTTCTGACGTGTCTATGCTGCTTAGAGAAGCTGTTTGTTCCCATAACACAAAAGACAACTAAAAGCAAATCAATGGCTAACAGTCCTATGATTTGCTTCGTTTTCCTACGGCATGGCGTTATTCTTTTTTCTAAAAATTAACTGTATCTCTCGTATATTGCCCTGGATTTGCCCAGCTTTCGATGTCACAGTCTTCGTGACCATAAGTGGGAAAATCAATCTAGGGGGCTCTTCCTTTTTTAGAATCTGAGTAAGAATCCATTCATTCACTTAATAAACATTTTTCAAATGTTTATTGAATGGCAATCACTGTGGTAGCCCCTTGGCCTACAAAGGGGGGTACAACACAGCTCCTTCCTTGAAGGAGTCAAGCAATTGCAGGAGGGACCCTGTGGAGCGACCGGTGGAAAGCAAGCACGTAACTCACGCAGCGGCTACCCCGACGGAGCGGTAGCCTATTGCTCGTCACTGCTCCCATCGGGCATGTCTGGGCACTTGTGAAGATCTGATGGAGAGGGCCCAACTTCAGTTACATCTTTGGTTGCTGAATAGAAGAAAGTCTTAGTGGCAAGTGAGATCTCATATCACTAGAGTATAAGCATAGTACAAGGATGTATAACACACATATTATAGATTGACGAAATCAATGTGTGCTGGTACCTTAAAAACACACGTTCTCCAGGTCCAACTTTATCAAAAGTGAGCCCATAGCAGCAGGAATCCTTTGCTTTATTCCTATATTTACATCTTGAAATGTTACCCCATTAACAAAAAAATCCCATTGGGCATGACTGATTCCATATCTTGGGCAGGAACAACAAAAGCAAATGGACCTGCAACATTCTTCTGAGGCCAGAAATTGGGGGTGTTTTAATAGTCTGGAGGACAGTGCTGGAAGGACAAATGAGATGCTTTAAGGTTTTCCCTAAAAGAAGTTGTGAAAAATCAAGCATCAAGAAGAGAATAATAATTATCGATAATGGGAACAATGTGAGTTGGTGATCAGACTTTAAAAAAAAAAGTTATTTTTCTTCCTTTCCCCTTTATTCACTTTCACTATTTTTTATATTCCCCAAATGAATGAGACCATATGATGTTTGTCCTTCTCCGATTGACTTATTTCACTCAGCATCATACCCTCCAGGTCCATCCACGTCGAAGCAAATGATGGGTATTTGTCGTTTCTACTGGCTGAGGAATATCCCATTGTATACATAAATGAGTGGGAAATATCAGAAAGGGAGACGGCACATGAGAGACTCCTAACTCTGGGAAACGAACTAGGGGTGGTGGAAGGGGAGGAGGACAGGGGCTGGGGGTGACTGGGTGATGGGCACTGAGGGGGGCACTTGACGGGATGAGCACTGGGTGTTATTCTGTGTGTTGGCGAATTGAACACCAATAAAAAATAAATTTATAAAAAAAGTTAATGTGAAAGTGAATATGTTATCTAGAATATCATCGCACACAACACAATATAAGCATAATGGGATGCTTCCATTTGTGCAAACTGCAATAGTGAGGAAGTGTTAACTGATGGACTTTTCATCAGTTGGCTTTGCTGTCTCTGCGTAAGTCAAGTGGACAGTCTCAAAATTCAGCCCTTCCCTGATTTCTAGAGGAAATCCCCTCCCTCCAAGCCCTTTGTGAGTTTAGTAAAGATCGACTAAGGATTTTTAGGGACACAGGAAAGTGTCCCCTGGGAAGCCACTACCACCCATGATGTGAGAACATCTCCCAGGGATACCCGAGTCGCTCAGACAGGTGAGAGTCCAACCCTTGATCTCAGGGTGGAGAGTTCAAGCCTCATGTTGGGCTCATGCTGGACATGGGGTCTACTTAAAAAAAAAAAAAAAGAAAAGAAAAAAAGAACATCCCCCCAGTTCCACCATCTCTTCTTCCCATCTAATCTCCTTCTTCAATCTCCCAGATACCTGCTGCGTCTCCTTCCTGTACAGCTCAGAATCTCTCCCCAGTGCAGAGGAATCTGGTTCTGTGGAGCCCACACACAGCTCTTTGAAGAACAGACGCCGTCCAGGTAGCAGGTGGCAGCGGCAGCAGGAGGTGCCCCATCGTGGAGGCAGCAGAGTCACAAACAACTAAAGCTCCCCAGTTACACTCACTATGACAAACTGGACTGCTCTCTGCTTCCTGATAACAATTCCTCGATCTCCTCTTAAAGATCACAAGTGATATCTCCATTACTTGTATATTATTCCCTCCGTAATGGGGATTCTCTACGTTTTTAAATACATGGGATCTAAAGGAACACACTTAGAGAGCTAAAGGGCTTTTCTCTCATTATTTGCTAATCAGCCCAACCGCCTTGGGAAGCCTGGGACTTCCTGAGGAAGTGAGTGTATCCTCAGGAAGTTATTTCCTACTCAAAGAGGAAGTAAACAGACACGTTAACCTGATTTTAGGGTCAGACTGTGTCCATGACCGTAAAGGGCAAGTATTTCCAATATCAGGTTATTCTTCCTAAGATGTTGGTCCCAAGCCCCTTCCACATGCCCGTTTGCCTTCCATGAGCTCCGGAGTCCGCCTTTTAGCGTAAAAGCCTCCCAATACCCCGAAGAAAGGCGGTGGCTGTAGTGTCACAGCGCGGGCCTACCCGCCCCGATGCAGTACGGACAACGCGCAGCCCCCGGGGCCACTATGTTAGCGGGAGACTGAAGTGCACAGCCCTGCGAGTGCACTCAACGCTCCGGGGGCCGCGTCTTCAGGAGCCTCCCCCTCTCCCACATGGGCCCCGATGGAGCTTTCCAGACTCCACACAGCCGCCACCTTCCCGCCTCTGTCCACACAGGGGAAGCCAAGGCCCAGCTCCCATGACGCCCTTCCCGGCTGCTCCAGCCCACGACTCTCTCCCTAGTTCCCCCAACCACGGCACCTGTCTAGACCAGCTGTCGTGCCCCCCGATCGCTACTGGCCTGACGCGTAGTGCTGACCCCCCACCCCCCGCCATTGCTAAGGTCCTGGCAGCAGGGGATCCCGCCATAAAACCAAATTCTGTGGGGAGCCGAAGAGCTAACGGCAATACGGTGAGAGATGCCCGCTTAAGGCGACAGAGTGACGGATGCCCCACCTAAATCCATTGAGGGACACCCAAAATTAGTTCTGGAAGTTCTTCAAGGAGAAGAAACCACATCTGGGAAAGGAGCCATTCTCCGAGCTACCCACCTGTGGCTGGCGCACACCCGGTGGCCCCCCACGCGAGCCTAAGCAAATGCACCTGAACCGAGATTACGCCCGTTCCTACATTTCCACTGAATTACGTTACTGGGTTACTGATACCTTAGAAATGATCCCAGCCCTCGCCGCAAGTACGCTCGGTTGTGTTTAGAGGAACCAGAATGAAATACATCGATTATGTACTGAGCGTCTATGGCGAATGACGGAATGGAGGTGAGAGGAAAACACGGAAGGACTTTACACACGGGACGAGAACGCCAAAGGTCGAGTGTTTTCTCTCCTAACTCCTCTCCTTAAAGGCACTGACGGGCTCTGGGTGTCTCAGTGAAGCATCACTTTAAGACACCTTTGAACACGCACTCACACACTCACACACAGAAACCTAATTTCCTTCTGAGCCTATTAAAAGACATTTCTGCCATTCTGGATGATTCATTTTGGAAGATAATTCCCTTAAGAAATTAAACTTAGTTCTTGAGTCTGAGATGGTATTTAGGGTTTCATTACACATTTTTAGGCTTATAAGACAATTTTGTGGAGACCAAGCTGATGAGTTTTCCACTGCTCAAACTAATCCTCAGATGTAAATTTGACTTCTTTATTAAATTGGGCACATTAAATCTATAATATGCTCAAATCACCCAATATAATTGGTGCAGTTTTTCAAAAGTCACCTGACTTATAATTAGGCAGTAGTTAGAAACTTGGTCATGAAGCGGTGACTTGTTAATTTAATTACCAAAACACATTAAGCCTCAACAGTTAAGGCCTTGTACGGTTCTCCTAAATGATCCCGAAGTTTTCGGCAATGGTTATGTTTGAAATTTAATTTCTGAAGGCAAACGAATCTTTATAATAATCGGTCATCACCTTCTTCACAGACTGGGTCAAAGCTCCCAGTCCCTGGGACAGCACATTTCTGATTTTGGCATCTCTCCCGCCCGTGACCGCCCTCCACCACCCTTCCAGTTGGAATAGATGTCACTTTGTCGCTGTTTTTAAAGAGGCTTTTTTCCGTGCCATTTACCAGCTCCACTTCTTTACTTTTTATTCCTCTTCCTACGTTGTATGTTTTTATCCTCTTCTGTCGTGGACTGAGGTCCACTGGATGGTGAAGGACGGCTTGGAGGCATAATTCCGGTCTCCCCAGGCACATGCTCTACGACCGGTATCTCCCACCTGTGTGCGTTTCCAGTTGAAGAATAACCGCTTGGCTCAGCCTTAAAGCAGCAGGAGTGATGTAACCATCACTACTCCTAGAGAACGCGCACTAGAGATCCCATATCATGATTAATTTAAATATCAATTTAAAACCCTGAGTCTGTCTGACGCAGCGTATTAAGGACACAGTTGGGAAAACCAGCAAACTAACCCTTCAACGGTTCAGTGAAAAAGGCAGCTTGGAATATCTACTTTTGCTTTCAATAACTAAGAATTCTGGGAAACGAACTAGGGGTGGTGGAAGGGGAGGAGGGTGGGGGGTGGGGGTGACTGGGTGACGGGCACTGAGGGGGGCACTTGGCGGGATGAACCCTGGGTGTTATTCTATATGTTGGCAAATTGAACACCAATAAAAAAATAAATATATATAAAAGAGAAAGGGAAAAATAAAAAAATAAATAAATAAATAAAAGTAAATTTCTAGATTATACACAGACCACACTTCCATGTGTAATACTGACAATCTAAACACAGTTATGGACTGGCTTTTCAAAAGGTACTTCTCGTAAGGGCTCCTGAAATATATTTTGATATAAATGTTTATAAGCATGATTAGCATGAAATTCTTAGTAGTTCTAACGACAATTACAAAACAAGCATCAGGAAAAAAAAAATCTTACTCAGAATTCAGAGCTCATAACCATCTTTGCCTTTTGCTGATCTTCCAGGACTCTGGGCCACGCTGATGCTTTCCCAGTCTCCCTCTTGTCATCTGCCAAATGAAACATCTACACGTCTTCGCAAGACCAATGTGACAGTGGAACAGCTGAACGATTAATCCTCCTGAGAGCGCGAGGAGCAGCGTGAAATAACAGGTATCCCAAAAATGTGTGTGGAATTCGCTGGATGGTCGAAAGGCTTTTGTTTAGGGAAATGACATCTACCCTGAATTAAAAGCATCATCTTTCCCTTCCCGAGTGACTCACTGGATTTTGTTCGAGAGGCAGAATGAAAATAATAACGGAAGACAAAGGGAATAAAACAAAGCCCGATTCCTGGGCATTTTCAAAATACCTCCCTTTGGGATTGGTCTAATTTGGGCACTGAAAACACGTTAACCCACGACTGTATAAATAAAGTGGTGATTTTAGGTACGGTGGAAGGAATCCTTTACGTGTCAACTCATTTCACTCGTAGCTCAAATGAAACATTTTGAAGTCGATTTCCTTCAGGGAGTTAATTAAATGGGAGATTCCCCAAAACGGTATTGAACCCATTTATGAAAAGGCCATTTTTATAATCACGGGCTAACTTAAAAGCAGTGTTGCCATCTCCAGGTGAGAAGCTGACCTATGTAAGTGGGTTGAGATCCTTTTACCGGTCGAAGTAGATCCTCTCCTCCCGTCGAAAGTACTTTTTTCTGTTTGAACCCAGTGTTTCTCACCTTAAACTCTCCCGAACAGCCTCCCTCCGCTCTGCAACCGGCTCAAAACAGGCAGCGAGCAACCAGAGGGACACGACAGCATTAAGCGGCTTCCCACTTAGAGGGCAACGACTTTTTTCAAAGGTTATGCATCCCCCCCCCCCCCCCCCCCCCGAATTGACCATCGCTCGCTGAAACAACACGGTGTCAAACTCCGGCTCGGCAATTTATTAGGTGTGTAATATTGAGCAAATCTCTTTATTTCTCTGTGCCCGCAGGGACTTCTTTGTAAAACGAGCGTATTAGGTCAGAAAAGTTGCCAAGGCCTTTGTAGCTCTAAAAATCCTATGATTCCATATTTGGCCCGCTTGATAACGGCATTTATAAGCCATCACACCTATAAATTGTGCTGTCAGTGGGTTCAGTATCTGAACCTGAATATGTTTAAAGAGCAGCTGGATGGAGCGGACTCCTCAGCAGCCAGTTACATCTGGCCTCTGAACCAACTGCGTCACCTTCCCCAGGCCCAAGAGAAGTGGGAGTTGTTGAGATGCCACCAGTCAAGCCACATCCTCATAACCCTGTTCTCAGAAAGACGAAGGCCGGGCTGAGCTTACGATTTCTAGGAAGCGGCCTCATGACCCAACCCAATCCAACGGACTCGGTTTCGGGCTGGCTGCCGTGTGCTCCGTTCTAGCCACGGGCTGGACGTGACTTTCATAGCGGAAGGTCAAAGGCTGTTCCTTCAACACCCCGTGGATGAGAAAGACAAAAAAAAAAAGCGTAACAGAAAGAAGAGCGACACAACTGGAAAGAATTAAGCTGTGGCTTACGACGCCGGAATGCAGATTTCGTTGAGGAAAAATGGAACGTTTCCAGCTTTCTGCACTTGAACCCAAACCCCCTACAGTGTCAGGAAATCAGGAACTTAAACTGTCACAAGACGTATAATGGGCTTTAAAGAGAGCGTCTACCATTTATCAAGGGGAATGCCTTAAAAGCCTACCTCTGCTCTGCAACCAGAGCTGCCAACGCCTTAAAAGAGGTGTGGCTTCAGGGCTCACCGAAGGAAGATGCACGAAGCTTTGGCACGGGACCTTGGAGTGGGGTTGGAACGGGACGCTGCCACTTAGGTAAGAAAATCCCATCGTCCGTTGGATGGAAACCAAACCGTATCCCCAGCTGTGCCCACGGGCCTAGGGGACAGCCTTAGGACCCAAAGCCGATGAGTGGGGCCATCAGGACGACAGCAGGGGCCTAAGTCCTTACACTCATTAGATGCCGTAAGTGTGACTGAGGCCTTGGCCATCAATCAGGCGTGGTTGCCGAGAACCTGATGTCCAAGCAGAGGCTGCAGACTCTCCAGGAAAAGCTTAAAAAGAAAAGGTTCTGAGAAACCAGCGGGTGCACCCCCTCGGGTCCCTGGAGCATGGATCCCCTGACGGACAGCACGCCGGGCTGTGAGCTGTGGTGGTGCAGGGACGCTGGCGACGCCCTCAGGCCCTGGGGCCCCTGCCTCCCGAGGCCCAACGGCCAGGGCTTCCCCAGAGGCGGCGCGGCCCCTCCAGGAGCAGGTCACCGCAGGTCTGCGGGCCGTGCCGGGCCCTGCCGCTCAACACCCACGGCCCAGGGATCCAAGGAAGGCTCGCACGACCCCACTGTGGGGCTGGGGCCCCCGCAGCAGGACACCCCACGGCTGGGCACGCAGCTGCTTCCCCGGGGGCCCCACCTGCAGCAGGGAGGAGGTCGTGGCCACCCCGACGTGCCCAGCCTGCGGGCCCCAGCACCCCCCTCTCCCTGTCGCTGGTCTTCGGAAACCTGCGTGGCTCAGCCTGCATTTCTCCAAGGGGACAACGCTGATGTTCAGGGGTGAGGAGCCCTCCGAGGAGGGTCAAGGAGCCCGAGGAAGCCACGGCGGTCCACCCGCTCCTGGAGAGCCCGTCACTCGTCTGGGACCATCGCTTAACCCCCGAGGTCCCACAGTTCCAGACGCACAGGGACGCAAGCGCTCATGGGTCCTCAGCTGGCTCCAGGGCGCAAGGGCCTTCCTGTCCCCTCGCGGGCCCACCAGACCCGGCACCTGCGCGGCGACAAGCCGAGTGCTGGCTGCTCACCCCCCCGAAAGCCGGGCGGCTACCGAGACCGCTCTGCAGCCAACACTTCACAGACACGTTCTCATGGAAGTAAAACCCACACCTAACTCATTTAAGAAATATTTTTTAGTTCCATTGATGAAAAAAACAGTAGCAAACCGGATTCATATATACAAACAGTCAAAGACGCTGAGTTTTGCAGACACACAAAAATACAGATTGCCTCGCTCACAGAGACGCGGTTCTTCCATTTAAGAGTCGGAAAAAAAAAAATCCCCTGTTATTTAGCCCGGTTATTAAATTTCTGTTCCACATGAACATCGTATTTTCCCATTTTTCTAGAATGCTAGAAAATGCATTGTGACAAAAATGTATAAAACACTGGCTGAGCCTTTCATCGAAAGGAAAAGCAGAAGAAAATGAAAATTTTAAATCCCTGCGGTGCGTGAAGCCCACAGTCCCCTCCCAACCCTGCAACTCGGCCCACACGGTTTTGTATTTTCTGGTTTTGAGAAGGAAAAGACAATCATAGGAGGACTTCAGTCTGGAGAGGGAAATGCAGAGGGATTATCCAACGTGCTTTTAGCTATTTCCACAGCCACTCGAATTAGCTGAACTGTGACTATGACCAGAGTGACCAGAATCAAGGTGGAAAGAAGCGTTTGCCCCCAAAACCACAGATCTCTGAGGAGAGCTTCGTAACTAAGTTACAGCGAAGGGACTTGCACTCCTCCGAAAGAGGCCTCAAGAGCAGACGTCTAGAATCCATTTACCCGACTTGCACATCACCGGACCTGAATTTCAAGAATGACCTAGTGCTCAAGTTGGAATTAACAGGCAGAAAATTAAGGCTGGATCCCGATCGGGGGCTTCGCAGCACGGAGGGGAAGACCCCAATCTGTTCGCCTTACAATGCTGGCAAAACAACGCCAGGGCACGAGGCCCCGGGGAATCCAACCCAGTTGTGAAAGTCTGCTTGACACCCCCCAAGGATGTCCAAGAGGAGACACACACATGGGCACGCGGCCACGCAGATCAAGGGCCACCACGCACCGAGATGGCCAACGTCACGTCCCGGGTACGCGTCCCGGCGTTGCCACCACGGAGCACACAGAGCATGGACGCGCCCCTCCACATGCACCCTGCACGCCGCACGCTCTGAGCCATGGGCTCTGCACGGTGTCACGAGAATCCGCGCCCACCTCCCACTGGGGGCCCCACGGGACCCGCGTCGAGGTCCTACGCTGGACCCGCATTCAGCACTTCGCTTAAACGGAGCTCTCTTTTCAGGAAAGAACTCCCTTAATTGCGTTTCCCGTGAAAATAAAAACGACTGATTCCACAACTGGGTCAACGTTCCAGCAAACAACTACCGCAAGGAACGGTGACGTCCGCACGCCCACGAGTAATAACACGGAAGCTTCTGGACTGTAGGCAAAGCAAGTAATTCCAACCTGTATTACGACATGGAGTGAAACTCTGTATCAGGAGTCTCAGCAGAGCCGATCTTTGTCCCGAGAAGCAGGGTTTTCCACGTATTCTTTAAATAATCAAACAGACGTCGCTTCCTACCCCCACATATTGGCTACTTCAAGTTCTACAAATCACATGACCGTGACCTGCCCGTTGTCAAAACCCTGAATCCCGAGTCTGCCTGCTTCGAAAGCTCCTGCAGGAACCTCTAGTGACAGCACAGGAATTTTACGATCACAGCGTTTTGCACACTGAGACACAGGACGGGCAACCTCCTGAAAACCCCCCAAAAGTCAGCCTATTGCATTTCCACCAAATAACAGCCCTTGCAACCTACCAAAGCCCTTTTATCAGATAACAACAGCACAACCACCGAAACGAAACTTGGGAAACCCTTTGCCTCCTCATTTTTAAGAATCTCCTCTGCTCCCACTCAGTAGAACAGAACTGAGACTCACACGTTTT
The DNA here is from genome assembly GCF_048418805.1 of Vulpes vulpes. NCBI lineage: Eukaryota > Metazoa > Chordata > Mammalia > Carnivora > Canidae > Vulpes > Vulpes vulpes. The sequence goes on from NC_132783.1 coordinate 146,195,325, forward strand.
ATTTGTCTTCCAAAAATAGCCTGCGCCGTGAACCCAGGGAGAGAGATAATGAAGACCAGATGCCTACCTTCACTGGTAGCCACATTCTTCTGGGCTTGGGTCGGCGTGTGATCTGTACTTGAACTCACGTCGGATGAGATGCTTGAGCTGCCTTTGCCTGGAGAGGACAGGAATGAGCAGCTTTTGAGTTTTGTGACTTCAGAACTGGACCGCGCCTGCCGCTCTGCCCCGCCCCACGCCGCACCACCTGCTTCCACGAAGGGAGCCACGGTCCCCAGGATGGAGTCGGTTAGGTTTCTCGCCTTATGTGTTGCACGTCTGGCCCACGTAAGAGTGGCACCGAAGCCCGTGGTAGTGCAGCTCGACCACGAACTCGGACGAGACCATAAAACGTTCGGTAGCGTGATCTCGCTCTGGCATCGTGTGGGTGAGAAAGGACGCGTGGGAAACGCATCTACAGTATCAATTCTTTATCTGCGACTCTAACCTACACGTGTCGCGGTGCAGGACAAAAGCACACCTAAGGGCGAGGCATCATCCAAATACTAAGAACCCGCTGACTCCAGGCAGTTGTATGTATCACCTCGAAAACCAAATTCGCTGCTTTAATAGGTTCTTCTTTAAAAAAACGAACAAACCAACAAACAAAACCCCCACTTATGCACCTAATACAGTAGTTACCAGGCAAGGATGTTTCCCCCTCAAAGGGGCATCGGGCAATGTCTGGTTCCATTAGTTACCGCAGCGGGGAGGGTGTCCTCCGGCACCTGGGTGGGCAGAGGCGGGCGCTGGCTGGCACCGTGCAGCACACAGGACGGCGCCCACGGGAAAGAGTTACCAGCAGGAACGTCAGTCGTGCCCAGGCTGCAAACCCCTGGTGCCGACCGTCTCACTTCAGCTGACGGCGGAGTTTCTACTCTTGCAACTGCTAATGGGAACACTTGCTCGGACGCTGCTCAGCAGTCTCAACGTGTCACACGGAGGTCTGCAAATAGGAGCCGGACTCGCCGCCTCGCAAGGCGAGTTCGAAGTCCACGCCCACGGCACCTGCTGCAGGTTCAATGTGTCCCCTCCCTGCCCCTGAAGGCGTCTCAAAAGTGCATCCCCAGTGGGATGGCATTAGGAGGGGGGACCTCCGGAAGGAGATTAGGGCAGGAGGAGCAGCCCTCACGAACGGGACGAGTGCTGTAGCAGAAGAGGCCCCAGGGAGCCCCCTCGGCCCGTCCACGCAGGAAGACACGGGCGGGACAGCCACCTGTGAGCCAGGAAGCCGGCTCTCAGCAGACCCCTTGGTCTTGGACTTTTCAGACTCCAGAACTGCAAGAATCAAATTTCTGTTGTTGTAAGCCACTAGTCTGCGGTATTTTTTTGCAGCCCCTTGAACAGACGAAGCTGGTGGTCTGCTCCCTCCAGGGACGTTGCCCCTGAGCAACAGAATAGGCAATAGTGAGGGGGTTTGCAATCGCAGTTAATTCCCTAATCGGCTGACTTTCATCAAAAGGGAGATTATCCTGGGTGGGCCTGGCCTAAATAGGTAAGCTCTCGCCTGTCTCCAAGAGTCCAGAGGAAAGAGACGCCCCCCCTCGCCCCCAGGCCTGAAGAAGCAAGCAGCTGTGAGTTGTGCGGCGGCAAGGAGTGAATGTGGTCAACACCCACGTGAGCGTGGAAGACCCACGCCTCGGGCGAGGGCACCGCGCTGGCCGGGTCTTGATTACAGCTCTGTGGGGCCCACAGCCAAACGCCCAGCTGACCCGGGCCCAGGACTCCCACCCCGGACACTGTGGGATAATAAAGGTACCTGGCGCTAAGCTACTACAGGCTCGCGGTCACGTGTCACGTGGCAACCGAGACCCGATGTGATGACCGTCCACCTGTACGACACAGGAGCTCCTCCTGCTTCAACGGGTTGGACGGCAGCTCTTACGTGGAGCTGAGGGACGTGAGCCCGGCGGTGCCGCAGCCCAGCTTGGCGCAGTGCACGCACCTGTCAACGCGGGGCAGAAGGCGCAGGTGGGCTCCGCTTCACGAGCCCCCGGGATTTGTCCGAACGTTGGGAACGACGGGAGCAGCTTGGAGCTCGGCCTCTCGCCCCCCCCCCCCAGGCTGTGTCCACACGTTGGGGGGACGGCGGCGCTGAGCGGCCCCCGCAGCTCAAACGCTGTGATCCTGCGAGTCCGATACACGGCCCCCCAGGCCTGAGTGATGCCAACACTCGTTCTCACACGGCCCGACGCGCTCCTGGCGGCGTCAGTCGTCTTTCGTCCACCGATACTCGGTGATGCGTGAACGGGAAAGCGAGAAATAGACTCCAAAGGCTCTGCCTCGGGCTCAACAATGACACCAAAACAACGTAACGAGTCAAACAAATCAACACAGAAGCAAGAAAGTCCATAAAATCCAAATCAACCGCATTGATGTCAGCGGCCGGCGATGTTACTTTGCAGAGATTCCGCCGCTAAGCTGCGTTTCAAGATGTAGACGCGGAGGCCAAGGCTCTCTGGCTTTGGGTGTCGCCGCCCGGGCCCAGCGAGGCCTCGAGTGAGGCCCCCGGTTCCTCCCCGCGAGCCTGGGAGCCCTTCCCCCAGGACACGGGCCTTCCCTCGCCGTGACGGTCTCACTCCCCACCTCTAAGTCTGCTCTCGTTTTATCCCTTATTGGCCCATAAGCGCCCAAGTAGGGTTCTCGCCTTCAACGACCGGCGTAAACTCGGACGACGAGATCGTGCGGCAGGACTCACCGACACGAGGAGCCAGTAGACAGTGATTGTCGTGTTTATGATTGTCATCAAAGTGGAAGCACAAAGTAAAATAAATTTCGGAGGAGGGCACCCCAGTGGCTCAGTGGTTTAGCGCCGCCTGCAGCCCAGGGCGTGATCCTGGAGGCCCTGGATTGAGTCCCCCGTCGGGCTCCCTGCATGGAGCCTGCTTCTCCCTCTGCCTCTGCCTGTGTCTCTGCCTCTCTCTCTCTGTCTCTATGAATAAGTAAATAAAAATCTTAAAAATAAATAAATAAATAAATAAATAAATAAATAATAAATTTCGGAGGAAATTCTCAGGTCGGAAAACAGAATGCAGAGCCCTCAGGGGACCATGGACCCCAACTGAAGAAATGCTGGTTTATGAAGAAAGGGAAAAGGATTAAAAATAAAAACAGATCGTGTCATCAATATTCACGGTAGCAGCCACGTATGCTGTGCCGCGTAGGCTGCTAAATACCCTAAATGTCCCACCACATAGTCACGGTGCCCGGCGGCTGTTTGAGAATCACGTGTTTTTTTTTGTTTTTTTTTTTTGAGAATCACGTTTTTGATTGCCCTCCCCCCGAGGAAACTTGTTAGACTTTTTTTTCCCTAATCATCCCCCCGAAAGAAACTAATACGGCCAATACGCTGTATGTCCGCTCCGCGCTCCGTGGGTTATCTCCGCTTTTGTTGCGTGAACAGGAGCACTGGCCTCCCCAACCGAGAACCGACTTTTGTCCCTTTGAGAACATTCGCCCTTTGAGAGCAAAACACTGAGGATCTAACAAATCAACTAATTAAGGAAAGCGAGATCACAGACAAGTACAGTCCACTCCTGTCAGCCGCGGTCTACAGAGTCCCCGCAATCCTGGATCGCTGCTTCTGGGGGAAAGGATGGGGCCAGGTCTCTGCTGGTCACAACACGTGTGTCCACCCATCAGCACATAACCTGCTCTCGTGTGGGTCTGTTTGAAGTCACCTTATTAACAGACACAGTCGACGGGTCAGCATTGAGCTTGAGGCCAACAGCGCTGCTCAAACTGCAGTGGGAAGTGTCCGGTAACACACGTGAGGCACCCACTGCCTCCTCACGCTTAGGACCAGTCTTGAGCAAGGACAGCTCTTGAGCACGACGCTGGAAGGCCGCCTGACACGGCGGAACCATCAGGGAGACTCCCTCAAATCAACAGACGTGGTGGTAAGTAGACGGCGAGGACGCGGATCTACGGTAGGGATGTGAGACAAGAAGGACGCACCAGCTCCTTGACCCCCGGCTGGGAGGGGCGCACCGGAGACTCGGGGTTTCCCCCACTCTGCCCACGCCCGTGAATGACCACGCAAGCCTGGTGAGCGCTGATGCGGGGGTTACGGATACACGTTACCCAGTAGACGAAGCTGCAAACACGGAATCCACAGATGGTGAGTGGCGACGGTACGTGACCCTGGGCTGGAACCGGTTTCACGGCCTGTCGGCGGCTCTCATGAGGACTGGAGCGCGAGGTCCAGAGTCAGGACACCAGGCCTCTATCTGGATTTGCCACTTGCCCGTGTTGGGCAGATGAATAAACCTTTAGCTTCTTCCGCTAAGACAGGGTGGGGATGATAAATCCCACCTCGTAAGGCCGTTCTGAAGGCCCGATGAAATAATCCAGACACGGCACTTAGGAAACACTCTGCAAGTCGTAGAATAACGGGGGTTCGTATTTTGAAGACTCTGTTCCTGCCTTGATTCTGGAAGCGTAACCACCTCCCGGTGAGTTCAGCAAAAAAGGCATCTATTTCGGGGTGGAAAACTCACCAGAAGAAATGTCACAAGAGGGACTCAAGAAGGGACGAGCCAGGTAACTGTGTGGCTCCTGAGAGTCAAAAGCAAGAATCGGAATGTGACCATGTTCCCGCAAGCCAAGCTGCTGGCTTAGAAAGAGGGTCCCGCGCTTGGCACCCTCAGGCAGTGTTTGGTTAAATACCTGTGGTCTACACCTTGGCCAGGTGGACACGTCCAAGTGCTCATCGTAGCCTCAGGCCACGCGTGTAAATTCCTTAGATTCTCCAAGGTTCCTTGTCTTTGTCCATGAAGTAGGGATAAAAACAAACAAAGAAACAGCACCTGCTGCCTCTACTCTAAGTGGGGGCCTGTACCCACCCTTCAGAGCCTGGGGGACGCCGCCAGGGGGAATAAATGGGCTCCACGGGCAATCAGCCCCACCCAGTGCCGCCAAGAGCCCACCCTGCAGCTGTTTACTACTGACCCGTCCATTGCAGTCTAATTTGTACCAGGAAACATGAAATCTGAGCCTCTAATTATTATTATACTATTACGTGGACATAAGGGAGTAGATGTTACATATGCACGTGAGCCGCATCATGCATCCCCCAAGTAGCCAGCAGAGACCCGTCGAGGACGAGCCAGGCTGACCAGTCTGCCCTCTGGCTAACCGCCCGCCTACAGGACCCCGGGCGCAGCGACGGCCGACACCCCCACGAGGGGTGACGCGCACGTCAGAACTGCGCCTGCCACGCGTGGGAAAACACGATGCTGCGATCTCGGGTCCTCCCGACGCAGTTAAAGGCTCAAATCCGGATGGGGGAGCCAACAACGAGGGTCCCGAACGAACACGCGGCAAAGCCAGTGAAGACCAGCGCGGGGACCGGCAGGCGTGCGTGGCTCGCAGTCACGCTCTGGAGAAGCGAGCCCGCGGGCTGATCGCCGGGGCGGCCGGGACACACGCGCAGCCCCGGGACCTGCCGGGAGGAAGGCTGCTCCGGGCCGCAGCACGCCCTCCCCAGGGGAATGTGCCCGGCTGCCCAGGGCTGGAGGCAAAGACGACGTCCACTCCTTGGGGAGCCCACTGGACGGACTGACTTGAAGTCTCTATTTTATTTCATTTTTTTAAGATTTTATTTTTTTGAGAGAGAGAGAGAGCAGGTGCAGGTGGAGAAGTAAAGGGGGAAGGCACAGGGAATCCCAAGCAGGCCCCCTGCTAACCATGGAGCCCACACAGGGGCTCCATCTCCTGATCCCGAGATCGTGACCTGGGGTCACCCAGACGTGGGGGCTGAACCACCTGAGCCACCCAGGTGCCTCTTGTCTCCTCATTTTTTTTTAATTTTATTTATTTATTCATGAGAGACACAGAGAGAGGCAGAGACACAGGCAGAGGGAGAAGCAGGCTCCCTGCAGGGAGCTCGACGCAGGACTCGATCCCAGGACCCGGGGTCACGCCCTGGGATGAAGGCGGCGCTAAACCGCTGAGCCCCCCGGGCTGCCCTGTCTCCTCATTTTAAAATTCCCACGTGTAAACCTGCAAAACTAAGTTTTTCCTCTCCTCTTGCCAGCGCCCAGGCTGATTCCGTAAATGCAGGTACCTCAAACCAGACAGACGTCCCACCGTGATGTACTGATAAGGTGAGGAAGGCAACGGGTAGAAGCAGAAGCATCGACCAATACGTGACCAGAAAAAAGGAGCCAACGGGCCTATGATCTCGAACATTCTTTGGAGCCCAAGAAATCACTTGCGAAGTCGATTCCTTCTATGACTTCCAGATTACGTGCATTGAGTGCATTCCTGTGGGTTTCAGCCGCAGACGGCACGTGGGCCCACGTCGGGGCTCAGCCCGGGACGCTTCCTGCTGCCCTCGGGGACTTGTTTCCAAGCCGCTGCCGGCACCCCGTGACCGCCTGGGTCAGGACCAGCGTCCACACCAGAGCAGAGGGGGGTGGTCTCCGCGTCGGTGGGTCACACCTGGGGGTTGAATGGACCACTAGTTTCCTGGTTGTTCTCTTGAGCTAATTGCCACCCCCCTTGACCACAGTTCCAGGGCCCGAACATGCAGGACAGCACGATCCGTCATCTCAGGGATGTGGCCCCATCAGGGCCCAGGGGCATGTGGGGTGACGAGGAGCACCCACAGGATGTCAGGGCCGCGGGGCAGGAAGCTCACGTCTGGAACAAGCCCGTTAAGTGAGCACCTGCTCCACCCGCAGGCGCTGGTCCCTTCGGCTGAGCGGCCACCACCCCTAAGACAGCCAAGGAGCCGCCCAAACCCACGACCGTACGGGTACATGTCACGTAAGACCCGCCGTGAGACTGGACTTTCTCTCCCTACAGGTGGTGGAATTGTCCAGAGTCACAGTCCTGTGCACCTGCCGCTCCTCTTGGTGGAATCTTTCATCATGTGACACAGGAATCCTGTGTCCGCTGGGGGATGTCCCCGGCCTCGGCACCCGGCCGCTGGTGGCCCGCCATCTGCTCTCCACCGCGTGAACGAGGGCACGTGCCAGGACACAGCATGGTCCCCTGGCGTCCGGCTGACGTCACTGCCCGGGTCCTTTGGGCCCCAGCCTGTGCCATCCTCCGTCCCTCCAGGGCTCGTAACGCCTCCCTGCGTGGCCGTCGTGCTGTGTCTCCAGGGCGGGCTCTGGCCCGTGCCCTCGTCCCCAGGCCCCTGAGGCTGCTGCTGCAAGGACGGCGCGCTGGCTGCGCCGCTTGACGTCGGGGACCCGGGGCCCTCCGGGCCGTGCCACCTGCAGCCGGAATCTGACTCCAAGGGCGTGGCACCCGTGCAGGCCAGGAGGTGGGGACGTTGGCACCCTGCGGCGGCCGGGGTCCCGGGCGCTACCTCTCGGCCAGGCTGGGGCAGGTGCTGGCGGGACGCACCTGTGACACCAGCCCCGGGAGGAGGCGCCGCTCAGGAGCAGCCCCGAGATGCGATGGGAGGACAGCTTGGCCCGAAGCAGGTGCGCTGAGGAGCCGAAGGGGACCCGGGGCGAAGGGACGGGGACCACGGGCGCTGGCTGCAGGCACTGGCCACACTTGGGGCTCCTCTCCCTGGGGAAAAAAGAGGCCCACGGAGACAAAACCGCGACCACGACCCTGGTCCTCCACAGGCTGTGATGAGAAGACAGAGGGGGGCAGGACTCCGGCCCCAACCGCCCGGCGGGGGAGCCCAGGGGCCGCGTTGCACGTGGTGGGGGCGGCCGGGCGCCCTGCGTGGACTGTGGGGCCTCGGGCACATTGCCGACTGCAGGGCTGGGAGTCCCCCTGGGGCCACGCTCACCACGCGGCCACCACACGATGGGCACCGCTTGTCTACACTCCCACGTGGCCAGGGAACACCACCTTGCGAGGCATCGCCCAGAACGGCTTGCGGGTGCAGGGCACATGCGCCAGCTCTTAGGCGTCCTCCCCGGAACTCGGGCCGTGGGCCTGCTCGCCCCACGATGCTGCTGAGCCTACAAACAGCAGCCGGCTCCTGCCCACGGGCGCAACGGCTACGCTTCTCGACCGCCCCGTGGCATGGCCGCCCCAAACACTGTCGGATTCACGCGGCTTCTTCCCAATGAGGAGCACCTGCCATCCCGCTCTCACCCACGCACGTGAGCGGGGAGCCAGACAGGCCTCACGCAGCGGCCGGCGCTGCACGTGCAGGCCAGAGCTCACAACGTCCCTGCGGGCTCGGCGCACGGCTCGTGGCCCTCGGTGCCAGCTTCCTCCGCTCGCCGGCGTTGACAGACCCCTAACGAGGGGCTGCAAGTCAGAGGAACGTGCTGCCTCGCAGTCTTAGAAGCGAGGGGCCTGGAGTCAAGGGGCTCGACCCATTCTCTGAGACGGAGAATCTGTCCCGTGCCTGGCGCCCGGCTCCCGGCTCCCGGCTCCCGGCGGTGGCCAGCACCCCATGGCACCCGCTCATCTGCAGCCACAGGACTCCCACCTGTGCCTCCGTCATCACGTCTGTCTTCACCCCACGTGCCCATGTCCCTTCTCAGACACCAGCCACGGAGCGCACACTCCAGCGGGCCCGCGTGTTGGCCGGTGACGTCGGCAAGGACCCTGTGTCCGAATAAGGCCACGTTCTGACGCCCCGGGAAGGATACAAGGTAGAGGTGGGCCGGGGGGACGCGTTCCGGCCCCACAGATACTCCAGCACCCTTTCCCGCACAAGTGAACGGGGAGCAGGGACCCGCACCCTGCGGCCACCACACGAGCCCGACGCCAGGCTCCTGCACGGCAACATTACTGCGGTGGAGCCCGTCAGCGAGGCAGGCCCGCAGCATCGGGCAATGCCACGTCCCGTGAGTCGCTCGGCTGGGGAGGAAGCCAGCACCTAGCACAGCGTCGCGGGCGGGTCTAGGCTGAAGTGGTTCCCTGACGGCCCCGGGCCCTGGCCTCCCAGCCCCCCAGCCTCCGGCCTCCCAGCCCCAGCCCCCCAGTCCCTGGTCCCCTGGCCCCCAGCTCCCAGCCCCCAGCCCCCTGGTCCCCCAGCCTCCGGCCTCCCAGCCCCAGCCCCCCAGTCCCCAGTCCCCGGTCCCCTGGCCCCCAGCTCCCAGCCCCCTGGTCCCCCAGCCTCCGTCCTCCCAGCCCCAGCCCCCCAGCCCCTGGTCCCCGGGCCCCCAGCCTCCAGCCCCCAGCCCCCTGACCCCCCAGCCTCCGTCCTCCCAGCCCCGGCCCCCCAGTCCCCAGTCCCCGGTCCCCCGGCCCCCAGCCCCCCAGCCCCCGGCCCCCACGGGCCTTCGGGCGACCGCACAAGAGCTCACACAGATGTCACGGACACCCGCCGCTGACAGACGGCGCCTCACAGCCGCGGGGCCGCAGATCGCAGCACGGACAGGGGTCAGGGGTCGTGCACCAGCGCGAGCACCTCCCGGAGCCCTAAGTCGCTCAACAGGCATTTTTAGGTCAATGGCCACATCACGGTAATCTGTGCCAGCGCCTTGCCTAGAGTCCTGCGGGGCGGCTGCGGCCGGGAGGCCACGAGGAGGCTGCCCCTGGCCTACCGGGATGCGCGGGGAAGGAGCACGCGCTGCCCCCTGATGTCCCCCTGTCTCCGCGTGTCTGGGAACAGCCTCTGGGCCGGGGCTTCCCTTCCTGGCGTCAAGAGGCTCTGGGTGCGACGGATCCGTACCTGTCACTCCTGAGTCCCTCATCCACCCCTCTGCCATCAACACGCCCCGTGCCAGGCCCCACCTCGGCACTAGGCCACGCTCAGCCCATCTTGCGTGAGGCCACTTCGCCCTGGGACCTCAGGGCAGGGAAAACACCGACTCCACCCCGACAGAGGCCAGTACAGGGACGGCAGCAACATTCCTTGCCCTCATGGCTCTGTGGCTCCACCCATCAAAACTCAAGCACAGACCTTTGCACCCTGTGGCCACTCACTGATTTCAGGATTTTTAAACGAAGACGTTTGTATGTGTTTGCCTTGATTATCACTGATGATCCATGTAAATCAGTGGAAATTCTGAATAACAAATTCTTATAAGGCATCGATTCTCCTCCTTCCACACATAGGCCATCCATCAACCAACAGTGAAACTAAGTACTTCGGAAATTAGTCTTATTTAATAGAAAACAATCTTGGGACATTATGCTGTTCCCCATTCCACCTTGGGCAAGTCTGTCATCAAAATTCTGTGCAGGGAAACTAAAAGAGACCCAAGCATCCTTACCCGGTAAAGAGGATTAAACAAGCTTCCCAGCCACGGCAAGGCACCCAGTACTGTTGAGAAAGCACTTAAGTGGAGAAACTGGAATTCTCAGCTCAGACTCCCTAGACCAGCCGTGAGGACTCCAGAGTCTCAGCAACCACCCCGACACCTCTGATTGGGGGAGGGAGAACCTGCACGAGGTCATATCCAAGCTACCCTCTCCACAGCAAAACTAAACGGCTTACACCCACAACAGAAGATTCAGAAAGACCTAAAAATTAGTTAAAAGTTGCATGACAGGGATCCCTGGGTGGCGCAGCGGTTTGGCGCCTGCCTTTGGCCCAGGGCGCGATCCTGGAGACCCGGGATCAAATCCCACGTCGGGCTCCCGGTGCATGGAGCCTGCTTCTCCCTCTGCCTGTGTCTCTGCCTCTCTCTCTCTCTCTCTCTGTGTGTGTGACTGTCATAAATAAATAAAAAATTTAAAAAAAAGAAAGAAATATCTAAAAGTTGCATGACAGAGAGAGTTGTTAGCCAACTTCCTCCTTCCTCTATTGAATCGCAATTGTATGTAAATTGAATGTGATCATACATATACTTCCTGACGTCAGTAACTATACACACATATACCCACACACACACTCAAATATACAGATACACACGCAGACATTGAAGTCACCGAACCGCAGCTGGATTATTTCACAGCTTGTCCTTTCGTCCACGCCTGACCCCTGCTCGGGCCCGGCCAGTGCGGTGATCCTGGTCTGCAGATGACAGTCCCGGCTATACCACGTGCCAGGCTCCCTAGAGTCTCGCTATTGTCCTCCTGCACTTGTTCCACTTCCCCTGAGTTGGGCGTTTTCTTGAGCCCATGTTGGGAGATGACAAGTGTCTCAAAGGCGAGGAGAAGCTGTGAAGGACAACAACCATGTGTCTCACAGACAGCCAGGACCTGCTAAGTGCTGCCTCCAAGGCAGGGGAGCCTAATGCAGTGCCCTGAGGGCAGCGATCACCCCAGCCCTGAACCGATTTCCCCCAAAACATTAGCATAGTTCCCCCGTGGTTGGTGGGAGCCACATGTGCTAGCTCCAGCAGGCAGCTCTAGCTGTTCCAAGTCTACCAGGTGAGCCCCCAGGCAGCTCCAGCTGTTCCAAGTCTACCAAGTGAGCCCTGTAGGCACCTCTAGCTGTTCCAAGTCTACCAGGTGAGCCCCCAGGCACCTCTAGCTGTTCCAAGTCTACCAGGTGAGCCCCTAGGCACCTCTAGCTGTTCCAAGTCTACCAGGTGAGCCCCTAGGCACCTCTAGCTGTTCCAAGTTTACCAAGGTGAGCTCTGCAGGCACCTCTAGCTGTTCCAAGTCTACCAGGTGAGCCCCTAGGCAGCTCCAGCTGTTCCAAGTTTACCAAGGTGAGCTCTGCAGGCACCTCTAGCTGTTCCAAGTCTACCAGGTGAGCCCCCAGGCAGCTCCAGCTGTTCCAAGTCTACCAGGTGAGCCCTGCAGGCACCTCTAGCTGTTCCAAGTCTACCAGGTGAGCCCCCAGGCAGCTCTAGCTTTTCCAAGTCTACCAAGGTGAGCCCCTAGGCACCTCTAGCTGTTCCAAGTCTACCAGGTGAGCCCCCAGGCACCTCTAGCTGTTCCAAGTCTACCAGGTGAGCCCCCAGGCAGCTCTAGCTTTTCCAAGTCTACCAAGGTGAGCCCTGCAGGCACCTCTAGCTGTTCCAAGTCTACCAAGGTGAGCTCTGCAGGCACCTCTAGCTGTTCCAAGTCTACCAGGTGAGCCCCCAGGCACCTCTAGCTGTTCCAAGTCTACCAGGTGAGCCCCTAGGCACCTCTAGCTGTTCCAAGTTTACCAAGGTGAGCTCTGCAGGCACCTCTAGCTGTTCCAAGTCTACCAGGTGAGCCCCCAGGCACCTCTAGCTGTTCCAAGTCTACCAGGTGAGCCCCCAGGCACCTCTAGCTGTTCCAAGTCTACCAGGTGAGCCCCTAGGCAGCTCCAGCTGTTCCAAGTTTACCAAGGTGAGCTCTGCAGGCACCTCTAGCTGTTCCAAGTCTACCAGGTGAGCCCCCAGGCAGCTCTAGCTGTTCCAAGTCTACCAGGTGAGCCCCCAGGCAGCTCCAGCTGTTCCAAGTCTACCAGGTGAGCCCCCAGGCAGCTCCAGCTGTTCCAAGTCTACCAGGTGAGCCCCCAGGTAGCTCCAGCTGTTCCAAGTCTACCAAGGTGAGCCCCCAGGCACCTCTAGCTGTTCCAAGTCTACCAGGTAAGCCCCCAGGCAGCTCTAGCTGTTCGAAGTCTACCAGGTGAGCCCCCAGGCACCTCTAGCTGTTCCAAGTCTACCAGGTGAGCCCCCAGGCAGCTCTAGCTGTTCCAAGTCTACCAAGGTGAGCCCTGCAGGCACCTCTAGCTGTTCCAAGTCTACGAGGTGAGCCCCCAGGCAGCTCTAGCTGTTCCAAGTCTACCAAGATGAGCCCCCAGGCACCTCTAGCTGTTCCAAGTCTACCAAGGTGAGCCCCCAGGCACCTCTAACTGTTCCAAGTCTACCAAGGTAACCCCGTGAGGCAGTTCTAGTGGTTCCAAATCTGCGAACGGGAGCCCTTCCTCCTGGTTGGTGACCGACTCGGCAGATGGTCGGAGGGGCATGAGCAGCTCAATGGCCAGTCTGTTTAACAGGAGGGAGCAAGGCCTTCTCTCAGGATAGAGCCCTAGTGCTCGTTAGCAGCCGGGCTGTATTAGAACGGGAGTCACCCAGGCATAAGGATGCACACTGAGACACAAGACAATGGGAGGACATCAGAGAAGGGCGTCACTAAGATATACCAGCTTAACCCAGTCCTGCCGCCTGTGCTACTACTGGAATCCTGTTAGGTGAATCAAGGAGGGAGGAGGAAAGAGGTCTGTCTGCTGCACCTAGTCCTGCATACTGGAGCTTCAGAAATCTTTTTTTTTTTCATTTTTACATTTGTGTTTATTTAAGTTTGATTTGCCAAAAGAAAATCTTATGCTTAAAAGACACAACTTGCAAAGCAAGCAAAAAACTTCATCCTAAAGGTAAGATACTTTTTTCCGTGTGAAAGCAGCACTTTCTTACTCTAGAGACTGGCTCTATGAAAGGCTAAATAAGTACAAAGTAGTAATTTCAACAATGATGAATTGTAATATTTTGAACAAGCACAACCAAGTAAAATAAGAAGCCGTATGTATAGCCCCATGGTGAATCTGATACGGTTCCCAGACCAGGGAAATAGGTTAATTTGCTCTCGGCCACGAAAAGATGATTTTTAGGTCTTCCTTCTTTTAAAGACCATCATTCGCCTTCCACCTATAATCTATGTTGTATTTTTCAAAGCTTTATGCATTAACAACAACAACAAAAAATCACTCTCCCTAAATTTTGCATTTACAGCCCTTTTATCATATAAATTGCGGTCATGACCTCACTTGAGGCTTGCAGGGCCAGTGAAGGGAAAGGTCTGGCTTCTATAAAATGAGATACATTAAGCAAAATAAATCTTGCCTGAAACTGAAATCGTTCTTGAATACAGCAACTTAGGAACTAATCCCCCCTTTTCTTTTAAAAATATAACGGCTTTGCCTTTTGGCCAAAATGGATACACCCCACAAACAGCTGTTGCTCCCTTGCCCATTCCCTTTCTTGACGTACTGATACCTGGTTGCCGGCTGTAAAATTTCCTAGGATTCTTCCCCAAAATCTTCTAGCACAGGGCCATTGCTTCACCCAAAAGGGTGACGGGGCATTCTGACCACCCCATCTAGCCTGAAGGAAGAATAAGGTGCAGGGATTTAAAGGTTCAAGCTATGTATTAGTGTCTCCCACTATTCCAGGCCTTTCCTCACCTTCTTGTAAGACTTGCTCTCGTCCTAGGAAGCACACTGCATTTCCTGAATCCGAATTTGCAGAACCCAGATAGGAATTCTAGAGTATGTTTATGCCCGGAGTATGTTTATAGAGACTTTGCTGGAACGCAATTTACAGGGCTTTAACTCATTTAAATAAAAAGTAAGAATTTCAGGCATTTGTGATGGTATTTTTTTCTCAACGTGATACTATCTAGGGAAATGTTTTCAGATGCATGGTTTGAGACAGGCAGGAGAATCTTGCCTGCTTCAAGATTTATGTATCTTTTATAAACGAGATGGAATTAAATATTTTGGCTCTGTTTTCCCTCCTCTCCTCACCATTTCATCGTCCCCATCTTTTCCAGATGTCCCCAACAGACTTGCACCACCTGATGGTGTCACCCGCTCAGTTTCAAACTCCCTAACAGTGTCCTATTGGTTCCGGCTTAAGCCCGGACCCTCTTCTATGGCCCGTGAGACTGTACGGTGACCGGCCACGGACTGCCGTCTGCTCAGAGCTCACCCCCAGGGATCCGCAGAGGAGGCATCTGTCTGTCTATTGAGATCAGTGCTGTCCACACTACCAGGTGGTTGGAGCCATCTGATAAACAGCCGTGAATGAACTAGGTAATACTTATGTGCATATAGCCTTTGCCTTTTGGGTTTATCCAAATTACAAAACTAGCAAGTTTTTAAAATACAATCTTCAAATACAGAAAAATTTTTTTAAGTCACATAGATCAATATGAGACAGACGGTGAGTCTGGATATTGATCAGTGAAAGGAACCGCCACTTATATCACTTTAAGTTCATAGAAAAACTACTTACAGTAGCTTATTGCCCAGTGGAAATCAAACAGGGTTTAGGAGAAAAATAAACTAATGAGAACAGATCAGATAATGAATTGGAGGTACAGAAGGAGGATGCGGGGGGACCAGCCCGAGCCCATTACAATCGCATAAAGGCACACCTGTAGGTCAGGGTGTTACAGAAAGGACACAAATGTCCATGGAACATGGAAGCCCAGAGACAAATCCATATACAAAGGTGAAGACAGAAACATACTAAAAAAATCGCTGCAGAAAGGAAGAATTAACAACTGGGGCAGCTACGTATCTATTTCTTTAAAAATCATATCTTCATCGTCATCCTCCTCAAAAATAAAGTTATGAGTCAAAATATACAATTTTAAAAAGATAAGTAAAAATTCATGAAATTTCTGGAAGGCAGACGTCTACTAATCTAAAGCTGGCGGGAGAAAGTGCAAAGAAAATCACCAAGAGCTTCAACCACGTAACCTTTGGAACAAAGCAACAGTAACATATATAATTGAAGCCAAACAATCCTTCAGGGGGAAAAAAATCCCAAGGGGCAAATGTCTTTATTGTGCAAGGAACTTAGGAAATCACTCAAAAAACAGTAAGACGGGCATGCAAACTGGGAAAAGACGGCAACAGGTGATTCCCCGGAGAGAAACCACACTTGATATCGTAGAATTTGAACGTCGTTCAGCTCGCTGATAGGGGCAAAGCCAAGTGCTTTGACGGGAACACGCAGTCTCGGCCCGGGAATCCCGTGACACCAGTACTCTAAAGGGTCTGGCAAGACGCACATCGAAAGCCTCGACAGGCTGAAGGCCTCTCACGCGGCCACCGCACTTGTCCTTGAACCGACACGGAGTCGGGCCGCCCTCGTGTTCTCCACTTCGCCCTTAAGGGTGACCTCAGGCCTGGCAGGAGCCGACCACGCGGTCGGGGGAGAGGACGTCACCGGGACCCGAGGTCCCCGCAGCCGAGCGGCGCTGTGCAGCCCTCCGTAAAGCCGCGGGGCACCACGTGGGCAGGGCCCCTTTAGGACACAGGCTGGCCCTGCGAGGCGCATCCAGGGGGACAAGGCGGCATCCCCTGGCTCCCTGGGGTCCCTGCGGGCACTGCCCACCGGGTCCTGCTCAGTGGCTGAGGGGCTGGGGTGGGTTGGGGGAGGGCTGGGCCTTAAGTGGAAGCGTCCTCCTGTCCAGGGGAGGGGAAGCGGACCCTGGAGATGCCGCAGCCGAGCGCACCCCCGGGCCGAAGCCTGGGCATCCACGGCAGCCCCGGGCTCCCCCTGCCTTCTCGGAACCGGGTGGGCATCCAGCCCGGCCTCTCCCCTTGCCCCTGCGCAGCGGCGGAGGGCAGACAACCCAAGAGCTCTGTTCACACCCGCCCACCCTCCCCTGCCCCTGGACGCGACAGCCACCCTGGTGGCCCTGGGGGTGGGTGGCACGGCCCTACAGCCCGGTCCCCTGGTGTCCCTCAAGTCCACGAAGGCCGTGGAGAAGGGCCGGGAGGTAACGGACGGTATCCAGCCTGCCTGCGTGTCACGGAGCAAGCCGGCATACAAAGGGTGCGGGAGGAATCGCGACATGGAAACATGCTGAGTATTTGAAGGTTGACGTTCATCTTTATTTTAAGGCAGGAAACACGTATTTAAACATACAGAAGTGAAGAGTTAGTAACTAATTCCAAATAATTATTTATTTATTTGTTTGTTTGCTCTTTTAAAGTTTTTTTAGAGCAGCCCGGGTGGCGTGGCTCAGTGGCTTAGCGCTGCCTTTGGCCCAGGGCAGGACCCCCGGGTCCCAGGATCGAGTCCCGCATCGGGCTCCCCACATGGAGCCTGCTTCTCCCTCTGCTTGTGTCTCTGCCTCTTTCTTCGGGTCTCTCATTAATAAATAAATAAAATATTTTTAAAAAAATTTTTAGAGGCGGGATGGGGGCAGGCAGAGAGGGAGGGAGAGATCTGAAGCAGGCTCCACACCGGGGGCGGAGCCCGACGTGTGCTGCATCTCACAGCCCTGAGATCACAGCCTGGGTGGAAATCAAGAGTCAGATGCTTAATGACTGCGCCGTGCAGGCGCCCGTGTCGTCTGCTTAGAAACAGAACAGACGGGGCGCCTGGGTGCTCAGCCAGTGCAGCATCTGCCCTCAGCTCGGGTCGTGGTCCCCAGGGGCAAGGATCCAGCCGATTTTGCCTCCCTGCTCCACGGGGAACCTGCTTCACCCCCTTCCACCTACTCGGCTTGTGATCTTTCTGCCAAATAAATGAATAAAATCTTTTTTGAAAAAAAAGAAACAAAGTGAAGCAAAGTCCGCACACGCACATGCACACGCACACGCAGAGCCCTGTTACACCGCATGAAATTCTCCTACGGCTGGTCCCCCCGCAAGCACCACATTTCCTCCAGAATGCCTTCTCCTCTGTCGCGTCCCGAGAAAACCTCAGGCCAGCATCAGCCTAAGGGGGCTGCACACCAGGACCTGAGGGGAGACGCGGGCCCTGGGCTCCCGGGCGGGCGACAGTGCACCAGGCTGGCCCTGCTGCCGTGATGCGAGCGGCCCAGGCCGAGGGCTCCAAGGCCCCGCCGAACACGCCCGCCACCCGACTGCTGCCCCCAGATGGCCACGGGTTCCCGGGGTGCACGGGGAGCCCGGGCCCAGGCCTGCAGGGGAGCCCGGGGTGTCAGCCCCTCGCCAGCCTCCCGGGGAGAAACCCAGGGCTGGAATCATCGCCGGTCACCGCTCTGACATTAGAAAGGTCCTGCACAGTCCCCGTGTCATTGTCCACGAAGGCGGCCCGGTGCGGCGGGCTTCCTGCGTGTCCACACCCATGGAGCCCAGTGGATGCCTGGCACATGGCCCGCTCTCAGCAGATCACCCCCTGGTGCTGTTCTGGGTGTGGACGGACACACCGGTAGGCGCCCCAAGAGTAAGAGGCCAGAGCAGCACTTGAGACACTATCCCGATCCCCCATCGGCCGAGAGCCACACCGAGCCCTCTGCCGCCGGCTCTCCTGCCGCCCGTCGGCCTGTTTCTCTGGCACACTCGTCACACGCAGCACTGCCCGGAGCTTGGACGGGCCGCTCCCCCTGGGCAGCCCTGCCCTGACCCAGGCGTCCTCAGGGACGCGGCCCTGGAGTGTCGGGACCACTGATGGTCATTATTACAACTGGGACGGCCGTGGCCAGCCTTTAGAGCCGGTCCAGGAATCCACGGATCCGCTTTCGTGTATCCTGTCCCTGCTGTGGCTGCCCCGCTGCCCACAGCCCAGGGGGCAGTTCTCCCACCCAGGCCAGGGCCCACTGACCGGGAAAGGAAGAGGAGGCCTCACCGGACCCCTTCACCCGCGGATACATCCCGTAAGCGCAGGTGACTGCAGTGCAACAGAGGCAGGCAGGAGGGGGACACTAACTCAAGCTGTCAAAGGACGCCGACACAGACGCCGCATTTCCATCGCCACCAAGGAGGACCATAGTCTGTGAAGAAGAGAGTTGCTTCTGGCACTTGCATCAGGACACAGTGCGCCACAGGCACAGGCTATTAGGGAGAGGCCAGTCTACAGTCCCAGACCCCTGGATTCTGGAATAGGTCCCAGGCCACCTGTGAGTCTCTACTACAGACACTACAGACGTGCACGTGCTCTAGAATCAGTTCTCCTGGTTCCTTAAGCCTATCTCCAGCTTTATTCTCCAAGGCAGGGCCCACAGGCACCCTGCACCATTCACCTCCAGCCCCAGTGTGAGCTGGGAATAGCAATCCATGCTCCTGTTCTTATCCCTAAATCCCCTGCATTAGGAACCTAGACTGTGGCGAGTGGCTAACGAGAACGCCCACCCTTCACGCAAAATCTACTTCCCTCACCAAGGAAGGAACTGAGACACCAGTTCAAAGCATGGTTATGTTTACTGGCCTAGACCGCCCGAGATCAGAACAGATACAGATACAGAACAGATACACGTCTAACCTTCTCAACTGTTTGCTTTTCAGATGCCTTACCAAATTCTTGACCTCCTTGACCCACCACATGTTGTCTCGCCCTAAACAGTGAAAAGCCTGGACAACCAAGGCATTTAATCTCCTGTCAGCCACCTCCGCCTCACGATATTTTACCTCCACCACATGGTGTAGAGGTGGACGCCAATGCCTTAAAACCTACCTCCTTAGTACCACTAAGATCGACTCCAGGCCCGTTGTCTCATCAGCAAATAAGTACTAAGGGTCTATTGCGTATAGAACATAACGTGAGCACTGGACAAAATAAATGACCGTAAGAAAAGAAGTGAGTAGACTGGATTTTTAATATTCTTTTAAATTATAAGAAATTGGCTTTTTTTATAGGTAAATAAAAGGGCCAGGATCCACGATTTCACATGATGCAACCTGACTGTAAGCACGTCTCTGGGACTGTACTCTAAGGGCGGTGATGGAGCAACTGAATGTCACTGGATGGCGCCCAGGATAGCTTAATCCCTTCTACTGAACGCTTCTCAGAGTGAGTTACCCATGAACACAGAGAAATAACATTCAGCATAAAGTGAGACGATCCACCAACCTCCCATAAAAAAGGATGAAAAATATTTGTTGTACTAATTAAACAAATAAACAACAACAACGAAACCTGCACATTTTTACATCCATCCCTTATGCTGTTTAACTTCTTACCAAACTCATGGGAAAGTCAGCTTATTAAATTCTCATCTCAGCCTTCACACCAGACAACTTAATGAGAATTCCACGCTGAGCAGAGAAGGACTAAGGTCTGCTTATTTCCAAAGAAGAGGCAAGTGACAGAGAATCTGAAAGCAGGGAGAAAGGAGAAGGCCACACGAGAACAACATGGTAAGCAAATGTTCACCAGCTGTTCCCAGCACCGCTAACTGGCCTTCAGTCCATCGTTTTTCATTTTAAAGGCCCTAAAACTTCAAATGAATGCAGGGACTATTGTTCTACAAGGAAAATAAGTTTTATTGCCCATCCTTAAATACTTCCTAGTATCCGAGCAAATCATACTCCTGCAGCAGCATAATGTGGATGGTCCTTCCCCTGTGTTTGAATTATGCATATTTTACCCTGGAATCTGTCATTCATTAGTGCTCTTTTTTTTTTTTTTAATTTCTTCATTTTAAAACACAAACAACATTTTAGCTCAAGGCTAAAGTGTGAGGTAAGCATATAGCATCAGTTGTCAACTTCTCCAAATAATGGAAATAATCTTACTAATAAAATTTCCTTTCACTCTATGTGGCCTGAGCTGAGCTAAATGTTAGGAATAGAATTTCAGTTTTCAATCCATGTAGAAAAGAAAAAAAAAAAACAAACAAACATTAAGGTTTGAACTAGATGTGTAGACAACTGTTCTCCTCCTTGTGATTATCGAGGTCTCCGAATCCATGACGGCGGGGCCCCTTTATTCATCGGGAGTATGATCCGAGTCCCCCAGTGGGTGCCTGAAACTACACAGAGTACCAACCCCTTTACACACTGTCTTTTTTCCTACACATGCATCCCTAGATAAAGTGTGATTTATGCACTGGGCAAGTAAGAGATTAACAATAACAATAAAAGTGAAGAACTAGAATCACAAACTGTAATAAAATTTATGTGGATGTGGTCTCTCCCTCACTCTCAAAATTATCTCATGGCGTGTACTCACCCTTCTTGTGAGGCTGTGGGATGATAAGGTGCCTACGTGATGAGATGAAGTGAGCCGCATGACGTAGGCGCTGGGACGTGAAGTCAGGCTACTGCTGACCTCCGCACGCTTTGTCGGAAGGAGGATCATCAGCTTCCTGACCGCCGCTGACCACAGGTAACAGAAACCGCGGGGAAGGGAGGGGGGGATTGTGGTTCCTACAAAACCCGTGTAGGGTCCTAGGGCACAGCATTACCACCAAGCTTTCAGGGGCACCCATATTCTAAGTGGAGAGACTGAACTTCCATGGCTCAATAGTATGGATTTCATGCATCTCATGCATAATCCAATTGGATCATCACGAGAACCTTATGAACCAAACCTTATGATCTCCATTTTCAAGGTAAGAGAATCAGGCCTCATGCACACAAGCTGAGCTTGTCCAGGGTCACAGTTCAAGGCCATCCCAGAGTAGAACCAGGCCCATCTGATTCCAGGACTCTTCCTGCTCATTCTGTGTCAGCATAAATTAAGTGGGTAACCATCTAATGTCAAGGTGGAGAATATCAAACTGGACCAGAGGACAAACAGCAAGAAGACCTAGGTTCCAGGCTAAGTTTCAGAATTCTCTAGCTAAAGGATTTAAGTTTTCTGAGCTCCAAACTTCCTCAGACTGCAGAGTGGGCAGTCAGTGAGCACTGACTGAACCCAAAGATTTATGAGTCCCTGAGATGCCTTCCTTGCAGTGGCCTTCAGGGATCCTATGCACCACGGCAGGGAGGTGACTACATATGGGGCCACATATTTCAAGACTCACATCACGAGATTTGGGGCCGAGAGGATTGATGTCATTAAGCTCCCGGCTCTGCTAAGTGAGAGGGAGAACTGGGAGCTGACACAAGCTTGGTCTACTCCTAAGCCTTCTGCTGCTCGGAGCCTTCCCCTTGGTCCTAGCCTCAACAAGGAAATTACACTTGAACCTTGAAAAATGTATGGGTTAGGAATGCCAACCCCATACGACCAAAGGTCCAGGTGTCACGTTTGACGCCCTCCCAACCGTCACTACTAAGAGTCTACTGTTGGCTGGAAGCTTTACTGATAACATAGTCAATTAACACATATTTTATAAGTTACATGTTTTATATGCTATTTTCTCCTACTAAGGTAAGCTAGAGAAGAGAAAATGCCATTAAGAAAATCATAAGGAAGAGAAAATACACTTCTGTATTTTCTGTAAAAACTGCACAGAAGTGGACCCCTGCAGTCCAAACCTGTGTTGTTCAAGGATCAACTCTATTTCCATTTTATAAGGTGAAACTTGCGCTTTCACGTCTTGCCCTATGACCTGTAAAATTCTCCAGCCTTAACTTAGAACGATCACAACCTGCTATGACCTACGGGAAAAGTGGTGTTGCGATGATTCAGGCCTGCAGGGATGCCGAGTCCCAGGAAAACTAGACTCAAGTCTTGGAAACACTGAGGGAAATAAAGGGCAAGCGGTGCTCAATGTGGTCAAGACTCACTCACGCCATTAAAAATGTGCTTCCTTTCCACAGAAGTCTCTCTGCTATAAGTGGAGAAGGGAAAGAAGCAGGGAATAAAATAACAATACAACCATAAGGTTAATAGAAAAGATTTCCCCAAACGCAGCTACCTGGCTCGTTAATTTACACGACAGACATTGATTTGGTCTCTGCTTTAATGACCAGGCATTAAGAGCCGGGAGCCTAACAGCAATACCCTCTCTGCTCTCAAGACATTCACAGCCCGGCAGGACTAGCCCGAGAAGCATACTCCTCTCTGCGATGCCAAAAGAAAGGCAACGTGCTCCAGAGCTTACTGTAGGTCCACCTGGCTCAGGCTCGGCTGGGAGGGATGAGAGGAATAAGGCGATCTGGAAATTTCGATAATGGTGAGTGCACACCCTAGGCGGAGTGGAGGGTCCAGAAGCAAAAGGGAACACTAAGTGTTCAGGAACCGTCGATAATCTGGCAGGGCTGGAGAAGACCGAAGAAGGAAGGGACGCAGAAGGGAGATGGCCAGGAAACTTGAAGTCTCGCAGATCCTGGCAGGGAACCTGGGCGATATCCTGATAGCAGGGGCTGGAACAAGAAGACGGGCACCCCAGGCTGCAGAAAGGCAGGTCGGGCCACCACACGGGAAATGGACAGGAGGGGGTCCAGCTGGAGGCAGTGAGACTGGTTAGAAAGAGGTTTCTGGAAGTAGCAGTGGTGAGCGGACACAGAAGAATAGGTTTGAGAGATGGGAGCCCAGCAGAAGCACCAGGAATTTGTGACTGGACGGTCGGAGTGAAGGAGGCGGCCAAGTCGCAGACGCCCAGGATGATCTTCTCTGGCGACCAGAGGACCACGTGTGGCCCGGCCTGTTGTAAAGGAGCAGCTGGAGAAGAGGTGGGGCTGCAGCCGTTCGGGTCGCCGTGATACTGAGTCCCGGGAAATCCGGACGCTAAGGGAAGAGCCAGGCCCAGCTGTGGTCAACGTGGTCGAAGACTCTCCACACACTCGGGATCACGCCCGCACCCAGAGGAGGCCTGAAAACAGACTCGAGCCCTCGCACGCCCAGGCACACGTGCCCACCGTCCCCTCCGCGCTCTCCCCGCGCCCACGCCGCTGACATGCTCCAAGGCTCTTACTTTCTCTCTTAACCTTCCAGGGCAGGCCAAGTCGGAGTGAAAGGGCCTCTTCCCCTCCACCTGCTGCTTCCAAGCGCCTCTTTATACCACTGTTGACCCTCGAAGTCAACGATATCTTAAGACACATTGTAAAAAGGTCATTCTTTTTGAGAAAAAAACGTGGCATGGATTTGGGATGGTGAATCACCTATTAGTGTTGGTTGTTGTTTTAAATGCGAAGAATCAAGATTTAGCCAATTCTTCACAGCAACGTCCATTAGCTGTAGAGCAGATGAAGGAACCACCGAAACAGGTGGACGCGTGTCCACAGCCACTGCCTGAGGCTCTCATGTGCGTCATCGCCGCTGATGACTCCACTGAGGACCTGCTGGCTGAGCCCGAGGCTGGCTTGGGAAACCCAACGGGAATGTTCAAGAAACCAAAAGAGCTATTCGGGCCACACACATGTTGGCCTGACACCACCACCAGAAGACTTCCTGGGGGACAGCGTCCGGGGCCATGACTTCTGATTTAAAGAACAGGAAAACAGATAACACAGTTCATCGAGCCTCTTTAGGCACAGACCTCGCATGATGCTCCCCTCACTGTGCTACCGTGTCCGCACAGGTGGGGAGGCGCACACGGCCTGCTTACCAACACCCAAGGTGCTGGGGTCAAGGACATGGGCGTTCTTGCTACCTGTCCTCTCGTACAGTCCCCCTTCTGTCTCCCTGAATATATTCTGTAAGTATCTCCGTAAGTTATAACAAGAAATCTTCTGAAATTTCTATTGGAAAGGGGCTTTTGTGATCAGCACTGGTGCACTGATGTCCAGATGAAGAATGAAAACACAACAGATTATCAATATCAAGAGAGACGGGAAAATGAGTTTTGTTTTTGTTTTTTTAATTTTTGTTTTTTTAATTTATGATAGTCACACAGAGAGAGAGAGAGGCAGAGACACAGGCAGAGGGAGAAGCAGGCTCCATGCACCGGGAGCCCGACGTGGGACTCGATCCCGGGTCTCCAGGATCACGCCCTGGGCCAAAGGCAGGCGCTAAACTGCTGCGCCACCCAGGGATCCCAGAAAATGAGTTTTTTAAAAAAGACATTGGACCAAAGTCTTTAAAGTTGGAACAAAGCAAAGTTCTGACGGCATTGGCCTTCAAAAACTCGTATTTTAGTAATTGCTCTATGACTTGCACGTAAATGGAAGATGGACAGAGGTACAGAGACATATTACAACTGGGAAAAAAGTCGTAATAGACGCACACACACACACACACACACACACACACACACACATCCCAGCTGCACATAAACTGCTTCCGGGCAGAGACGATAACATTACTTTTGCCTTGTGCCACAGTTGTTCCGTGTGATTACCAAAGCCATGAATTTACACACCGATACTTTAAAATGGGTAGTAAAGTCAGCCTAAAATATTTTTAAAGTGATAACTTATTTAGGGAATAACAGCATTCACTTTAAGAACTCGATCATTTAGCCCTGACAGTAAGTAAATCACACAACGGTCTCCCCGCAACCTACCAACACTGAGTAATAAATCTCTGAATTCAACATTACACCAGACATAATGCTGTAAAGCAAGAGTCTAGTTTTCACTCAGTGACCTCAGTTTTGCCTCTGCTGGACAGTAAATCTGATGCAAAATGAGCAAATATGGGTGGCTGAGTTTCAACCTGGCATAACAGTCAGGCTTTGTCAAGGATCCCAGAATTTAGAGTGTTTTTAGGAACAAAAAAAAAAAGTTTGAAAAACAAAAACATATGCTAAACAGCTGGGGATGGGAGAGGGAAGGCAAGGGAAGAACATTCACCTTTGCTGGAAAAACATCTATTTCGTGACCTTTCCTTTTAGCTGATCCATTCTCCAGTCCCCTTTTTCAGTCTCTAAAACGGTTATTTCTAGAAGGCTTATGTTAGACCAATAAAGGTTCATTCACTCATTCAATTAATATACAACAAACAGTGGTTTCATCTCTTAGTAGATCTGGGACCCGGAAAAAAGTATTTCACTTCACCGTATCTCAGTTTCTTCATCTGTAAAAGAGGGACACACTTGTGCCTGACTTATAGGACACTTTGACCGTAGTCCTGCGTCCTCTGCGGCCAGACACCATGTCAAAACTAAGATTCACAGCAGCAAATAAAGCAAACCAGATTCCCACCTTCAGGAAGGTGGAGGACATAATTAGGAAATGAAAATAAATATACACGGAATTTCAAAGCAGACAGGGACCTGGGGGAAATGCATGGAGTACGACTGAATACAGGGGGCTGGGGGCCACTTCGCAGGAGGGTCCTGCAAGGCTTTGCTGGTCACGAACGTTGGGCTGAAATCCAAAGGATGGGAAGGAATCAGCCATGCACAGAGGAGACGTGCACATTCCAGGCCAAGGATTTCAGATCCGCAAAGCCCCTGACCTTGGAATTAGCCAGGTATATTCCCCAGAAACTAGAGAAATGTAGGAAAGGGGCAAAGCATGCCATACTCAGAGGCAATAATACAGAATTTGGCTTTAGTGAATCTGTCTATATGGATTAGGAAGTCACTGGATGGTTCTCCAGTGGGAGAATGACGGGTGTTTTTTCTGAACCATGATTCCAGCTGCAGGGGAGTGAACAGACCAGCACGGGGGCACCAAGGTGGCTCAGTCATTGAGCGTCCAATTCTTGATTTTGCCCAGGTCATGATCTCAGGGGTGTAGGATGGGGCCGCACATCGGGCTCTGCATTCAGCACAGGGTCTGCTTACCCATCTCCCTCTGTCTCTCTCTCTCTCCCCCCTCCCACAACCCCATCTCTAAAATAAATAAGTAAATAAAATCTTGAAAAAATACAAAAGAATGAAAGTCACCTGGGGGCTACTGAACTCAGTCTAGGGGGGAATGCGGTTTGCTTGGCCTCGGCAGGGACAGAGAAGGCAGCAACAGAGAGCACTGAAGACACCTCCCAAATCTCCCCAAACGCCTGCCTTGCCGTTCTCTTCTCAGGTGCGGATCCTGACAAGAGAAGTGGCCCAGAGGAACACGTGCGTAGTACCTATTGCACTGAAGTTCTCCGGATGGCTCTCCTCACGAGAGGCGGGAGCCAACGAGTTAACAACGTGTTTCTATCAAGAGAGCTTCCAGCCGCGAACTCATCCGGCCGTGCAGGCTGACGTCTTGATGCTGTTTCGGACGGCAGCTCTAAGACCCCATTCCTTAGAAAGCACAATCCAGACGCATAATGGTGCTAGGCTCGCACGGCGGACAACTCTTCACTGTTCTCCCTTTCGATTATGTTGTAAATTGTCCTTTGGAACACACACTAGAGGCCTGGTGCTGACAATGGCTAGCAAGGGAAGGTCTCCCTGTTGTAGCTTCCCCATCAAGGGTCCAAGAGCAAGCACCTTGTCGTCCGGTTTCCATCCAGACGTTCAAACAGCGAACACCTTCCGAACAGCCCGTGCTTCCATTCCAGCCTATCACTTACGTGCCTTGAGAAGGAAGAGAGGAAGGAGAGAGAGATGGAGAATGAGAGAGAGAGAATAAATATAAAAGGGGGGGGTGGCTAAAGCATGATTTGTCATCACCCAGAAGTGCTAAGGCGGGCTCCCAAAACTCGGGCTCTTATTCCTCCATCAATCTTAATACCCGCTCCCCGCCCCAACCCCAGATTCTATGTAGAGCAAACAGGGAAAGAAAAGAAAGTTCCTAGCCAAATATCAGAGTCTAGCTTGGAAAAATGAACTCTGCAATGACAGCACATATTTCTCAGGGCTTACTGGGATCTAGTGAAGGAGACTGGCTCCAGGCCTCACAGTCTCACATAGTTTCTTGATTCCTAAGTTAATCATTTTTGCATCGTCCGCTTTCAAGTAAGCCAAAGGGAAGCTTCCTCCAGGAATGGCCATTCATTGGCATTTCACAATTAAAAAGACCACCTCTGTGAGACGAGCCTTGAACAAGAATTTGATTTAGATTTAATAAGATACATGCTCGAGGGTAATGCACACCAATGAGACTGACAAGAAATACCTGATAGGATGCAGCTCCAGCACAAACCCAAATCAGTTTTAACAGCTCCTCGGGATTTATCAGGCACAGCTCAGGTAGCTTGACGGGGTTATAGCTGATGGTACCTGAGCCTTCCATGACGAAAAAAGTCTAAAATCCCCTTTCTCTCAACATGTTTTAGGCATACAAGCCTTGGTCCCCTCCACTAATGACACCCCGGAGACAAAACCAGATTAACAATCAAACGTATACAACTACATCCATGACGGTATTTTTTGAAATTCGACTTTTAATTGTAAATAAGCATTTCCTTCTCTTTGCTCTGAAAAGTATCTACCCAGTGTTTTTAGGGGGGGCAAATTTTCCATGTAAGCAGGTGGCTCCTCGACCCCTGGGAAGATCGCAAGAAATCACAGTGGCCTGGGCCACTCTTACTTTTCAGCATTTCTAAATCTTACCATTCAGATCACTCGTTTCATTGGTCTCATCTCCCTCCCTGTGCAAGCAAAGACCGCGAGTAACCATGGGGGACAAGGAGGTTCGCGGCGGGCCTCGGGACCCGTCCTCCATTGTTTCCGATGCACACGACCAATGGGGCTCTCCCTTCCGGGGTATGTCAGAGGCTATCACATTTCGTATATGGCAACCCCTCTTCTCCTCAACTACGGACAAGGAGAAGGAATTACAATCTGATCAACCAATTAAAAATCATGGGACTTTTCAGATTAGCTGAAAGGAATTCCTACAGGTATTCATGACTCCACAAAACCAACTGGTATAATCGCACATGAGTGCAGGACAATGAGACCGGCTCTTCTTGTAAAAGAAATATTTTTCTCAAAGGCGTTAATCGTGCTCCCGGGGGTCTGCTTGTTTACCCTGGATTTTCCAATCTGATGGCTTCAGTACATGACAGTTTGGTTCTAGGGTAAAGGCGGCCTGGCAGGAGGAAGAAGATGATCATTCTTCCTCCCTGTCTGTTCCAACCAGGAGAAGCAAAGGACCAGGACGTTCACCATTTCAGGATAAGGTTCAGCATCAGCAACTAACAAATCTGTCACAGGATTCATGAACCAGGAGCAAGACTCTCAAGAACTGGGTAAGCGTCAGGCAGGGCTGCTGGTGATCCCCATGTGTAGCCAATCCTGGAGGCTCATGGGCCCCATGAGACCTCATTACTACGTCTCCTTTGAAAGACAGAAGAAGGGGATCCCTGGGTGGCGCAGCGGTTTAGCGCCTGCCTTTGGCCCAGGGCACGATCCTGGAGACCCGGGATCGAATCCCACATCGGGATCCTAGTGCATGGAGCCTGCTGTGTCTCTGCCTCTCTCTCTCTCTCTTTGTGTGTGACTATCATAAATTTAAAAAAAAAAAAAAGATTGAAAGACAGAAGAAGAGCAGGAATTATCTGAATCTGACTCAGGCTTGAAAATCAGAGGAGAGTCAGGACCCAGGCAAACATGGCCACAAACCTCTTCTTCGGACATCCCAGAGGCACACGTGGGTAAACCAGCCCCTCTTGTTATGTCATATATAAATACCCAGGTAATAATATCCGGTACCCAAATAAAAGTAGTAAAGAGAACGTCTATCCATTCATTCACTTGCTCATTTAGCAACCAGGAGATCTCTATTGTGTGCAATTGTGCAACCACGGGGCTGGTGATGGGGATACAGTTATAAGCAATGTCAGCCAGAACCAATCGCTGGCAGGGAGAAGCTTCCAGCCTGCTAAAGGAGGGAGGTGCTCCTCAAATATCACACTTATAAATGCACGGTTTATAACTAAAGACTCTAAAGGAACTAATGTAGTTCTTTGAAAGTGTAGTAGAGAAAAAGAAAACCCAACCTGACCTTGGAAATCAAAGAAGGCATCATGTGATAATGAAGAGATACACTTAAGGCCAACAGGAATCTGGCAGAGGAAACAGCCTGTAAAGGGCCCAGGCAAGAAAGAGCACGAGTTCAAAGGGTTAAAAAGAGGTGCACGCGGTGGGGCAGTGGGGCAGTGACGAGCTGCGGCGGAAGGAAGCCCATGCAAGACTCACGAGGCCCATTCACAGCAGAGATCTTTGTCCCAAAACCATTGAGAAATACCCAAGTGTTTAAAAATCAACTCAAGTTGCCCGGAAATAAAATCTACTGTAAGAGTAGCATTTCAAGTCAACAGGAACAAAGATGGATACTTCCATAAATATTTTGGGACAACTGGTCAGCAACTTAGACACAAAAATAGATAGATAGATGATAGATAGATGATAGATAGATGATAGATAGATAGATAGATGATAGATAGATGATAGATGATAGATGATAGATAGATAGATGATAGATAGATAGATAGATAGATAGATAGATAGATGATACATGATAGATAGATGATAGATAGATGATAGATAGATGATAGATGATAGATGATAGATAGATAGATGATAGATGATAGATAGATAGATGATAGATAGATAGATAGATAGATAGATAGATGATACATGATAGATAGATGATAGATAGATGATAGATGATAGATGATAGATGATAGATAGATAGATGATAGATGATAGATAGATAGATGATAGATAGATGATAGATAGATAGATAGATAGATAGATGATACATGATAGATAGATGATAGATAGATGATAGATGATAGATAGATGATAGATGATAGATGATAGATAGATAGATGATAGATGATAGATAGATAGATGATAGATAGATAGATAGATAGATAGATGATACATGATAGATAGATGATAGATAGATGATAGATGATAGATAGATAGATGATAGATGATAGATAGATAGATGATAGATAGATGATAGATAGATAGATAGATAGATAGATGATACATGATAGATAGATGATAGATAGATGATAGATGATAGATAGATGATAGATGATAGATGATAGATAGATAGATGATAGATAGATGATAGATAGATGATAGATGATAGATGATAGATAGATAGATGATAGATGATAGATAGATGATAGATAGATAGATGATACATGATAGATAGATGATAGATAGATGATAGATGATAGATGATAGATGATAGATAGATGATAGATGATAGATAGATAGATGATAGATGATAGATAGACAGATGATAGATGATAGATAGATGATAGATGATAGATGATAGATAGATGATAGATGATAGATGATAGATGATAGATAGATAGATGATAGATAGATAGATTATAGATAGATGATAGATGATAGATGATAGATAGATAGATGATAGATAGATGATAGAGCCAACTTCACTGCTTCCCCCAAAATACATTTCAGATAAATAAATCGTTAAAACGCACAAACTGAAAACTGGAGGGTGCTAGGAGAACAGAAGCATGAAAGTTTTCTACTCTGGATTAGAGAAATCTGTTTAGTCCTATTAGAAAATATGAAATCACATCAGAAATGATGCATAAATGTGATGTAATAAATCAGTGAAACTTCTATGTAGCAAAAAAAGAAAGAAAGGAAAAGAAAGAAAATCACCCAGCATCTAGCCTACGGAGAGATGAAAGATAAGAAACATGCAGAAGACACGAACCCCCAGGAGGGACAACGATCACATCGTACTAGAGAAGGAAACCCCACGAGAAGCTGAATAAAGGACAGGGTTAGGGCACTTTCCAAAGGGGACAGAGAGTGGCCTACAAACAGGTCACCTGCTCTATGTCAATGTTAACAATAAACATAAAAATAAAAACAGGGGGAGGTTCTGCGTGGACATGCTGGTGACCGGCGAGCGTGTGGGAAGCCTCCGCAAGCGCACGCGGCGGGGCGCAGGCCGGCAGCCCCAGGGGGGACGCGCTCCAGGCGGTGAGCACGGCTTGGGGACACCAGGGGTGCACACCTGAAATGGGCCTAGACGTCTTGGCCCTACAAGAGCGTCTCTGAATTCAGCCAAAGAAGCCCCCCAAGTTCAAAAGTTTTAGAACCTCAGGTGTTCGTTCATCTGATCAGTTATGGGACAGAAAAGGGGAGAACACCACGGAACCAGTTAAAAAAAAAAAAAACTGCCACCTCCGTGCAGGGGCAGGTGACACATTAACATGGGATGCGTTTGCTGTCGTGGAAGAGCGTCGGTGACAGTGGTGCAGTGACACGCGGGCGTCGGGATGCCGCGCACCTGCCTCGGCGCCTACGGGAGCTGTCGCCTTCCTCTTCTACTCACAAGGTTCAGGGAGCAGCTGTGCTCACCTGGAGGCCTTCGGGGCGTCCTCACGTGGCCAAGCCAGGCGCCTGCCCCAGCACAGCAAGACAACGTGCGCTTCTGTCCCTGCAGCAAGCTTTCAGGGCCTGCGGTGTTTCTGCGTAAGGAGCGAGCCGGTGGGGGGGCACGTTGGACTGTGGGAGCTGGGTCCCCGACGGGAACAGGCCTGCTTGCCCACCCTTGCCCTCCCCGGCCGTGAATTCAGACACACCTCACCCACAGGTGCACATGAGCCACCAGCCCAGAAGGCTCTGCTCTCTGAGACCGAAGTCGGAGGGGCCCCCGGATGCAGAGCGCAGCCTGCTGAGTGGGCCTAGAAGCTTCCACAGCGAGGAGACCAGGTGGCGTCAAGCCGACAACAGTGCTGCGGTCCCACCCCCAGGGCCGTCATTGCGGCCAAGCCCCGGAGGCCTGTTCTGGGACCGCATGCCCCCCCACCCCCGGATGCAGCAGGGAGTGGGCCGCCCTGGATGAGGCCCTGGACGAGGCCGAGGATGAGGCCCCAGATGAGGCATGGATGAGGCCGTGGACGAGGCCCCAGACGAGGCCGTGGACGAGGCCCTGGACGAGGCTGTGGATGAGGCCCTGGATGAGGCCCTGGATAAGGCCGTGGATGAGGCCCTGGATGAGGCCCTGGATGTGGCCATGGATGAGGCCCTGGATGAGGCAGATGAAGCTGTGGATGAGGCTGTGGATGACGCCCTGGACGAGGCCCTGGACGAGGCTGTGGGTGAGGCCGCGGATGAGGCTGTGCTCCTTGCCCTGGATGAGGCCCTGGACAAGGCCCTGGACGAGGCCCTGGATGAGGCCGTGGACGAGGCCCTGGATGAGGCTGAGGATGAGGCCGAGGATGAGGCCCTGGATGAGGCTGTGGACGAGGCCCTGGATGAGGCCCTGGATGAGGCCAAGGATGAGGCCCTGGATGAGGTGCAGCTGGGGAGCCAGGCCCAAGCCCAGGGCATGGTGCTGAGGGGTCCGCACGGCATTTCTGGGTCACAGGCCCCAACACCTGCCGCCCCACCAGCTGGGTCCTCGCGCTTCCTCTCGCTCTCCGTAAAACATCCGGGTGGAATAGGCTCACTCGGGAGAACTGCTGGATGCAGAGCCGCTGGCGGCCGTGTCAGCAGCAGAGCCGCTGACGCCGATGATTAACACGACACGGGATACGCCTGATGTCATGGTCACCGCGCATCGGAGGAGACCCTTCAGCAGCTTGAACCAGACTCCCATATGCTTTTTATTTTAAAGATTCATTTATTTATTCCTGAGAGACGCAGAGAGAGGCAGAGACACAGGCAGAGGGAGAAGCAGGCTCCATGCAGGGAGCCCGACGCGGGACTCGATCCCAGGACCCCGGGGTCGTGCCCTGGGCCCAAGGCAGACGCTCCACCGCTGAGCCACCAGGCATGTGTAGGTGCGGCCGAGACCGTCCCCAGCCCCATGACTGCTCACCTGGACAGCGGAGATAAACCGTGGACTCCACGAGGCTCCCGAGGGCCTCCCGACAACCACGGGAGGGCAGGTGGTGAGGTTCGTCGGGTCACTGCTTCCCCTCCGTGCTCGAGCTCCCCCAACACTCCTGACCCAGAGCTTTATGTCCTGCTGCCTCCAGTATTCCCTCCACCCCGGGGAGGCACAGCCGGGCCGGGCCTGTCACACAGGAGCGGGGTTCAGGGTCTCCAGCCTGGAGGGCTTCTCCGTTAGCTCCTCCAGGAACTCTTTCCTCCGTTTTAAGCAAATGTGAAGCCAAGTGCGGAGGCGGGACCTCCCGGAGAGGCCGCCCATCCCCAAACCTTCTCTCCCACCCACTGCCCTCCAGCCCCGCCGCGCCCCGACTCCCTCCTCTTCGGCCAGGGCAGAAGGTGACAGGACAGGACCTCTAAGACGAGGTCGTAGAAGGCGATGCCGCTTCTTTCTCGTTTCCTAGGTTTCGGGAGTGGATAAACCAGTGTCGAAAACTTTCTCTGCCGAGTAAGCACACGGACTTCCCCGGGGCCTCCCTTCTGTAAGGAGGCCCGAGCGAGGCCGTGGAGGGGTCACAGGACGGGCCTTGGGCCTCGGGAGGGCGGCGAGGCCGAGAGCTGAGACAGGGAGGAAGAGAGGCAGTGCCTCCGGGGCTGCCCCGGCCCCGGTGGCCCCGCTCCAGCCGCTGCGTGGCCCCAGAACCTCTCCACCTCGGCCTTTCCAAACCCCTGACCCGCCCAAGCTGAGAGGGAGCGGGAAACGATGGCTGTTGTCGTAGCCGCTCCGTTTCCGGGTGATTTGTTACGCAGCTACAGCAGCCAGAGCGCGCCGAGCCCTGACAATGAAGAGATGAGAACCGCTTCTTCCTGTAATAGGATTTCTTGCACTTTTGTAAGCAATTCTGGGGAGCCTAGGGAGGCATCTGTGTTTTATGACTCATGATTCCCCTCCAGACACGGTGTCCTTCTGGAGGACGAGTTACAGGTTAGACTCTAAAGCCACATACTAATGGACAAATTATGGCCTGCGGGAGCACCAGCGTCCTGGGGCCTGGCGTGCCTCTGAGATGCCAATTACTCACAGACCCCAACACTAATACGTCAGGCTCCCCCGAGGAGGAGGATTTCCCACACTGCTACGGCCAGATAGGCCTGGGGGAGCAAGTCGAAACTTCACCGTGGTTACACGTAGGTGACAAGGTCTAAAACCTCTTCCTATCTGCTTTCACAAAAGATTAGGGATATCCCTGCTTTCCCCTCTCATTCTGCCCACCTCCCACATGCAGGTAGAAACCCCAAAGCCCCAAAGACATCAAGAGCAGGACACGAACACCGAAGAACGCGGCACTTCGGTGCAAGCTTCCGTTTGGGCATCCAGCCACGCACCAGGGTCTAACCAGAGAGCAACATCCTCCGTGGCAACAACAGCTGCATATCTGCGTGCAACCACGCGGGGACTGGCGCGGGGACTCGCGGGCACCACGAATGCCTCCGAGGGCTCACAAGACGGCGGCTCCTCAGTACGTTGCAGGTCACACGTGACGAGAGCAGCCCAGGCCGAACCAGTCCGCCTGTGGTTAACTGAGGCACCAAGCGGGCATGTGAGACTTCGAAGAGGGGCCCGGGGTAGGACAGGAGAAGCCGGACGCGCCGTGTCGTGGAAGTGGGGCAGCCTCGTTCACGCCCTGGACTGGGAGGTACCCGCTTTCTGTCACGCATGTAATGACTGTAGTCCTTGCTGTTTGAACCATGGAAGTATCTGGATGTCTTGCAGCGTCGTGGGGGTGGGCGTGAAAGGCTCCCGAGGGGACCCGCGGTAAAAATGTTCGGTGATGCTCGTACCGCGCTCAGACTTTGCAGAACTACGTCCGAGGCCGTCGAGGTCGGTTAGCTTGTTTAGCCTCTGCCTAAGAAGACTCAGAAGTTCCAAACCACTGGGCTTACCCAAAACCGCCCGAAAGGCCCGACCGGCTAAACTCCCTGACGGCCTGTGATACTCGGTGTCACGCGACTGTTTTCCTTTGAGCTCAAGTCTCTGCCTACTGGGAACCACATCCTAACAGCTGCCCAGAGGGGATTTTTCTCAATGCATTGTTGTGTCTTGTCTTAAGAAATTCATTAGTTATTTCAAAACACAACCCATATGCTGTTCTCCTCTCCTCTGTTTCATATAAGGATTCCTCTCTCTCCTTTTTTGGCAGAAAGTTCCAGAAATTTCTCTATTCTCACAAGAACAGCTCTAGGCACTTTCCCAGTACAATAAAGAAGCGTTTTATGTTATGGGTGATGGCCAGTTAGCATTTGTATTTCTCCGGAAGAACCACAGCGTTCCTATCAGCCAAGGGAAACACCTGCACAGCCTGTGTTCCCGAATTACATCCATGACCACACATCCCATAAACAAGAAATCGGAATCCAAAGGACAAAAACCACAGGTGCTGCAGAAAAACAGCTCCATGTAAACCTGTAATATGCAACAATCTCTTCCAAACAAACAAGATTACTAGGGTGTAATTGTAGCCGGGAAACATGGCCCTCAACCCCGCAGGACTGTAATTATTTTTATAACGTACAGGGTTTGGACTAAGCATGACCACAGACTGAAGCACTAAGGCAGGGCTCCTTACGCTGCCTGACAAACACCTATGAGCGTATTCATAAAATATTTAGCCAGACCTGAACCTTCTTTTTTTCCCCTTAACAAATTTAAAACACAAATTTGGAAAAAGGGTATATTTAGACCTCAAAAAAAAAAAAATCACATTCTTAACCCTGTGACTACAGACACACACACTGTGCCATATATCAATAATAATGTCTGCATATTGGACTCGGAGCAAAAACAAGGACAGCTAGAAGCCATTTTAATCCACCGAGAAGAAGAACCCAAATATTGTCATGTGGACAAGAAACGCCCTGAGAGACGATGTCGTAGACCCCACGTAAAGCCAGAGGGTCGGGGAGGACATGAGCCCGGCGCCGGCCCGTAGCACGAACGGACGAGCCCCGCCTGTCGGAGGGGGCCGCGGTGGGCAGATTAGGAGGAGGCCAGTCCCTGGGGAGGCACTGCCAACAAGGCTGCTTCGCCAAATAGTTTACATAAAATCTTCTAACTTTGGAGTCTATGTTTAACAAATCCTTTACGGCAAAAAAAAAATAAAAATAAATTTAAAAAATCCTGATGTTGTTTATTCAAGTCGGCTTTTGTTATTATTATTATTTTTTTTGGACGTCCTAATGTCTGCCATATTGACACGCCTGCGAGGAAGGTCCTTAGAGCGTCTGCGAAGGAAGAGGAAAAACAGAGGGACAGGTAGTAAGCAGGGCGTCGGAGAGCCTGCAACATGCTGTCACGGGCTGCGCACACTCCGGGGCGCGAGTTTTCAAACTGATGGCCCAGATCGCACGCAGCCAACCACCTCATCTAAACTTTATGGTTCCAATGAGTTATTAGGGACAAAAAAAAAAAAAAAAAACGATCCTTTTAAAGGTGTCTTAAATGTCAGTGATCCACGCCAGCTGTTACGCTAAGCAAAAGCTCCACATCAACTGTCTCCTTGCCTGGTGAATGTTGCCACACACCAGCGCTGACAGTGTAAATATTATTCTTAATTCCAGAGATAGAGCTTCTTGCTCATTTATGAAGTCTAGCTACTGAAGTGTTATCATCCTGCTAGCAAACTCTGTTAAGATTCAGAAGTGATCATCTTTCCCGTTGCTGGGTGAGCTATAAACCCAGGTGAGGCCTGAAAAACACAGGATACTAGGAATGTCTCTGACAAACATTATTTTTCACGTAATTCAATGAATCACTAAACGCAGCTTCCATTTAAAAATGCAAATCATTTTTTTGTAAATTTATTTTTTTATTGGTGTTCAATTTGCCAACATACAGAATAACACCCAGTGCTCATCCCGTCAAGTGCCCCCTCAGTGCCCGTCACCCAGTCACCCCCACCCCCCGCCCTGCTCCCCTTCCGCCACCCCTAGTTCGTTTCCCAGACTTAGGAGTCTCTCATGTGCTCTCTCCCTTTCTGATATAAATCAAACGCAAAACATCAGAGCACGGACCCAATGGAGGGAATGGAGAATGCATGGTCAGGGACCAAGGACGCGAGCCGCCAAGAACTGAGCTCTGGGTTTATAGGTCTCTGGTTGTACTTCTGCAGAGAACTGCAGTTCTTCGCTCCCTAGACAAGCGTGCACTGGGACAGGCGTATTGCATGTGCTAAAACTGCAAAGAAAAAGAATAAGTAGCTAGAGATTGCACCATATTTCCCAGGAGACGAAACCGACCTCTCACTACGTTTCGTTCAACTTCTATTACTGCATGCCAGCTTGGAAATAACTGAAGTAGAAGATGTAGGAAAAATGACAGATACGATTACCAGCCATTCTTCATAGGAAATGAAATGTGCTGCTACGCAGTCCAAACACCAAGGACAAAGACACAAAAACTACATTTTAAAGTAAAGCAACACTCACTTATTGTCCTACACTTAAAATATGAGGCCGGATGAGCACAGGGCGTTACATGTTACGTGATGAATCCCTGAATTCTACTCCTGAAAGAAACATCTAATCTAAAATAATTAGGCCAACCATTTGTTCCTCTAACACAAAAGGATTCGTCTTTTCTGGCCACTGAACACAGAAAGCTCTTGTAAGTGAAAAGAACCAAGAAAACATCAAGAAGGTAACTCTCCTTCATGTGATTCTCAATCCCCTAGGAATCCACTCTAGATTTGTTTCATATTTCAAGGAAAAGGCAAAGAACACACAAATAATAAAAGCACATAAATAAGGGCGCAAAGGGAGGCAGACTTACATGAAAACACATCTCCACATCAGAATAGGTTAGAGCCAAGCCCAGAATACTCCATAACTCAGGTTGAGAGAAATTCAACATTTTTTTTTTTTTAGAGCCACATTTGCTAATCCAGGGCTCCTCGATCCTGGTGCTATAACATTTTGATTTGAGCCAGATAATTCTTTGTTTCGAGAGGCTGCGCTGTGCACTGCAGGATGCTGAACGGCCTCCTTGGCTTCTACCAACTTGATGCCAATAGCATCCCTCCAAGTTGTGTCACCTGGGGAGCAAACCTGTCCACATCGAGAACTGCTCTGCTAACCCGTGGTGACGGGCAGATCCCCCGTAAGCCAACCAGCTTTCAGCTACTGCACGGCCAGGGATGCCATGAGCTTCTCTCTGTCCAAGGTGCTCAAGGGAACCCACACCTTCACTGCCCAAGAGGTGGTGTCTAGGCCGACACAAAGGGGCGAAAGCTTCAAGCCTCATGCCTTCCCAAAATGCGTCCCAAGCATCTCCTCCCCTGGGAGGGACATTTCCCATCTGAACACTGGAATTTAACAGAGCTCTCTACATCAACAACGTCTCCTTGACGCATGTCTACGTGATGCGGGATCTTTAGAAACCACCAGGAAGGACAGGACAGGGAAAACCCGTAAAACGATCAAGAGACTAAAAGATGCAAGAAATACTGGAAGAATGATTTACAAGATGCCTCAGATTTTTTTTTTTTAAAGGCTAAATTGTCAATTCATTCAATGCCTAGGCACTGGACACCCACCATGATTCAGCACTTGAGATGCAAAGCTAAGAGGGAACTCGGCCCCGCCATTTGAGGGAGCTGAGGGACCCACTGACGTCTCAGACACGCACACTAGTCGTTCTCAAACCCGGCTACCTGTTACCTGTTCAGGTCACCCAGAAGCGCTTCCTCAAAGTCCCAACGGCTCCGCTCACACCCAGGCCCGTTACATCAGTGTCTAGACTCTTGGGTGGTTCCTAAAAATTAGCCTTTGAGCTAGACCATGAAGGTTGGTGGAGACGTGGACGTAGCAGGGGGGAGTGGGGACAGCATTTCTAGTTGAAGAAGGTACAAGAGAAGGTTCACCGTGATGCAAAGTCAAGGGCATCTAACAGCTAAAAATAAAATCAAGTGGTTTATAGCCCCCTCCATTCACCAGGTCTGAGAAGGGCACTGGAAGAAAAGAAAGGGGGTAACAACCAGGCCCTGGCGCGCGTTAAACTTTGGAGAGGACAGAGACTCTTTAAATATTTCTGAGAAAAGAGTCAAACTTCATCTTCGTAAAACTCTTATAATGGAGGGTCTAAGGGTAGAGACAAAGGCACGACGTCAAGTATCACGCCTAAGGCATGAAACCCCAACTAAAGCAGAGGCTTCCCTTCATTCCCCTGGGGAGTCTCCTTGGTGGGCTCCACTGGCCTCATCCAACGCATCCTAGATGCCCTCAGGCGTCGGGGCTACACCCGGTGGCCTCGTTATTCTAACTCCCTTTCCCTACGCGGTCTCATGGCTGTTCATTTACTCCTCATCGGGAGGCGCACGGTCTGGGAACCTCTGCCTGGACCTTGCCCCACACTCACCCCTCACTTGATGCTGCCTGTTTGACGTCCCCCTTCGCCATGTTGAACTAACCTCAAACCCGTCGTGTCGGACACCGAACGCACAGTATCCCTTACAAAGCCTACTGCCCTTTACGCCTTTTCTCTCTGGAAATGGTCCTGCGTCCCGTCCACTGACACAGGCCAGAGACCTGCATGTCTCTCGGGACACGGTCTCCTCCTCCCCGATAACCATCCACCGCCAGGCCCCGTGGGCTGTACCTTGTGTGTGTCTCCCAGTCCCCTCCCGGTCTCTCCCCCGTCGGGAATTCCTTGACCCGAACTGCCACCTTCCATTGTTGGACTCTTTCCATAAACGCTCCGACTTACTGACCCAAATTCGCTCTTGTCTTCCTACCAACACTGAGTCACCAGTTCAAATCCTACCACTCGCCAGATCACCGCTTGACTTAAAATTCTGTGGCTTCCTATTAATCTTGGGATCTATAAAAGCTCCTCAGAAGGTCTGCCGATCACCTCGATCTAGCTGCAAAGCCTT
Source organism: Vulpes vulpes (assembly GCF_048418805.1). Taxonomy (NCBI): domain Eukaryota; kingdom Metazoa; phylum Chordata; class Mammalia; order Carnivora; family Canidae; genus Vulpes; species Vulpes vulpes. The sequence continues at coordinate 146,235,068 of NC_132783.1, forward strand.
CCTGGCGTCCTGCACGTCTCCCATGCTTGGTCCCACCTGCCAAGGGCTTGGGCTCCCTGTTCAGACTCCTAACCGCTCAGCCGCCCCTTAGATCCCAGTAAAAGCCTTTTTCCCCAGGCGTCCTTCGGTGACCTCCCTGCCCTACAGCAGGTTCTTACAGCAAACATTTCCCTTTAAACTCTTGATTGGGATGCAATCGTACATCTGGTTGACCTCCACTGGCCGAGGGTATTCGTTCCCCCACCAACCTAACCCCTCAATCATCCCCACACGGGTCTGGATGGAACGAAAAAATACATAGCAAGGAACGTGAAGGAGAAGGAGAACACGCTCAAGGGTCCTCGTGGTTTAGAGATGCCAGATTTTAAAAAGGAGGAGTGGCCTCAAAGGGGCCCACAAAGCTTCCAAATCCGGACGACTAAGACATAGGAACCACTAGGTTAGTACCCGCACGGATCCAGATCGATTTATTTCATTTTTACATTGTTTTCTGTCTTTTATTTCCCACGGCTCCACGGCCAACACCAAAGCCCCCAGCCTTTTATTTAAAGCAAGTGGTTGTAAGGTCGGCGGCTACCAGCACATTCCAGCCAAAAGCCCAAGTGCAATGATTAGCACAAGCCTGCAAGTCGCCCCACGGTAAGGAGACCGACTCTCTCGTTCCCTCCCTCGAGCATTAAATACGGGAGGACCAGCACGAAGGGAAGCTTCACCGCCCGGCAAACAGAACTCTCGCCGTGTAGTGACGTCCAGCGCATCGGCAGTGATGAGGTGCCTGGATGGCTTCAGCCCTGCAGGGTCTATTTTTATTTTTATTTTTCAAGATTTTATTTATTTATTTGAGAGACAGAGAGAGACAGAGCACAAAGGGGGCGGGGAGAGGGAGAAGCAGGTGCCGGCCGACAGGGAGCCCCACCTGGGCCTCGATCCCAGGACCCCGGGGTCGTGACCTGGGCCCAAGGCAGAGCTCGGCCCACGGGCCGCCCGGGCACCCTGCAGAGTCGGCCTGTGGTCGCCGTGTAATTTCAGTGGTCCAGAGGCACCGGCACCTCGCGTCTGGCACGGCACAGCGCCTTGCTCCACAAAATACCACAGTACTATCCAAAAGCTGCTAAAATGCGCATTCCTTCCACCCCCAAACAGCCGCCCATCCCTGACGCTGGAAATATCAGGCGGACCCTGAAGCATTTCCTGGCACGGGCGAGTCCCTGCTCAGTGCGCTCCTGCTGTCGAGCCGTAGCGTATCCCTTCGGACTTCTGCAGGGAAGACACTGAAGTTTATTCTTTAAGCCCAAATACGTCATGATATACAATGACCCACTCTAGGGATGACACGGTTTACGCCTTCATAAAATGGTCTTGAAATTCAGAAGGTACATGGCGTGGCGGCGTCACACCCTCGAGAGCCGCCCAACAGCTGGTCTTGAGGCGACAGTAAGGGCAGGTCGTACAACAGAGGCCGCCAGTGGGTTTCTGGGAGAGTAAATCCCAGTCCGCAGCTCTGAAGGGTTTCCCCGAAGTAGAGAAAGCACAGGCTTCCCTGCGTGTCACCGTGTCATTGTGACATTTTATTCAAAGGGGAAGAGGATCCTCTTGTCCTCGGGGTTGGCCGTGGTTGTGGGGGACAGGCCCTGCCCGAAGCCCCCGGTGCCGCACACGCCATCAGCCCTGGGGCCGCTTCTCCGGGTCACAGTGCGGGGACAGGCGCCCGGGCAGCCGGGACGGCGGGCCCACGGGGGCGGTGGAGCTGCTCACTGGGACGTGGGACAGAGAAGAGGCCACAGGCGGAGGGGTCCCGTTCCAAGACCCCGCAGCCTTGTGCGGGAGACAGACATGGCCACACGCAAGGCCACCGCAGGGCTGCCCGGCCGTGGGGCACAGGCAGGGGGACCAGCCACCCGTGGGGGTGACTGCTGGGCCCGCACAGCTCTTGCACCACCCGGGTGACACGTGCATCACCTCCTGACCCCCCTGCTTACGGGTCAACGAAGCACTGGAAACCCTCAGTCTCCTCTGGAGGCAGCCAAGTGGCGCAGTAAGAGGCAGGAGGGGGTGGGGGCCCCGAGGGGGCACATGCGGCACCCGGGACCTCCAGCGCCCAAGGGACACGGCTGTGCTTGTGTGGCACCTCTTGGCGCGGCCTCCTCTGTCAGAGCCAGAGGGGCCGGTGGGGAGCAGAGCCGCAGCCGCGGGCCCCGTGGGAGCAGCTCGCCTGATGGGCCGGCCGGGGAGCAGCGGGCACGGCGGCGGCTCTGCTGAAGCCCTGCGCCCGGCCCCGCGCGGCCTCTGAAGCCTCCAAGGACCGTGCGACCCGGGAGCGAGTCCTGCTCAGCTCCCCACAGGGAGCTGCGTCTCCCTCTGCCTGGGTCTCGGCTTCTCTCTGTGTGTCTCATGGATAAATAAATAAGATCTTTTAAAAAATAATAATAATAAAATAAAAAAATAAAGGACTTTGCAATTACAAAGTGTTTCCCTTCTCCTTCTCTGGTTTGAGCCTCGTCATTCTCTAAAGCAAGCATTCTCGCTTTGACTTTAAAAAGTATAAAGTAAAAAATAAACTAATAAATAAATAAATAAATAAATAAATAAATAAATAAATAAATAAAAAGTATAAAGTAAGCCTCAGAAAGCTGAAATCGCCAGGCCGAAATCACGCCAACAGGGAATGTTAAAAACATTTGGATGGACCCGGAAGCCCTGACCCCCAAGGTCACAGACTAGTGAGTCACGAATGTGTCTTATCTGGCCTGTTTAGTGTTCTCTAAAAAATAAATAAATAAGTAAATAAGTAAGTAAATAAATAAATGTAAGAAAGAAAGAAAGAAAAAAGTCAGATATATCATATAATAAAAATACAGATTATTCTAAGAATCCTTGAAAAACGGGGACCCAGAAGCCTGACAATTCTGGGCTGGCTCCAAGTGCTGGGACAGGGCGGGGTGGGGGGAAGCCGGTTCCCCACCGTCTACACCAGCCCGCCCGGACGCCCGCAGGGTGTAGGCCTGCCCCGCACCGGCCTGGCCGGGGCACCTCTGTCAGCACACGTGAAACCGCATGGCAGGTGGCGGGGATGCCCCCAGCCACGCAGAGCACGGCTCTCCAGGGCGACCCCACGTGCACGGATTTCACCTCCGTGTCGTTCGCTCCAGTGTCCCGTCATCACTTCGCGTGCACCGAGCGGCGACGGAAAACACCTGCTCCGCAGGGCGTCCACACCCTGGTCAAAGCGGGATCGCTGCCGGGGACGGCCGGGGTCTCTGCGGGGGAGAAAAGCCACTGGCTCCCAGCTGCGGTCCCCCTGCCAGCCTCCCGGTCCCCGGGCATCCAGCAGCGCAGGGGGGCTCGGGTCGGGGTTCCCGGCAGCCGCCCAAAGCCCTCCCGTGAGCGGGGGAGCGTGAAGGGGCCCACGGCCACACTCGCAGCCTCGCGGCCTCGACTTCGGCCGTGAAAAGACACGATCTGGAAGGGGGGGCGCTGGAATGGCAGGGAGACTCTCGGTGAGGTCTTACGACTGCGATTCCACTTTGGGATCTGAATCCCCTCGTGGAAAACAGACGCTTCAGCTGCTGAAACGGCGACATTTTAAAGTTTTCGTTTCATAAAAGTGAAAGCACAGCTGTGACCCCGGCGCCCTGAGGCACGAGCCCGCACAGTCCCCGCCCGAGGAGGACCAGGCCCCGTCTCTGCTCCGGGGTGCGGGGAGCCGCGAGACACACAGCCTGCAGCCCGACGCCGGGGTGCGAGCTTTGGAAGCTGGCACGTGCTCGGGCCCGGGGCCACTCGGTGGGCACCAGCCTGCGCCCTCCACCCCGGGCCGCCCGCTCTGGCCCGAGCACAACGGCTCAGTTCGACGACACGCGGCACACGGGCTCGGGGAAGGGGACCCCGGCGCCCTGGGAACACCCGGCAGCCCACGGGAGCTCACCTGCGCGGCAGGCACGTGGCCCGTTAACTCCATTCAACCAATGTAGTTTCGTTGGGAAGAAAAATAAACCTCGCAGCCCCCCCCCCCCCCAGACTGGGAGACATCCTTAGGCTTATTTCATTTATAGTTGAGCAAAACACCCAACGTCCCCGGCCTCCGCTTGCCGACACATAAGCTGGAAGGATCTTAGTACTGACTTGACTTCTGACCCAGGTCTACGCCTGCAAGGGCTTCGACTTAGTTCCTACATTTTAGCAACACAGAAATGGGGGGGGGGACGGGAGGGGGGGGCTTTTTTCTTCCAAGTTATACAGTAGAATATTGAATTTTGAAGTATTTCTTATTCTACTCCATAGTCCATATGAAAAAGAATCCTTTTATTCTGCTGAAATGTATATAAGCTACGTAGACATCTGAGCATGGCAGTCACCGGTCACGGACGCTGGGGACAGGCGGGGACGCGTAGGCAGCCGCCGCGGGAGATGTCAGGGGAGCCCCGTCCGTCTCTGAGGCACCACGATTCCGGATGCAGGTCCTCATAGTCTTGCCCAAACTCACTAAACAGACAACACCCGCGTGAACCCTAACGTAAGCCATAGGCTCCGTGTGCAAGTGACGGGTGAACGCGGGCTCCGGATTATGTAAGCGCCCAGTCCAGCGGGCGCTGTGGGGCACGGGAGGGCGAATGATGCACAGGGCCAGCTGATACGGAAAACCTCTGTGCCTTTCACTCCGCTTTACTCTGGATCTGAAATTGCTCTAAAACACGGTCTTTAGGGGATCCCTGGGGGGCCTCAGCAGTTTAGCACCCGCCTTCAGCCCAGGGTGTGACCCCGGGGTCCCAGCATCGAGTCCCACGTGGGGCTCCCTGCATGGAGCCTGCTTCTCCCTCTGCCTGTGTCTCTGCCTCTCTCTCTCTGTGTCTCTCATGAATAAATAAATAAAATATTTTAAAAAAAAATTTAAAACACAGTCTTTAAATAAAAGAAGCAAAACGAAATGAAACCAGGTTATAAAAAAAGGGAGGGGGCTGAAAAGTAACGCTAACGAGCTGCTGGCAGAGTTAAAAGTAAGAGGTGCTGGTGCCCTCACGGTGCCGCTGTGCATGTGGCCGTGTGTGCATGAAGCAGATCGGTGCACGTCACTGGGGCCAAAGTGACCGTCCTCGTGTGACTCAGTGCCTCCCTGGGGAGGACATGCTTCTGCAGCAGACCTCCCCTGACAGCCCTGTACGCGTATAAAGGCCACATGTATTTCAAAAGCGATCTGCGGGCCTCCAGGACAAAGGCCAGCCGCCACGGAGAGGTCACGAGAGGCCGCGAGCGCATCCCGGGGAGCCTGGCCCGCCTGACCCTCTCCCAGGGTCTGCAGAAAGGGAAGCCATCTGCTCTTCCAAAGGCCTGAAAATATCTATTCCTTGGCAATAAAATAGGTTTCTCACAAGCCTGCTTCGGGTACGACATGTGGACTTTACGGGGTGGGAACGAGTGTCCCGGTCCCAGAATTCATGCCCCCATTTCTTTCCCCGAGTGCTTGCTCCGAGTCACGTCCCTCGTAACCACACCTACCTCCGCACGGCACACAGGGTGGCTACTCAAGTTCAGCAAATTGAATTAAATGGTTTACAGACATCCTTGGGAGAATGACTCAGCCATTGTTTGGTATTCCTACGTGGGCTTGCCGAAATAAAACAAGAGGAGCCAGTGCCCCCTTGGCCAGCTGCACTTACAATTGAAATGCTAGTTGTTCATTTTTTACTACTTATGCTCAAATTAAAAAAAAAAAAATTTAAAAAAAAAAGGTACCAGAGCACAGGTTCCTGGAAATCTGCTCCCTTTAAGTCTCCTACCCATCCAAATTCCTCTGCAATATAATAGTCAACTTGGACCCCACGCTCTCGCGAAAAACATAAAAACGTCTACATCCTGAAGCATTTTACATCATCTTCAATCTGTTTTCAATGCAAGAAACAGAAGAGACGTGAATTTTCCAGGAGAGATTGCTGTAAACGTCGTATTCTCCTGTCTTCCATGTTTAGCTTCTTCTTATCCTTTAAAAATAACATCTTTCCTGACGTGTGTCCTGCTTCCTTTCATGTGTCAATGCGACTGGATCACAGCGTGCCCAGGCGCTTGCTCAAATGTCCTTCTGGATGTGAGAGGGAGCGGGCTTGGGATGGATTAACACGCGAACAGAATAAAGCAAGTGTCCTCCCTAACGTGGGTGGGCCGTATCCAATCAGTTGAAGGCCACAACGGAACAATAAGGCGACCCTCCCAGTGAGCCAGGGAGAACTCGTCCTGCCGGAGTCCCTGAGCTGGGACTCTGTTCTCTCCTGACTTTGGACTTAACGTTGGCTCGTTTGGTCGCGGGCCTGCCGGTTGGTATTCACCAGAACCACAGCACCGTCCTCCGGGATGGCCCACTCGCCGACCGCGCCATCTGGGACCTGTCGGCCTCCGTGGCTGTGGAAGCCCATATGCACCTACACACAGAGACGCACACGCCCGGGAAGATCCGTCCTACTGGTTCCGCTTCTCGGCGGGATGCTACCACGACGTGACCTGGAGACACGTGACCGCACGTCACCCTTTACCTTTGCTCCTTTAGAATCTTTTCACCAAACCACGAGCTACCGCCCCCGAATGAAGATGAAGGCTTCCTTCCATTCAAATATTGCCTTTCCCCGTTTTCACGTTTCTACTAGAAAAACACGGCGTTACGATAGAAACAGCCTAGGTTTCAATAAATATTTTCTTCGTGGAAACTTGACAAACTTTCTTGAAGCACGAGCTAATCATATTTTTATGGCCTGGAAAAATCGTATCAGAAAGATGGGAAAACGCAGCCAACTGCCATTCACTTTGATGGAAAAGATCATATGCCGATTTTCTCCCTATTTTTTATTACTGTTATTTTAATAGCTGCATATGGGAAACAACTATGCAAGCTTAGTCTCATTTGCTTTTCCAAAGTCGTATCTTTATTTAAAAAAAAAAAAAAGCCACACACAAATACACCGTAGCATTTTTCTTATGTTCTTGCTTTTCTATAAAGGCCAGGGCTGGGGATCCCGGGGGGGCTCAGTGGTTGAGCATCTGCCTTTGGCCCAGGGCGTGATCCTGGGGTCCCGGGATCGAGTCCCACGTCAGGCTCCCTGCATGGAGCCTGCTTCTCCCTCCTCCTGTGTCTCTGCCTCTCTCTCTCTCTCTGTCTATCATAAATAAATAAATAAATAAATAAATAAATAAATAAATAAATAAATAAAATCTTAAAAAAAAAAAACCTCTTGCAAGATGGACTTCCGTGGGTTTGGAGTCAGACCCCTCTGGAAGCCACCTGGATCCTGGATCCTGGGCCATATACTCAGCAGCGGAGGTGGGAAGGGGCACCCGGGGGCTCGACCGCACACGCTGGGTCCCGGGGCACATGACTCTTGATCTTGGGGTCATGAGGTCAAGCCCCTCGCTGGGCCCGGAGATTCCTCACAAGAAAAACAAACAACAACAAAAACAGAGGCGAGATGAAGGAAGTGGCACGGCGGGCGGGCTCAGCAGTTAACTGAACCAGTGAGCAAGGCAGGTTTCCCTTTACCACACTGTCCTTCAGTTGTTGTTGTTTTTTTCCATTTTTTTCGCTTCTCATTCTAATACTGAGAACGTACGTGCATCTACTTCTTAGTCACGCATCCGCTAAGCCGCGCCGACGCTGCCATTCACGCTTAGCATCTTCCTTGAGAAAATCTAGAGTGAGGTTCACTACGCCTGCTCCACGTGTACACACTCCCGCGCCCGCACGCAGACACGGACATCGCGACCGTCTGACCCGCTAGATTGAGGCTGAAAATCACTTTTAAAAGCCAGACCTAGAATTTAAGAAGGATCCTTCATACCGAGAGACACGGGCAGAGGGAGCAGCAGGCTCCATGCAGGGAGCCCGACGTGGGACTCGATCCCCAGTCCCCGGGGTCACGCCCTGGGCCGAAGGCGGCGCCAAACCTCTGAGCCCCCCAGGGATCCCTCATCCCAAATTTCAATAAAGAGGAGGCAGTTGGTAACTAAAAGGTTCAAGACACCCTGGAAAGAGTGAAGATGGAGAAAAAAAAAAGACGGCTCACGCTTCATGTGTCCATGCGCTAACCGGGATGAACAGCTGCCAGTGACAGCATTAAAAGGGGCTTTATGAGAAGCGAATTTATTTATTTTAAGACGCCGAGAATGGACACTTTAAGCCCTGATGGGACACTCAGACCCACAGTGACTGGACGTAACCACCCATTTTTATTTTAAATATTTAGAAAGTAAAGGCCCAACCCAGGGGCTGGACACGTTTCAAGAGTTGTTCGGCGCAGAGCTTCCTTTCACGAGGCATCAAGCCTTCCCGAGCCCAAAGAATTCCCTAAGTCCCTCCGACTCCCTTCCCACGAGCGAGGAGGGATGGGTCCTGAAGCGTCACGGCCTCCTTGCCGAATCGCCCGCCCGCCGACAGGAGCGTCGAGGTGCAGGCTCGCAGGGGGCTTCTGGGTCCTCCAGGCGGGGGGCGCCTGCCCTGGGCGAGCCCCGCGGCCGGGAGCACCGAGGAGGGGCGGGCGACGTCCCACACAGGAGCCTGGCCCCTGCGGGCCCCTCTGAACGGGACAGCGAGGACTACTTGCAGGAGACAGCTCCAGCGGCCGCGGGGAGCGCTCCGGGCCCGTCCCCATCCCGTCCAGGGGCAGCCGCTCTGGCCCACGCCTCGGTCATGAAGATGCTGCCGTCAGCAGGCCCCCCGGGAAGAGCCTCTGGACGCCCCTAGAGAGGCCAGGACCGGGCCTCACCAGCCCCTTGCACCCCCGCAGCCCGGGCCCCCTGCTCCCCGGCGCCCCCCCAACATCAGGAGTCCCTCGACGGCCAGCGGCCCAGCCCCTCCGGCCTCCCGGCCACACAGGGCGTGATTCACCCCAACAGTGGCCGCCATCACCCCTGATGCTGCTCAGCACCCGCATCTCCCCCGAAACACGTTCCATGGGGCGAGGACGTGCTGCGCTGTGTTGCGTTCTGAGGGCGAGGATTTGGATCTCGTTTCACTCCCTGCCGGGTCTGTCCACGGAGCGGAGGCCGGTGGCTGGTGGAGGCTGCGGGGGACCTGGGCGGGAGGGCGGAGGGGGGGCAGCGGGAGGACGACGCAGCGCTGGCACCGCAAGAGCTCGAGTGCGCCACTGGCTGCGACGGGGACACCCCGCGTGACTATGCAGCTGGTGAAAACAACAGGACGGAAGGGCTCCGGGGCACCATTCCACGGACGGCGGTAGGTGTCACGACGTGCGGAGGGTGGCAGAGGTGGGACCGACGCCGGGGACTGGGGTGACGGCCGGAGGGCCCAGCGAGGACCGGACAGGCGCCCACGGGAGCTCTCCCTCCCACGTTACCCCTCCACCGCGCAGCAGACGTGCTTTGACCTTCAGATCCGACAAGAACAGCAGGGCCCGTGCGCCTCCTGCCTGGCGAGCAGCTCAGGCCCGGCGAGCGCTGAAGCCTGCAGGACGGGACGAGGTCTGGGTCGGGGGGCGGCACGGTCGGGGGTCCCCGGCGGTCGTATCCCTGAACCCGCCGTCCTTTCGGGGGAAGCCCCTTGCGTGACGGTTTGTGGTCTTCTAGCAGCGAGCTCCAGCTCTGCAGAGGCGGGGGGGGCCGGGCAAGCGCTCCGGGTCGACGCAGGCCGGGCGGGGAGGGCTCCGGAGGGTCCCCGCTCCAAGTGCAGGAGCTCGTCTGTTGGGTTGTATTCAGGCAGAAAGCACCGCTGAGAGGCACCTGCACGCACCTGCGCCGGGAGGCCCTCGACGGCCACGCGGACTGTGGCCCCAAGGGACACGGGGACGTGGGCACGACAGGGAAACCCCACGCCGCGAGGCCGACGGCGACTAGCAGGGCAATGACCCTCCCCGCCGGGGCTTCCACTGCCCGCGACACCAGGGGTGTGAGCATCACCCAAGTCCTTGCCCAACTCGCTGACTGTCTCGGTTTCTCCTTTCCCCTTGTTGACAGACGTTTAACTCCATCAAATTCCGGGTCCGTTTCGCCCAGTGAGGGACCTGGAGCGTCACTTTTGAGTCCTTCACTCACAGGACGTGCGTGGAGCACCGCAGAGTGGCGAAGGGGGTCTCCCGGGAGAGATCTCTGGGTCCCGTAGCGGCCACGCCTGGGGGCACGCCACAGAAGCTCCGGGGGTGAAGACCATGCGCCCGGGGCCAGGTGTGCACCCAGGATGGACCCTCCACCACGCGGACGCTCCCCGTGTGGACGCCGGGACGCCGGTCTTGCCCCGGTCACGCCGCGCATGCAGGACCACGGGCCGGGGCCGCGACATGACCCCGAAGCAGCAGGCGGGCTCCCGGCTCCCGCGGGGACACACGCGCCTCCTCTGCCCAGTGCTCGGCGTCTGCCCGCTGCACCTGCAACTTCAATCTTCTCTCTTGCATCCTCACGCCTCGTCCTCCGCAGACACAGCCCGTTTCTCACGCACGTCCCAACGAGCAAACACGCCGGGCGCACGTGCCAGGTGCTGTCCTTGACGCGCCTCCTGCGCGAAGTCGTGTAATCCCCAGGACCACGCGTGGGGCACAGAGTTCGCACAGACGGGCCCTGGGTGGACGGCCCAGCCCTGGGGGCACGCTCCGAGCCCGACATCAGATGCACGACTGGAGCTATACAGGATGGAGGCATCTCGGTGTAGGAGGAAAATAATTCTCCGTCAAATAAATCGGGCTTGGACACCAGTCAACGAGGGCTTAAACCCAAGCCTGCCACGGTCCCACGTGGGCCTCACCAGTTGGCCTGGAGGCTGATGAGCTCGGCCGGGCACTCGGGAGCCGCGGGTTTATTTCTGGAATCCAGACGCAGGGGACGGGCTGTCCCCAGAGTCGACCCCTTGGGCTGGGCAAGCTGGGCACGGAGAAGCCACACAGGCCATTTCGAGTCAGAGGTGGCCTGGCACCTGCGTGGAGCCCTTGGCCGCCCCCGCTGACCCGGCAGCGCGGGTCTCGGGGCGGGAGCCAGAATCCTGCTCCGCGTCCTGAAGGGAAGTGAAGACCTGGCCTCTTGGAAAGTGGAGGGAAAACCAGCCCAACCCCTCCTGGCTCCGCAAGGCTGCAGCCGAGGCCAACGTGTCCATAAGGTGTCTGTTCCGCAAAATACCCCACTGCTTGGGGGGGCTTGCTCCCCTCTGTTTACACTTTTCAATTCAGAAGATTTTGGCAAAAACACTTGCCCCGTTAGCCGTTGTTAAGTGCCCAGTCTGGCGGCACGAATTGTGTCCCCAGCGTCGTGCGGCTACTTCCTGTACTTGTCACCACCCCAAAAGGAAGCTCCATCCCTGCAAGGCGATGGCTCCCGCCCAGGCCTGGGGGCCCCTCACCCGCGCGAGTCACCAGTTCCCACAACTTCTCGAGAGTACGTCATGCGACGTCTGTCCTCCGTGTCGCGGGATGCTTGGGCGTGAGTCTCCCGGGGCCCCAGGGGCGGCGAGAGCGCAAGGAGAGCCGGGTCCCCCCAGAGCCGTCCTGCTGCCTGTGTCCGAGGAGTCGGCTCGTGGCGTGGTCCCCGGTGACCTCCCCGGTGACCTCGCAGGCCCGCAGGCCCGGGGCCTAGTCCCCACGTTGACGGAGCCGCCCGGGCAGCTCCCCACCGTCCCCCTGCAGCCTCGGGGCGGGCACGCCGGGCGCTTGTGCTCCGAGCACGGATACAGGAGCTGCTCCAGAGTCTGGCGGGGGCGTCCCTCGGGGGGGGCGTCGTCAGGGCCATTCTGCGGCCTGCTGTGCCTCGGCCGCCCGGCTCTGCAAAGCATCGCCCGGGGCGTCGAGTGGAGGACCCACAGCTCACCCCACCCATGACCACGCGGAACTCGGAGGTGCAGTGCGCCACGGGGTGCAGCCCGCACCTCCAGGGCCCTCCTCAACCACAAGGCCGCCCCCGTTTCTGTACACGACACGTTCTCGGGGCTTAGGAGCCACACAAGCCCAAGAGGTAGCCAGGTCGCTGTGGGGCCACCACACGTCGTATTTCAGGCGGCCTTAGGGCTCCTGGGCCGCCTCTCGCCTTGATGTCGGTCCTGGCTTAAGCGCCCCGCGGAGCTGAGAGGAGCAGCGTCCGCGCAGCTCTCGCCCGACACGGACGCTGCGTGCCCCTTGCCGGCGGGCAGCTGGGACACTCCGAGGCTCGCCTGCCCGCACACCTGCCTTCCTTCCCCGGCCCGTGCCACCGTGGAGCAGCCCCAACGTTCTGCGCTCACCGCCGGCCAGGAGTGCCCAAGCCAGGCGCAGGCAGGGGCGCGGACGGGAGACCGGGCTCTACAGTCCCACCGAGCCAGCACAGAGCCGTCGTCCCAGGTGTTCCGACGTGTGTGGTGACGGTGACCTTGGCGGTCATCATCCTCTGTCCTGTTCCTGTTGGTCCATCCCAGCTCGGGCCTGATGCATGGACCGGGCCCGTCACAGGGTGTGCGGGGAGCCGGGGAACTACTGTTTGCAGGTGTGTCTGCGAGAGTCCACCTGCAGCAGAGCAGCAGGGCTGACGACCGAGCAAAGGAGGGGACCCTCCGGGGGCCGTGGGCGCCGTCCCACCATCTGGGGGCCTCGAAGGGCCAAAGTGCAGAGCTGCGGCATCGGCCTTCCGCCTCACCTAGGGGCGCGCGGCCGGCTGCCCCGGTTCTCAGGGCTTTGTGCTCAGACTGAAGTCCCCCGACGCCTTCAGGGGCCCGGCCAGCTGCACAGCCTGGCGCTTCCCGGCCTCTGTGATGCTGGGAGCCCACTCCTCGCCATGGACCCTGCTGTCACCCACCCCGCTCTAAGGCAAGGTAGGATCTCCAGGTGCATTAGGGTTTCCCAGGGGAACAGAAACCACGGAATGTGCACACGCACACGCACACGCACACACACATTTTTATGATCTTGGTAAAAACATGTGCAACATAAAACCGTCCACGTATCACGTACCCGTAGCTTATTACCGGCTGCGCCTCCCTGGAGAACCTTCACCGAAGCACCGAGAGGGTCGCATCAGGTAGAAAGGCGTCTCCGTCTCTGGGGGCTCTGCCGGGCGTCCACCCTTCTGCCACCCGACAGGGAGGCAGAGGGAGAAGCAGGCCCCATGCAGGGAGCGCGATGGGGGACTCGATCCCGGGACTCCAGGATCACGCCCTGGGCTGCACGACTGCCCACGGGGGTAAGCCCAGCAGCTCCGCGCATCGGCCTGCGGGACGGACCACCCCTGGGGCTCAGGACACCCCGAAGGCCACGCGGCAGCCAGCCCTGACTTCTGCCTCCGGCACGGTCCACGCCGTGCGACACTTGTGCCCGGGCTGTGCCGCTGGGCCTTCCCCTTCAAAGCAACGTGTTCTTGTGCTCTAACTGGATGCTGCCGCCGTGCGTGCACGTGGGTTGACCTCAAGGAGAACCGGCGAAGAGCCTGTTGATTGCAAGTTATCCTGGGATGAGCGTCCAACAGGAGGACACCGCAGAGCAAGAACTCGAGGAAGACGCATCATGGAAATGCCCTCACGGCCCCACGGCTTGACGCGTGTCCACTCCAGGGGACACCAGCAAACCATTACTGGTTTTCACTGAGGATTACGTACTTCAGGGTGCGACTGTCCTGGGTTTTTGTGGGGCTTTTGGGGTTGTTGCTTTGTGTTCGTTTGTTTGGGGTGTTTTGGCCAAGAGCGGTGATGGGATTGATCCCCCTTCCGAGAATGCCCGCTGCCCCCAGACACGTGCCCGTCACCCGCCCGTAGAAACACGACCTTCCGCAGGCGAGCACGCGCCAACCACCGTGCACAGCGACTGCTCCTCGGCGCCACGTGAGAACCGGCCTCGGGAGCTCCAAGCCAGAGCCCCCTCGCCTGGACGTGCCACACCGCAGCCGGGGATCTGGGACGCGCCGTCCGATCCGCTCCTTCCAGGCTGGGCCTGACACCCTGAATTCCTATCAAGGTTCGGGGCGAGGCCGACCCGCCAGTCTGCACACACCCCGGGTGCCCGTCCCTCCGAGAGGAGCGAGCGTAGGTTCCGCATGGAAGCGCACAATTTTGGCCGCCGTGGTTTGCATCGAACCACCCGACTTCTCTGATGCTGTCGCCTCATCCAACTGAAGGGTTGAGCCTAGCACCCGCCCCTCACTGGGCCGCTAGGAAGCGTAAGGAGAGACCTTCACGTGCACTGAAGGTGCCTGGTGGGCGCAGAGCACCCACAACTGGCAGAGACGACAACCGTGTACCCAAGCACGAGGGTTACCGCGGATTGAAACATTCACGAGGGAGCCAGACGGGGACCCGCAGGGCGGCGGAACACGAAGACCCCGGGTCTGCACCTCACGCTGCCATCCTGGGGCGCAAGACGCTTTCATGGGTGCTGCCTGCACCACCCATCACCCTGCCTGGCTCGGGATGGGAGCCAGGCCCCCCGGAGCAGCGGGGGCATCGAGGGGGCCTGGACGGACGTCTAGCAGGCGGAAACGATGCAGAAGCAAGACCGTCAGTTTGACTTCTCCCCCGGGAACCTAATTGGAACGTGACTCTCCCGTTTCCTGCCCTGTGCGTCCACTGCCCCGTGGCCTCCGGTTGTGGACGTGGGTGATAATGGGGGTTGAGCAGAGAAGAGGACGGATGGGAACCCCACGTGCTGAGGGAGACACAGAGCCGGAGAGCCCGGGCGGAGGGACAGGACGGACAGACCACGGGCCCACCCTCCCGGATGCTGGCACGTTTGTCTGCTCCGCTCAGGTCTCGCACTTGCATTCTGCATAATACTTACCCTTCTTCCCTTTGCTCTGGCTACTCTGGGGGGAAGTCTGTACCTACCGCCCCATGACGCAGCCCTAGCTGACGTGAGTAGGTTCCCGTGAACCTCCCTGAGGCTCCGATGCCTCCCCTTCACTTGCTTGAGGTCCACCCGGCGCCCACCGGGCCCCACGCCCCAGGCCGGGAGGCGGACAAGCGATGGTCGGGAATGCAGACGCCCGCCCACTGTGGAGGATCACGGCAGAGGATGTGAAGCCTTGACAGATGCGTCAATTGTAAGAATAAACATAAAATTAGGAGTGGGGTGACCGTCCCCACCGGGGGAGGCCCTGCTATAAGAAGACACATGCGAGGAGGCCGCCCCAGAGGGAGTCTGAGAGGAGGCGGAGCACGACCCAGGGCGGCCTGAAGCCGGCATCACCATCGCGGCAACAGACGGACTTCCCAGCTGCGCAGGTGGCCCTGCTGGGGCGGCCCAGACCCGAGGGGACCGTGCGTCCCTGGGAGCCGCCTGTGGTCCCGATGGAGACACGGGCACCAGCGAGTCTGCGGACAGAGAGGCGGAGGCGAGCGGTGGGGTGGGGAGTGGGCCTGGGGGTAAGAGACGCGTATGGGCGGGGATGGGGTGGGGGTAGAGATGCCACAGGGGACGGATGGGGACAAGGGGTAGGGACGCACAGAGGGGACGGCCCGGGGCGGGGGCAGGACCGGGGGCCGCTCCGTCACTGCCCAGGGGAAGGTGTTTGCACCAGGACAGGAGCAAGCGGCCCACAGGGCTCACCAGAGGACCCACCGGCCACTGGGATTAACCCGGATCATGAGGCACCACTGCAGGGCGACACCGGCACAGGGCAGGGAGGCCCGGGAAACAGCAGTTGCCATCACAAGGGCTCAGATTCCATGAGCCTAAAACGTGGCGACCCCGTCCTGAGGACCCACGACCCCCAGACCCACGTCCCCCAGGACCCCATCCCCGAGGACCCCATCCCCCAGGACCCACGTCCCCAGGACCCACATCCCAAGGACCCATGTCCCCAAGGACCCATGTCCCCCAGGACCCACATCCCAGGGACCCACATCCCAGGGACCCACATCCCAGGGACCCACATCCCAAGGACCCACGACCTCAGGACCCACGTCCCCAAGACCCGACCACTGGAAGGAAACAACAAGCCCTTCTGCCGGTTTCGGTTGTTTTAGGTCGAATCCTCCAGGACTGTGGGAAACCTCGAAGCAGGCGACACGACGGGAGGATGAAGCGAACAGTGAGGAAGTGGGAAGGGCAGAGACTCCCGGAGCGACGGGCACGAGGACGTGCGGGGACAGGTGCCCGACAGGTGCCCGACAGGTGCGTGCCCTCCAGCCCCGCCGGCCGCCTCCCAGTCAGGAGAACTAGCCGTGGGCTAACGCCACGTTCTTTAGGGGAAGCTGTCGTGCTCCGCGGTCACCGCTGGCCCGTACCCCTGCCGAGCCCTGAGCTGCCAGGGGCCTGAGCGCCCGCGGGCGCCCGTCGCGCAGCCTGGGCACTGCGCCACCAGGGCTCCGCCTGGCCTGGGCAGCCGCGTCTCCCTCCGGGGCAAGGCTTTGGGGTGGAGCTTGCCAGAACGCCCGCCAAGGTCAGGAGCGCAGCTCCTCTCCGGATGCCGTGCCCCCCGGGCACCCCCAGGTCAGACCCACACCCGCGGCCTCGTCCACACCAGCCTGCGGGGCACACGGGGTCACTCGGAGGACCCTCGGGGCGGGGTCCCCGCAAGGAGGCGGAGCACGGGGGGGCTTCCTGGGAACACGTGTGCTGCCTCACTCTCCCAATCCAAAGAAGTGGATGTTCATTTTACTTAAAATTGGCAGAAAACAGCAACTCCCACCCTGTTTTGTATGGCCAAAAGCCCAGATTTAAATTTTACCATTTGCTCGTCTGCTACTGTTTAAGTCTTGAGCTGATTCAGCTGCTCGCGGAGGGGAGGTCGGATCCGGCAGGGGGGCAGCGGGCACCCCGTGGGGGTGGGGCAGGTGAGGGCAGGTGACAGGTGCCAGGCCCCAGGGCTGGGTGTTCCCGGGTGGAGTCCGGAGACTGTGGCCGCCACAGGGGGTCTGCGTGTGCATCACGTGGCCCGGATGCCGAAGCCGGAAGGTGTGAAGCGTGTGAGGGCGAAGTCAGGGAGGGGTGTCCCCGCGGCCGGGCTGTCCCCCGGGGTCCGCGGTGGCATCCGGCCTCAGTGCAAGAGGCCGCACGGCTCAGGTCTCCGCAGCCGGCCCCGGGTTCCCTCTCCTGATCTGCTTGTATCTGGAAAAACCCAGAGCACCGCGGGCTGCACGTCCCCGACAGCACCACGTCGGCCACCGGGGCCGAGAAGGGCGTCCCAGAGCCATTGGTGCCCTGGTTGCAGCCCAGGCCGCCCCCCAACAGCTTCGCGATGGAAATGAGTTTTCCAAGCCTCCTTCAAGGGAAAATAAAAATACTTCAAGTTGCTTTTGAAAAGTCCTGCCAAGCTTCTAGACTTACATCTTCCGAGGACATTTTTTATTTAGAGCACCCCCGAGAGATGGAAACAAAAGTATAATCTGGGAGAATGTTTCTATTTCGACAAATTTGGCCAACGTTCCCTGGGAGAGATCGTCAGAAACACGCCCTCCTCGGCCTTTGCACAGAAGCTCCGGCTGGGCACAGGCTCCTGCCCAGACCTGCAGGTGCCATGCCACAGGCCTGCTTCCGGAAGCGCCCTCCTGCACCCTCCCTGGCTACCCAGCTTCTGTCTCCTGCATCCTTTTTTTTTCTTTTTTTTTTAAGATTTTATTAGAGAGAAACACAGAGCACAAAGAGTGGAGAGGGAGAAGCAGGCCACCCAAAGGCAGATGGTCAACCAGAGCCCACCCAGGTGTCCCTGTCCCCTGCATCCTATTTGTAATGACCAGTTCTCTGGTTTTTTGATCTGTCTCCCCCAAGGACCACCCTAATAGAGGTAGAGGCAGCGGAGCCCTGGGGGGCTCAGCGGTTGAGCATCTCCCTTCGGCCCAGGGTGTGACCCTGGGGTCCCAGGATCGAGTCCCACGTCGGGCTCCCTGCATGGAGCCTGCTTCTCCCTCTGCCTGTGTCTCTGCCTCTCTCTGTGTCTCTCGTGAATAAATAAATAAAATCTTAAGAAGAAGAAGAAGAAGAAGAAGAAGAAGAAGAAGAAGAAGAAGAAGAAGAAGAAGAAGAAGGAAATGGAGGCAGCAACAGCGTGGTAGGAGCAGCATCCAGCAAACACTCTCTGGAAACGGCCAGGAGGGCCCTTATAAAACAAGAGCGAAACCACATTTCCACATCTTATAAAAAAGAAGAGATACGTATAAAAACAAGAGAGAAACACGTTTCCACGTCTTTTATACATGAAATCCAAAACACGGTAATAACTGAGTGCAGTCACGGAACGCAGGCCTCCTCGTGAGAGTTCGGAGCTATTCTGGGAGCGCGGACAACATTTCCTTAATTTCAGTTCAAATTTTCTATCATCAGCTCAATGGCAACGATCACCCACTAAAACCACCCGTAGCTCCCGAGCCTGCTCAGGCAGGCGGAGGGCAGGGCTCGGCCGCCGGGCCGTAGCTTACTCCTGCAGGGTGGTTTGGCACAAGCTTCAGGTTTTTGGCTGAGTTTGGGTTAAATTCTGTAGGCGACTTACTTGCCACCTTCTGACCTCACTTCTCCAACACATTTTTTTTTCCTCTCTTTATAAAGGGGCCAAGGAGATAGCGGTAAGCATTCCATTAAGGAATGACTAGGATTGGTCAAACTCCTATGATGTCCTGGAAATTCTTTTTGCTGTTGTGTGTGTGTGTGTGTGTGTGTTTAAGAAAGAAAAGAGAGAGAGAGAGAGAGAGTGGGCGAGGGGGTGAGGAGGGGCAGAGGGAGAAAGAGGATCCTAAGCAGGCTCCACACCCTGCGGGGCCCAACACGGGGCTCCAAATCCCAACCCTGAGATCGTGACCGGAGCCGAAATCGAGAGCCAGATGCTAAACCTCCTGAGCCACCTGACGCCGTCCGGGACATCGTTCCCTGTGCTACCTGCCTCCCGCACACACACTCCTTTAGTGGTCAGAACACAGCCGTAGGACGAAGGTAAGTTCCCATACGGTCTTCCAGGGGAGGAGACCAGGACCAGAGAAGGAAAGCAAAATGCCCGCGGTTCCTCGCCCGCACGCCCACGTTCACCGCGAGGCCTGTCCGATGAATGTGGGCTCTGATCACTTTTATCCTCGTTAATGACGTACGGCGACGGAGCATGAGGGCGAATGTCTGAGGTCCGTCCCTCGGTCCCAGAACGCAGGCGTCGCCTCGAGTCCGGTCCGTCGGAGGTGCTGACCTTGGAGACGTCCGGCCTCCCAAGCAGAGCATCATCGCTCAAAACCTTCTTGCTGCTGCCCTTCACGCAGGTTGGTCGACTCCGCAGGGCGTTCAGGCTTGCCATGCTGTTGCTCCCGACTCCCCTTCCTAAATCAGGAGCTAACACAGCCCTTAATGAAATATCCGACTGCCTCCGGAGATACGCCGCTGCCGGAACTCCTCGCGTCTTTTCATGGGTAAATAGAAAACCGAAGCGTCCATCGAGGACCTTGCCCCATGTGTCCGTGCCACGCCCCCCACCCACTTGCCAGGAGCATCCTCCTGTCGCCCTCGGCAGCCTGTGACAGAGAACCTGCTCACACGCCTGATTTCACATCCCTGCGGGGGAAGGTCGCCAGAGGACGTGACCACGGGCTGATGTCTGAGCCGACCCAGACCCTTGGAGGCTCCCAACCTCCTTCCCTGTCCCTGGAACGTGGGTTCCACTGGCCTTCCTCACTCCCAGACGCTGTTCCAAGGACGCAGCTTTGGAACACCTGCAGGGCACACCTGACTGAGCCCAGGTAGGGCCTCTTCGTACACCTTGAAGACTGGGAGCGCAGGTGGGCAGGGATGTAGGTGCATCGGGCTGCTGCCCCAGACAAGCCTCCTGAGCGGCTTCCCTTGGTTATTAAAACTGCCACTTGCCAGCTGGAGCGAGCAGCTCTCTCTAGGGTCTCTCCCTGCCCCCGGGACAGAGGCGCTTTCAGATTTCACCTGGGAAGCTCCAGGGAGACTCGCTTTGCTGCTGCCCGAAGTCCCTCCCTCACTTCTCCTGGATCCCCACTTTGCTTGAAGCTGCCAGCTTTCCTCCCCAAACACCAGCCTGGTGCCTGCCAAGTCCTAGGAGCTAAAATGAAGGGGGCGCGTTTCCCAAGACGTAATCCATCTTCTCGCTCGTCTTTAAACGTGCGTCCCCGGAGCGCAGACACCACCAGCTGAACAGAGGCCGCAGGGCAGCAGGTGCAAAGCCGCTGCAGAGGAGCTCCTAAACCAAGCCGTCGAGGTCCCCCGAAGGCACCTGTCCCTTCGGACAACCTCACACACGCTGTGGAATTTCAAATGCAAAACGACACCTCTCAGACCCAGCCCTCTGATCCCAAGCTCTTCTCCAAGCACCTCCGTCCTGCTGGGCCAAGCCCCCCGGAACGTCCACCCAGATGCCCACTGGGGCAGCAGGCCTGGTGCATCACCTGCGATGTGCTCAAACGGTTCCTTCCTCGGCCTTTCCAGGAGCTCACGACGGTACCTTCGCAGCACGGGGCCCGCCCACGCCGCCCTTCCACCCCCTCCCGCCCCCAGAGCCCCCTCCTATCGAACGTACGCACGGATCCAAGAGAAAGATAACGCGAGCTGAAGCGGCGGGCCTTATGTGTAATCTCTCCAGAAGCCGTATTTAAAAAGCCAAAAAAAAGAGGCAAAATTG
Source organism: Vulpes vulpes (assembly GCF_048418805.1). Lineage (NCBI taxonomy): Eukaryota > Metazoa > Chordata > Mammalia > Carnivora > Canidae > Vulpes > Vulpes vulpes. The sequence continues at coordinate 146,255,552 of NC_132783.1, forward strand.
ATTTTCACGTACTTCATTCAGTGCAGTGCATCCACGGTGTCGTGATTTCAATATGGGATCAATACACGACGTTAAGGACGTTCTTACGTTTCTTCACACGAGGTTTTCAGAACCGAGTGTGTGTCACACCGACCGCAGGTCGTAACTCAGCCCAGCGACACCTCCAGTGCTGCGCAGCCGCATGGTGGCCAGGGGCTAGCCCCGTGCACCGCGGGGACAGTGCAGACCTGGACGCCACCCGACACGCCGGGACCAGCGCCATCCAGCACCCTGCGAGGTCCCGCCGGCGCCTGCAGGCCTTACGACCTTCTCCTTCCTTGAACTGCCATTACCCGGATCCCGGCACACTCCGTGCACAGCTGCGTGCTTCATGTCTGCAAGTATCGTCTTCCCATCCAGACCCCAAATGTATTGGGAACGATATTTATTTCATCCCTGGGCTATCTATCATGATCCAGATGTAACCATTCAATAAATATGTATTAATTTTCACTGAGGAACCGGTAAATCACGTCAGCAGCCAGCAGGGGCGAAGACTGAGCAAAGAGGCACACACAGTAGTGTTCTGCTGAGGAACGCGACGATCCGTGTGAAGACACACTGCTGGCCCTGCCCCGCGCCGTTACTCAGTTGAATCTGCATCCGTGCGTGGCCTCCAGGCACCGGCACGTGCAAAGCGTGCCCGGGCGCTCGTCGGATACGAGGCAGTAACCGTGCAAAACACGGGAGCCGGTGCCAGGAGGCCCTGGCCGCCCTGCCTGGAGGAGGGAGCAATAAAGAGAAGTTCCCCGGGGGCTGCGGAAGCCTGCCCACGGCCAGGACCAGCGGGGACGCCCCTGCCCCTGCCCCTGCCCCTGCCCCTGCCCCTGCCCGGGGCGTGCGGCCTGCAGGAGCCGAGTGTCCGCAACAGCCCTCCCCTCCTCGTCTGTCTGAATGCGAACAGGCCTCCCAACGTCACTCCCAACGACGTCCGGGCCGGCATTGCCACGTCTTCATGACACACTAAAAGCAGAAGCGACTGCAAAAGCCAACCAGGGAGCACAGCGATCGTCAAACACGGGCTTATGGAATCATTAATTCTTAAAAGGACACCTTGCCTGTCACAGGTTAGCACTGAACTGTTTTCCCGGTGAGGGCACATCCGGGGTCCCCCGACCTCCTGAAGCAGGCGCGAAGGATGGATGAGGAAGTGGGGTCGTCCGACTGCAGACGGAGGACACAGTAAATGCAAATCCAGCAGACCCAGCGCACTCAGTCCCGGCCCTGGTCAGCTCCGGGGACACTTCGGGACGGCCGGGAGACCTCCAGACAGAGACACCCCGTCTGTGCCGCCCTCCCCCCGCCCCCCGGCCCACGGCCCTGCCCCGGAGCGGGGCCCTGCTCGGTCACCTTCTGCTCAGGGGGCCGAGAACGGGGCTCTGCTTGCCAGGTGCCCACTGACCCACCGGGGCCTCCTCCTCGCACGTTTCCAGTTTCAAGAAGATGTGAACCTGAACGGATAACGCAGCCCTTGCTCCAGCAGCCTTAAGCGCAGGGAACGTGCCTACCCAGCCGTGCATCCCCCGTGCCGGGCTTGAAGCCTGTTCTAGATTAAAGACACTCCATGTAGGGCAGCCCCGGTGGCTCAGCGGTTGAGCCCCTGCCTTCAGCCCAGGGCGTGATCCTAGGGTCCCGGGATCGAGTCCCGCGTCAGGCTCCCTGCATGGAGCCCGCGTCTCCCTCTGTCTCAGCCTCTCTCTGTGTCTCTCATGAATAAATAAAATATTAAAAAATAATAATAAATAAATAAAATATTTTTTAAAAACCCACTATAGGTAGTTATTGGACCAGATTGGTTTTCTTTTGGAAAACACTGGAAGATAGGGACTCCCTTCCCAGGCCAGGTCTCCTCTGTACTATTCACAGCAGACATCCTTCAAACCTCTATTTAGACTTTCCCCGCTCAGGGACCTCCAGGTGTCTTCCGGGGTGAGAAGGGCACCGGGGAGATCCCCCCACCTGGTGCAGCTTCCCCACTCGGAGAGCAAACCGCCACTGTGCGCGCAGAGGGCGTGAAGGTCACGGGGGCGTGACCAGTCAGCGGCGCGGTCTTGCTCAGACCCTAGGGTGCCTTAGGATTTTTTTTTTTTTAATTCTTCGCGACCATTTAATGGCTGACAACTTTATTGCAGATACAAAGATATTCAGGTGTAGGAGGTTTCGTCATCTGATATGAAAGCGGAATGCACGGTGATGGGATAAAGTTGTCCAAGATGTGGATATATTCTTTCTTATAATTTTTTAATAACAGCTGTTTGTATCACACCCGCAATCTTAAAATAAAATAACCGCAAAAGCAAATTACCAGGAGGACACATGGTAGGATAAAAGACATGGATTGCTTTTTCATGCTTTTTTTTTTTTCTTTTACGTTTAAAAGGCAAACCCACCTAAAGCAAACAGATACGAAGGGAGGTAAATTTACCATTTGTTGCATTGACAGAAATGGAAACTTGGTTATTTTAAAAGTTGAAGACCCAGGAGGTGCCTGGGTGGCTCAGTCGGTCAAGAGTCAGCAGAGAAGGCACTGGCAGTTCGGGACATCTTAGGTCTGTCTCAAGCAAAATACGCACAAGGTCATACGGGTTGTCCAGTCCACGTCCACCAATGCCACTGAGGGGCATTCATGTTTCAGGAAATAGGAAATTGGGAGTTTGGAATTTCTGGCTCTTCAAAAATGTTGAGATTGTTCCAGAAGAACGACCACCGCGGTCTGAGGGTACAGAACACCTGAGCATGTGCCCCCTAGTAGGCGATCACAGTGATTATATTGGGAAAAATACGAAATCGTGGAATGTGCTGACATACGTCTAAAAATTTGTCATTGCAAGTCCGTAGAAGAACGTTGACCGCAAAGGCTGCCGGGTGGAGCATGTGCTCGTCGCAGAAAAGGGGACGATCAAGAAAACGCAGAGACGTGCACGTAGTCACCCGTAATGCCAGAGTCATAGGAGAGGCAGACGGAAAAGTCCGCGTGAACGTCACTTGGGAACAGGTAAAGAAATATATGACCATTAACTGAAGATAGATTCTCCAGAGAATTACTAGTTCTTCTTTAAGAAACACAGACGCCAAGGCATTGAGCACGATGATGCCTCGATTCGGAGTTTAACTCAGTTACACGACTGCTCACAGGGGACAACCTGTCAACTCATGAGTCCTCGTTTAGAAAAAGACCTCTTGGGGCGTACAGGGAGCGCTGTCCGGCATGCGGCGTTAAGCAGAAGAGAGGAGGAGGAGGAGGAGGAGGAGGAGGAGGGAAAATGCGGCATCGAAAGCAGATGGACAACACGCTGCTCACTTTGTGGGGAAGGAGAAGGAAAGGCACATCCACACACTCACCGTAGAGAGAAAGAGAGAAAGAAAAGAAAGAAAAGAAAAGAAAGAAAAGAAAAGAACAAAAAGAAAAAAAAAGAAAGGAAAGGAAAGGAAAGGAAAGGAAAGGAAAAAGGAAAGGAAAAAGAAAAAAGAAAGAAAGAAGAAAGAAAAGAAAGAAAGAAAAAAGAAAAAGAAAGAAAGAAAGGAAAGAAAAGAGAAAGAAAAGAAAAGAAGAAAAGAAAAGAAAAGAAAAGAAAAGAAAAGAAAAGAAAAGAAAAGAAAAGAAAAGAAGAGAAAAGAGAAGACAGACGCGGAGATGCTCTCCTACAGGTGTGAGTAGGAGCAGGGCGGGGAGGGGCGGGGAGGGGCGGGCCGGGCTCCCAGCCCTCTGACGGGGCCTTTGCACACACACTTTGAACGGATCACACAACCCTTCCCCTATTCAAGCGCACGATTAAATTTGGGGAAAAGATGAAAAAGGAAATCCCTCTACATCTGAATACCAACAGTGTAGGATGGGACAGTGGCGCGGCGCCCGGTCAGAGAACGTCCTAGAGATGCCGCCTGGGGCTGTGGGGGGCTCCTGGTACTGGGCCGCGTGTGCACAAGGCTCAGCCCAAAGAAGCACGTGTGCAGGTGCAGGTGCTGACCTGTGGGCACGGGGCTCATGCGCACGCGGGGAGAAGGGGGTAAATGAGGTAAAACCTCAGGACTCGATGAACGAGGGAAGGTGCACGGGCCCCCGCTGGGTCTCCTACCCCTGACGACAAGCGCACCTGGAGCCCGGGGAGCTGCTGAGGCGGCCGCCCCACTGCCCTGGGTGCAAGGGGGGCGCAGGTGGGAGATGACCCCCGGGGAGGGGACACTCGGTCGTCTACGCATCAAGTGGGAGGAAACCCTGGGCCTTGGGCCTCTGCGGCCGGAGCAAAGCAGGAAGCCGTCCCCGCCCCCGCCCCGGTCGGACCCCAAGGGGCGAAGAGCTCGGTGAGAGCGAGCAGAGGCGGAGTTCTGGTGGACGGGAACCGTCTGTGCACCTGTGCAGGGGTCTCTCGGGGAAACGCGTTTGTCGGGAAGGGCAAGAGCCCACTCGGGTGCTTTGCTGCCATGTTCCCGTCAACGAAGGTGCAGTCTCCTCCACTGGGACTTCTCAGCCCTCCCCCGCCGGCCCTCCCTCGTCTACACCACCTCGTCTACACCGGACCCCGCGGGGTGCATTATCCGCACACGCATCCAGGGAAGCAGATGGGTTATCGAGCCATTCTGGAAAAGAAAATCCGGTTTTTCGCCCAACCCTGTATTCACTAAAAAAATCCCTGGACGGAGTAGAACACAGGACCCTCCCCAGGAGCCCTGCTACTTATTCCTAGAGTAAGCTTCACGGAGGGCCGAGTTGCGAGCAGCGCGCAGGTGTTCTCCAGGGGTTAGGACACTGCTCGCAGCCTTGGTCCAGCGGCCCAGGAAGGCCCAGGGCCCACGGGGCGGAGACACGTCCTCCCAGGGGCGCGCGGGAAGGGGCGACGTGGGAAGGGGCGCTCCCCGCAAAGCCCCCGGACTCGCCCGCCGGCCTGGTCCCCGCGCCCGGCGTCTCCAGGCGGCCTCCCTCATTGACAGCGGCTTGGCCCGAAGGAAACCGCGTCGCAGGCCCGAGCTTGGCCGGGCGCTGAGCCCCCGGAGACCCGCACTCCCTGGATGGAAGCAGCAGGAACCCAAGGGGCGGTGTGGACGGTGAGTGCTCCGTCGGGGGAGCCCGCCCGGAGCCCGGGGGGCCTGGGTGCACCTGGGTGGGCCACGTTCGCAGCTGGTGCGGCCGTGTCACCTGCACGGGGCCGGCCCCACAGAGCCTTCAGCTACCGGGCATCGAGGGGGGGCTGCGGCCCTTTCCCCGCCGCTAGGACGCGTGTCCACAGGACAGGGACGCCGCAGCTCTCCCGACAAGCCGGGGGGCCCGACCCAGGCACGCGGGCGTGGTCGTGTGCGCCACTCTGGCTGCGTGCGCCAGTGCGGGGTGCGTGCACCTGTCCCCCTGCAGGGACCCTCTGTGTGGTTTCCCGCCGTCTGCCAGACGCAGGGCCACGTCTTCAAGGTCTCCTCCGGATCCGGACGGAGCAACTGCCCCAGCAGACTCTCGGAGACTGTGCAGCCGCAGGGAAGCCAACAAGACGCTCTCCCGGCATGTGGGCTGCAGCCCCGGGGCAGCAGGTGGCTGACCCCGCCGGCCCTCCCAGTGCCTCCCAGTGCCTCCCAGTGCCCGGCCCGCGTGGGGCCTTCCAGTCAGGGCACATGCGTCTAAAGGGGGTCAAGTAGCGGCGCTGCTGACCGGGGGAGACGCAGCATCGGGCTCCCCGAGCACGTCTGCCCGTGATACCCCTGTGCCAGATCCCTCCAAAATGGGCTTTCAGGGCCGCCTCGGACCCGCTGGCTCGGGTGCCGCACGTGAGCACACAGCGGGGTCCCCCGCCTCCTCCGCTGCCGCCAGGGCAGTCACGTGCGCAGGACCCAAGGGGGGTGGCGGCCTCCAGCCTGCCCCCGGGGGCCACCCTGCGCTCGGCTGTCCTGAGAACAGCAAACCCACTGCAAAGCACAGCCGGGCCCACCCCCTCCCGTCTGCAGCTGACGGAGAGCAGCGGCCTGTTCCCACAGCACAGCTCCCTCCGAAACCCTCGCCGCCCTCAGAAATAAGTGGGGTCGAGGATAGTCTCCGACGGGGGCTGCACCCTCCCGCTGTCTCCCAACGCACTTGACTGGCACGATGAGGAGGCCGGGCCGGGCCCCCACCCCTCGGGGGGACCCCGTGAGCACCCTTCTCCCCCGTTGCCGACAGAAAGGCGGGAGGCGCAGTCGTAGGGAAGAAAAAGAAGAGGGGCAGGGGCGAGCTTGCCCCGCAGCACGGTGACCTGGGCCTACCACCCAGTGCGTCCCCCCGGGCCTGCGGGCCTCCTCGCCGTACCCTGACCTGGACGGTGCCCCTCTCTCCTCGCCGCCCCTTGCTCACCCTATGACCACAGTCCAGTGAGACCCGCGGCTCTTCCCTGCTCATGGGACGCCTGCCCCAGCGCAGGTGTGTGTGCATCTCAGCCCACGGGGCCTCTGCTCCCCATCGTGTCCTGGGGAACAGCCCCGCACCTCCGGCCGCCTGACCTCCCCTTGCCCCACGCGCTGGAGCAGCTGGCCGGGAGGATCTCTCTGGCCACCGGGAAACCCCGTCCCTCTGTCCCTTGGCCTAGGTCAGGAGCCCTGCCAGGGGTCAGGATGAGGACTCCGCGGCCTTGGGGTGAGGGCGGCCCCCGTCCCGTCCCCTATGGCCGGGGAAGGGCCCACAAAACTCCAAGGGCTCTCTCTCAGCCTGTCCACCCCTATCACTGCCATCTCTGCCTTCACTAATCCAACCCTTTCTGGCCTCTAGGCAGCACGTGCCTCCAGGACCATAAGACTGGTTTTTATGCATAGATTTTTACTTATTTATTCACGAGAGACACAGAGAAAGAGGCAGAGACCCAGGCAGAGGGAGAAGCAGGCTCCATGCAGGGAGCCCGATGTGGGACTTGATTCTGGGACCCTGGGGTGACACCCTGAGCCCAAGGCAGGTGCTCAACCGCTGAGCCCCCCCAGGCACCCTTAACTGATATAATTTTTTATCCCTCAGAATCTGTCCTCAAGAAATGATCTTAGAAATGTGTTTTTTATCCTAGTGCTAAATCCAGAGACATGAAGGCTGTGGAAAGAGCAATCACGGCTTCTTCCCCTTAACAAACTAAACCAGCTTGTTCGCGACGTGTTCGTCCTCACTTCAAGATCCTTTGTAAATGGAGCGTCGTGTCACCTGATATTAAAATGGGGAACTCTGGTAATATGCGAGGAATTTTCGGGAAACCAAAATACGTCACTGCTAGTGTTGACTAGAAATAAGGCGTCGCAGGAAAAGATGATTTTGCCTCCTGAACACTGAACACACCCCTCAGCAGCGTAGTCGGGCACATGGTTGAGTTTCAGCCACTACCAGGGATGGTTTGCCTGTAGCACCCGCTACACCGACAGGCTGACATTGTACACGGGACACGTCACCGTCACAGAAGCCTGTGACACTCCTACTCTCAGCACCTCCGTGCCACAGCTGAGGACACCAACGTGCAGAGACTCAGTCCTTTACCACGGCCTGTACACGCTGGACCCCAGCCCACGAGACCCAACAAAGGGCTCCTTTGAGCGTAAGGCCCTGCCCTAGAGCCATTGCTCTACGGAGGAGGAGGAGGAGGAGGAGGAGGAGGAGGAGGAGGAGGAGGAGAAGGAGGAGGGGGTGGGGAGGGGGTCGAAGAATTAAGTCTGATAGAGTTCAGCTCCTAGAAAAGGTTGAGGGAGGCAGGAGAGGAAAATGGCTGCACACCAGTACTAACGTAGTGCTAGGTACACAGTCTTCTTTTTTTTTTTTTTACTTTTTATTTATGATAGAGAGAGAGAGAGAGAGAGAGAGAGGCAGAGACACAGGCAGAGGGAGAAGCAGGCTCCATGCACCAGGAGCCCGACGTGGGATTCGATCCTGGGTCTCCAGGATCACGCCCTGGGCCAAAGGCAGGTGCCAAACCGCTGCGCCACCCAGGGGTCCCCAGGTACACAGTCTTCTAGGACCAAGGTCAACGTGTAAGTAACTGAAGAAGCCTGGGTTATGTGACAGGAAATCTTGAGCATAACTTAAAAACTGAAGTGAAAATTATGTTTTAATTTAATCTCCTATGAGAAATAGATAAAATAGTGTAACACACCGTCTGAGAAGATGATAAAATTCACTGTGTTAGCAACAATAAGACAAAAGGGGGGCGCCTGGGGGGCTCGGCAGTTGGGCGGCTGCCTTCTTCGGCTCAGGGCATGACCCCGGGGTCCCAGGATCGAGTCCCACGTCGGGCTCCCTGCATGGAGCCTGCTGCTCCCTCTGCCTGTGTCTCTGCCTCTCTGTGACTCTCACGAATAAATAAGATCTTAAAAAAAAAAGAAGGAAGGAAGGAAGGAAGGAAGGAAGGAAGGAAGGAGAAAGGGAGGAAGGAGGGAGGGAGGCAGGGGAAGGTCCTGAAGCACAGCCATCCACTGCACCAGCTCCTGCCCCGTCCCTAACCTACAGGTAACAGCACAGGCTCCACCGAGTACATCCTGACGCTCAGCATCCCACCAGGTCTGGATGCCCAGACAAGACGGAGCGGCCTCAGCAGCCCACCGTAGAGAAACCCCAACCTAGATGCACAAGGACAGCCTCATTTTGATTCTAAAACCGAGAAACGAGAGTATCATTCCACTCATCTGAAGACAGTGCCTTGGGCCTGTGCGGGACAGTCGCGGCCCCGCACCCACGAGGGGAGCGTCACTCACTAACAGCCACGACATCCACGTCCCAGTGCCTTAGTGGAGCCTTCGCTCGGAGGAGCACGGGGGTCAGCGGCTTTGGTCCCCAGCTCCCGCAGGCTCCCACGGGCTCCCGCGGGCTCCCGCAGCCTTCAGGGCCACGGCTCTGGGGATCCACGTAACAATCCTCACACTCGGGCTACGCAGTCGTGCAAGGACAAAACCAGGTGTATACGGAGACCTGCTCTCGTTTCTGGAGGGAGGTCTGTGTCCGGGTACGTGACCAAGGCAGAGCTGAAAGCCACGCGAGGTGGGAATGAGACCCACGTAGCATCCTCTAGCGCTCACACTCTCCAGGGCAGATAAACCGGCACCTCAAACATCAAATCCTCAGCGGACGTTACGCGCCTGCTGGAAACTGCTGCTGTTCCCCCAAATCCATCCTCCCACACCCCCCCCCAGTAATAGCTTAGGCTGCACAGGTGCCACCAAGCCACGGGCCACCTTCCCCACAATCACGTGCCGCTGGGGGTGGACCCGTGGATTCGGAGCCACAGGATGTGAACAGAAGTCGCGAGGACAACGTCTGGGTCACTTCCAACATGCACGAGCCCAGTGGCCCTGGCGCGGCCTCCGAGCTCCTGAACGGAGCCGCGGGCACGGACGCTGGCGGAGTGAGCCCGGGACAAGGAGCCCGACCGGGCGGCCGCGGAGGAGCCGGCAGGTGCCTCTGGCCGCTCAGCTCCCGCGCTCCCCGGCGGGCGGCCGGAGCTCCTGCACCTGCGGGATTTGCGGCGGCTTCGGGCCTTCCGGGGCAGCTGGACCCGCTGCGGCAGCCGGCCGCGGCCTCCCGGGCTAGGAAGCCTTCCCCGCCCCGCGGCCCAGGGGGCAGCCACGCCGCACGCGGGCAATGGTTTTATTTTGAATGCGGTGACCGGGACTTTTAAAAGCCGTGTGGGGCCGGTTGCTAGTAGCTACTCGAGTGGACGATGCAGCGTGTGCAACATCTAAGGTGTGAACACACAGTTCGAAAGAACCATCATCATCAGAGACCCGCTTTTTAAAGCTTAGAGTTTTTGCTACGACGTTAGGGAATAATCGAAGGCCTCAAGCCACAGCTGGGCTGAGACTAAAGGACCGAGTATTTAGGATTGCGCCTTCATTTCACAAGGGGCACCTGGGGGCTCAGGGGTGGAGCGTCTGCCTTCGGCCCAGGGCGTGACCCTGGGGTCCTGGGATCGAGTCCCGCGTCGGGCTGCCTGCGTGGAGCCTGCTTCTCCCTCTGCCTCTCTCTGTGTCTCTCATGAATAAATAAACAAAATTTTAAAAAAATAAATAAAATAAAGCTGGCACAAGCTTTGTATTTCAAGGCGAAGGACACCCGGGACTCTTTTACAGTCATCAATGTGCTTATCTTCCATAAAACTAAATTTGGCAGATCATTTTTGTTGAAGAGCTAGATAGAAAGCCTAGGCGGCAGCGTATTGCTTTTACTCCATTGTTCGGAGACCCGGGATGTTAGGATTCCTTCCCCGGATTCGGGCACTGGCTTGGCAAAGCTCCCTGTGGAGAGGGGAGGGTGCACCTGCATGCCCAGACGCTACAACACCCCAGGAAAAGCCCTTGGTCATAAGGGACCGGGACGCGGCAGGAAACCTCCATCTGAAACATGTAACGGGGGCTCTAAGTACAATTATGAGAAACAAATAAAGCTCAGCGGGCAGACTGCCCAGAGACAACAGTGGAATATAAACTCTGCAGAGACAGACCGACGGCGGGGGGCTGGGGCGGGGTGGGGGCTTGCAAGGCGGAAGGGCCAGACGGGGAGCGGGGCGGGTGCAGGTCACCCGGAGCAGCCGAGGAGCGCAACAGGGACGGAGGGGCCCGGGCGACAGGAAGGCCGGCCCCAGGCCTCCGCGGCCCTCCCACTCCCACGGGGACGCCGTCCCCACCACACGGCCTCTGCCCCCAGCTGAGCCCGCCGGGCACCCGAGCGCACGGCCGCCGCCCCCGAGCTGGCGCACCCACCCGCTGCCAGGACGGCCTTGTCCCACGGCCACCGAGCGCTTCCGACGGTGTCAGCCTGGGCTCAGCATAAAGATGCGCATGACCGGGAGCTCAGCCTGCGAGCCCGGGCGGGGACAGGAGGCTCTTCTCTGAGGGCAGCTCGGTGGGAGCATCACGTGAGCCAGATGTCTCGTAGGCCCGGGAGCCCCGAAACTCGAGTTTCGCAGCCGCTCTGAGTCAACCGGCGTCATCCGAAGCGCGGCAGGCTCCAGCGCCCAGACGAACTGCTAAGGTTAGTTCCCAAAGTGACAGTGTCCAAAGCTGGGATCCTGGGGAAACATCGCCCCGATGTACGACGGAGGGTGACGCGGCTTCTAGTCCCAACTCTGCCTCAGGTCGGCTGAGGAACCCGACGGGGCCCAGCTCACTGGTTCTAAGCTCCACCCTCCCACCGCCCCCTTCGCCTCCCCCCTAGACCAGCGTCCCCTTCACAGCGCTGTGGCGGGTCACACGGTCGGTCCGTGCAACCTGCCACTCACGCACTTTGACCTCAAGAAACCAGGGGCGTTGCTGCATCCCGGGTTCGCCGACGTGCAGACCATCGTGGCCGACAAGCAGCACCTGCTGTCCGGGCTCCTTGACTTTGCACACCCCCCCCCCCGGTCGATCCACCCCCCGATGACTCTTGCAGGGACAGCAGCTACCGGCCCCGTGTCCCGGATGCACGGACGGAGACACAGGGAGGTGAGGGAACTTGCACAAGACCGACCACGCGACTGGCAGTTGGCAGAGCCAGTCGGGACCCCAGAGTCTGACGCCAAGCCGGCCACAGCCTTAGCCACCACGTTGGCTCCGGACCTCATCGGGGACTCGGTCCAAGTCCTTTCGGCCATCCTGGGCCTGAGCTTCTTGCCGGTCCCCAGCAGAGAACACCGGACTAGGTCATCACTAGAGTCCCACCCAGCTTCCAGACACAGGGCCCCGACGGGCGTGAGTGCGCATCCCCGCCCCGTGGACGACGGGCACCAGACTACCAAACCAACAAAACTTCCATTTTAGCCGCATTTCTTAAATTCCTTACAGGACGGTACTGTATTTCTCCCCAATCATGGGAAACACAAACTTCTAGGACAAAAGTAGGGCATTTCTGTTCTCGCTTAAATAACAGTGATTTTAGATAAAGCTGGTATTACCCATCGGGAACGCTGATCGCTGCTTCTGCACCACCTTCTACCTCAGCTACCTCTTTCCAACGTCGGGGACAAACTGAAATCGTAGCAAATAAATGTCCCAGACTCTGGTGCACAGCATATGGTTTGATCTTGTAACTACTGAAATAGGAACAGCAAGGTGCACGCAGACGTACACACACGTGCGCACGCACACACAACTCACGTATGCAAATGGTATTTTACATTGGATTGAGGACTCTGGAAACAGTGGGATTTTCCCCCAACAATTTTAGAACATCCAAGAGTCCATATTTGCATGAGGTGGCATGCAGACCTACAATCAGAGGATCATTCCCTAGTAACACCGGGTCTGCCTTTGAAGGCCACAAACAGCTCATTTCTCCACTTCCTACGACTGTCTAGAGTCGCCGTCGCAGTAAGAGAGCCCACATTCTTTCCTAGGTCCCTGATGCAAGGGAGCTCAAAAACGAAGGCTTCTCCAAAAAAATAAACCACATTCTGACTTCCCTCCGTCAAGTGTGATCTGAAGGGATCGTCCAAAGGAGAGAGAAATAGAGCATAACTTCATGTTGCTCCGGTGACAACTTCTTTCGGCTAGAGACAGGAATTTCCTGTTTTAAAAATGAATTCCAAAAACAACTTTTTTTATTTTTATTTTTTATTTTTTTTTTCGATTTTCTAACTCTCTGGCAGAATTTATTCAGAGCCAAGCCACCAGTGTCCTGGGCCAAATCAGGAGAATTGAGAACGTGTGAAGTGGCATTCGAGGTAGATGCTGACTTGGCTACCTTAAAACTAAGGCTCTGGCGAGGGCACCTGGCCTGCGAGGAGCAGGGTGCAGGCACTCACTCAGGCTGTTTGGCCAGCACCGCGCCGCCCACTCCCACCCCTCGCTCGTGCTTTCCTGGCTTGCTCACCGGACTCCGGGTTCATTCGCAGAGGACAAGGGAATGTTTTATTCATCACTGGTCATGGCCAAGCCAAGATGGGTATTGACACACAGGAGGAGATTGATAAACATCTACTGGCCACATGAGGCAACAAAGGAATGGAGGTGGCCAAATGCCCAAGTGTACCAGCCCCTGAAAAATTCTCTCCGATCCCGGGGGCGGGGGGGGGGGTAGTCCCTCCCCAAGGGCAAATGAAAAGCCAGATTAAGCGTCCAGGCCTCAAGAACCAGCTGAGGGATACCTTAGGTCAACCAGGGTATGAACGAGTGTGGCCTGCAACCGCGCAAGCCAGAAGACGTGGTCCTTCTAGGTCTTCGTCCATCCCACTCAGCCCCTCAGCCAATTAGTCACCGAATCTCGCTCACTCTACCTTCTTTTCATCACCGAAACCCGCATCATCCTCCTTAATCACTACACCAGCTGGAATTCAGATTTTCACCTGCTCTCGTTCCGCGGTTCTTCCCATCTCCCACCGCTCGACGGTCAGGGTCTCGAAGGGGCTCAACGACTAGCACCGCTTTCTCCCACCCAGGTCTAGGACAAATTAAATTAATAATAATTTAAAAAACAAAAAGGAGTGGCAGACAGAGAGAAAATCAGCACGTTCATTTCTGGGAATTCTAGCTCAGTGGTTGTGGTTTTAGGTCTACAGCGAAGTGGCTGATAATTTCGAGCCCACGCGTTGACAAGCAGGAGACCAAAGCTAGTCCACGCACAGAATTCTACTCAAAGAGCTTCCGCCCAGAGAAGCTCCATCGTCCCAAGGACAGCTCCCTCTCAGGAGGAAAACAGAGCAGGGCTCAGATGTTGACCTGATTCCTCCCCAAATTTACCAACCAGGCAAGTTCTCCAAGCCAGGAGTTACGTCAATGATGCTCTCTTCACACGGAAATAAACACAAGTGGAGAAGAGCAATCCACAGGCTTTCCCCGTGATGTCTGGATCCACCCAAGGCTGCCATCACTGGACACGTTTGGCCGCTGGCCCCCTCCCGCTATTCACCTTCACGACGCGTGCACGGCCATGCAACCTGCCTACGCTTCCGAGTGTAAGGCCCAACGCGTAACACTCTCCTCTCTGTGGCTCATCCATGGCTCCTCCCTCTCGTCTGACCTTCTGTTGTTCCACCCGCCTCCTTCTCAGCCACGTCTGGCAAGCACCTCACTCACCTTTCTAGACTCAACTCAAGGGTCTTTCAGATAAGAAGTCCCTGTGGACATCCCCCACTGGGGGTCACCACGGCCAGGACTGTGTCTCCCATAACACGCCTTAGCTTGGCCGTACGTGGCTCCCCTAGCACTTTATCATATCCCCTCCACCAGACTGCAGACCCCTTAGGTGAAGACCAAGTTCTCACTTTTTTTTTTTAAAGATTTTATTTATTTATTCATGAGAGACACAGAGAGAGAAAGGGGCAGAGACACAGGCAGAGGGAGAAGCAGGCTCCATGCAGGGAGCCCGACGTGGGACTCAATCCTGGGACGCCAGGATCACGCCCTGGGCCAAAGGCAGGTGCCAAACCGCTGAGCCACCCAGGGATCCCCAAGTTCTCACAATTTTTAACCACCCATTACCTAGCATGGATTCAGGTACAGGGATACCCCCAAATGCTTACTGAACTTCAGAGAGGAGAGCAGCCAAATGCAAGTAGGACAATTTCCATACAAATTAAATGCCATGGTGGTTCGCGGGGAAGAAAAGGTAAATCCAGTTGGGAACACCTGACACGTTTCCCCATAGCAAGCGGATTAGCATTATAACCAAGGATGTATCTAAGGGAAATCAGAGAAAATTTCATTGATAGATAATCACATGGAAAGAATGGTCCAGAAAAAGACCCAAATCTTGGGGAATAACAGAAATGTCTGGGGAACACTTGAGGTTCCCAGTTGGGCTGGGGTAGGAAGTACATACAGAAGAGAAAGCCTGAGAGAAAGCACAGCATACACAGGGCCTTGAATACCAAATAAGATATATTTTGACTTAATTTACAGACAATGGGGCTCAAAGAACGTTTTCAGGAAGAGTAGCTGGTTAATTACGCCAAGGAAACTATATAAAACCCGAATCCTTATAGTAGCAATAATAATAAACCAATAATTTGCTTTTCAATTACTTCCAAATTTCTCAGGATCGTAAGTGACTCTGAGCTTATAATAGTTTGATAACCTCCATGGAACATTATTTGAGCATAATAAAATGACTAATAAACTATTTAGGATGATCATGAGACTGCATATTAATTTGTAGTCATTTTTCATCTAGCTCATGACTGCTTCAACCCACTGCCGCATGTTTCATCTGTCTAATGAACGTGTACTTGCCACCGCTCGATCACGCTGTGAGCCTTTGCCAAGTTCCCAATCCTCTTAATAGCCAGTTAACACGAAATGCTGATTTCAGGCAAAAACAACCAGGACCATCTGTTTCTGCTACACCATTTCTTCTTCTCCACTATTCCAGGACCAACCCTGGTGAGCCTCAGCAATCGCTCTTCAAAGGACGGTAGACAGTTCGCAAGGTAAGGCCAGGTAGGAATTACTGGGATTTCTGGGCCAGAGCTGAACAAATGGGTCAGACAGATGAATGGTTTCTAGACCCATCTGCAGTCAATGAGTTACAGCAGCACAACTCGGAGCAAATTCCAAAACGGCCCTCCCAGACCCGCACCGGCAGCAGCGGACAGGCCGCCCAGGCTTGCTGTAGCTCCTCCTGCCAGCTAGCTACGTGCTGTCGGTCACGTTACTTTAGGGAACGGGGCTTGCTTTCCTGATCTGTAAGTGGAAGGATGAGACCAGGTCCCCAGTCAGAGAACCAGTGCAGGTCGATCACCTCTCAGCTGAAGACTCACCTGTCAGGACCACCGGGATTCCCAGGAAGAAGACGGTTCTCCCAGCAGGGCCATCCTGCCCTTGACCCCTGCCAGAAGAGCACCCTAGTCCAACTTCCCCATCGTCTTAGGTTGGGTGTCCTGGTAAATCATCCTCTGTGATGATGTCAGGGGCAGTTTCTTGGGACTCACCCTCGGGAGCACGCTTGGGAAAGCAGAGTGGACGGACAGATGATGGTCTGTCTCAGCTACGTCCGTGGGGACCTTGGACCCCAGAGGGCCATTCCAAGCATCCCAAACAATATCCTTGCCTCAATTAGTCATGTGATGGGAGCTGCTCCTTTGCCTTGGGTGAGAATAATTTCCGGAGAGGCACCAGGCCATGAGTCATCAGTGCCAAGACCCTGTTGAGCGGAGGGTCTGAGGGGGTCAGTCCCACGGGGGCTACCGGATAGGGAGGTACAGCAGAGAGGACACTCACCCCCAATTGTCTTAAAGTAAGAAGAAAGGGTGCAAAGCACGATGGGGAGGAAAGACATGGATTGGAGGCAGCCGGACGAAGAAAATCAACGATCGTGTCCTAAAGCCTTGCAACCTGCAGGACTCGGGCGAAGCTGTTTCCTCTCTCCGCGCCTCCGTCTCTCTGCAAGGTGGCCTACGGTCACTTCCGCCACCACAATACCCATCACTGTGTCCCATCCTGCGCTCTTGGTCGACATCCAGAGCCCTTTTGTTAACTTGCAAACATCACTAAGGGAGAAGGGACCCACCCGCATCAGAAATCTGCAGTAGCATCTGAAATTCCTCTTCAGGAGCTGTGGAGAGGTGACGGGGAGCGGCCGCAGGCTCACAGCTACACACCACGGTGGACACACAGCAACCCCAAGATTAAATTAGATTTGCAGGCGGCAGCCTGGGGATTCTGACATTAGACTGAACACAATTACTCACTTAGCTGTATCTTTATTACCCGTGCTCCCCCATGTGAGGCAATTTTCCTTATTGGAAGCAAAGCAACCCCAACCAAAGCATTCAAAAATGATCCTTTTCCTGTTTTTATTAGCCCGTATCAAAGAAATGACTATGCGAAGCACAACCAAGGGGAGGGAATTGGCTTTTTATTGCTTAGTTCACGTTGTTATGGCTTTAGGAGCAGAGAAAGACTCCCCAAGGAGACACCGTGTCTCAAAACACGCTCACAGGATAATCAACAGGAGGGGTTTTTCAAGAGAGACGGAAGATAGAGAGAATTATTAAAATATAATTAAATAAGCAGAGCGGATACAAAATAAAATGTGGAGAGTAAGATGTCCAGGGCAGAAATGTCGGGTCTTGAAATTCACTTTCGTAATAGTCACACAACATGCACCGTCCACTCGGGACCACAGAAATCTTTCCAACCAACGGAGTAGCTATTGATCTTGAAAATTTAAAAAAAAAAAAAAAAAAGAGAGACAAAAATGAGCATATGAGTGTTGCCTATGATTCTGAATTTCCTCTCTTCCACTTCAAAACAAACGCCGCCCAGGCTCGGTGGCGAGCGGTGTAAAATTCCCACCTTCGAGGTCGCACATCCACTCATCTGGGCTGAACACAGATTTGGGTAAACAAACTGAAACAGACAGTTCCAAGCGGGTGTTATGTCACAGAACCATCACGAGTCCTTGTCCATAAAGTACAGCCCCCGGGGCGCCTGGGGGGCTCAGCGGGTGAGCATCCACCTTGGGCCCAGGGCGTGACCCTGGAGTCCCGGGATCGAGTCCCGCATGGGGCTCCCTGCGAGGAGCCTGCTTCTCCCTCTGCCTGTGTCTCTGCCTCTGTTTCTCTGTCTCTCATGAATAAATAAATATAAATAAAGCCTTTTAAAATAAAAATTAAAAAAAATTAAAGTTCAGCCACCTTTATCCCATGTTATGCCCCAAAAAGCTCATATGTTGGACTATTTGTTTCTTCTTTAGCTTGATTCTCATGGTGACCTTTTTTTTGAAAGCTGTTCCTCAAAAAAAAAAAAAAAAAAGCTATTCCTCTAACATGCCCTAAGGAAATAAATGACGTTTTAATTATATTTCTTAAATTCCTTACAGGACATGTATTTCTGTCTACATACAGAAAAAAATAAAAAAAACTAGGTGTGAAGAACAGATTTCACTAAATTTATAAAAAAGAATTATTCAAACACAGCTTTAAGTACATGTCATATCCATATACCACACACAGCTCAATAATGTTTGTTTTTTTTTGTTTTTCTCACACTGATTATTTCACTTCTGATTTTAGTAACGTGGGAAGCCAGAGGCAGGTGATGAAGACGCCATTCCAGTCCTGCCGGACACACATAATAATTATGTTTCTTGTAATAAAAAGGAGAAAAGGAGACACATCCACTCAGCATGAAGTAGATCAATATATGAATTCAAAACGATTCATGATCCTATTAACGTTGAATCCAGGGAACACAGAGCCAAAGGAATCGCTTATCACTTGAAAGACAAAATTTTAATAGTCTTTGGGTTCATGATTTGCTTACACTGTCATATAAAGTCAATTTCCGAGTCAGTTTAAGCAAACGTTATGCTTTCAACAAATACACAGCAGTGTTCCATTCGACACTAATCACCGAAAATAGTTAAGATGACAACACTGTGAGGCAGTAAACCTGAAAAGGCTTCAAAGGTCTTTACCAATCCGAAAAAAGCCACATATTTCATCATTCCTTAAACGTACAACTTAAACTATTATCAACCATAAGATGTTAAAAATAAAGGTCCGAGGATGAATATCCTCAGAAGAAGGCATATGCCCAGAAAAACTTTTTTTTCTTTTCTTTTCTTTTTTTTTTGGAAAAACTTTTTTTTCGAGTTAAAATGTCAAAGTCTCAGAAATATTCATTGAAAACAATGATAAGAGTTTTCATAAGCGTCTCTTCGATCCACCAAAGACCACGGCTACAGACTCATGCTCATTTAATTGTTTAGCAAAAAAATATGCATCACGAACGAACTCTACGAGCGGGCTACGGTCCCGTCACATCAGGGTGGGCAGAGATGGGGAAAAAATAAATGGAAACTGGGAAACAAAAAATAGAAAGTGAAGCAATTAAAACTAAAGGAACAAGGTGGATTTCTATCACAATGACAGACCCTCAGTGACTCAGCTCATCCCAAAGACGCGCCCCAGCCCTCACCATGTCCAAAGGCCTCTGGGAAATGTGGTTATTCGACAGCAAAGGACACGGAAGGTGGAAGAGAATCAGGAAGCCTGTGCCCCCGGAGTCCCCAGGCTTGGAGGGGATCCTCTGACCTCCGAGGCAAGGGACAGAACTTTCCCTAAAGCATCTCAGAGGAGACAAACGAACGCCCCTCCGAGCCCCAGCTGCGTTTCATCACCTGCAAGTGCTCCTCATCCTGAACATTCATCCCCAACTGCCCACTGCGCCCTCATCGTGACCATCCTGGCGCCACCAGGCCGTCCCCGCGCCAGAGGTGACCCCTCAGAGCCAGGCTGTGCCTGCACAGGAGCTTGAAGGACAGACGCCCGCAGGCCCCCGCTGTCATCCGGGGGTGCAAGGAACCTAAACCGGTGCCAAGAGCCTGTGATACCCCCCGACGTGGTCCCACCGCGTCCCGTAGCACTGAAGGGAGAGGCCGAGTCCTGGCAAGGGCACTGAACCCCATCAAAGTGAGCTCCCCTGACCTTCGGCGTGGAATGGGGCAAGTCGCTCTCGCTGCCGAGGCCTCGGTCCCCTGACCCGGGAACTGGGGATGACGGGGCGCCCCTGCCACCGTCCCTGTGACCAAGGTCTGAAGTGCTTTCCAGTCTGCAAAGCGACGTCAGAGACACGCTCACGGCGAAGTCCCCCCGGAGCTGGCAGGAGAGGGGCAAGTCCTCAGGTACCTGTTGGAGTCGTCCCCGGTTAGCAGCTGTCTCAAATCCACGGGTTTGAGGCCACAGGGAAATTCAGGATCCAGCCCACAGACTAGGGAGGAGAGAGAACGTGGCCCCTTGCTCAGTTGTCTGCTGGCTCTGGTGAGCAGGTGCCTGGCCGCCCAGGTGAGGGGACCGAGGCCCCGAGAACGGGGGGCAGCCCCGGGCTCCCGTTAGGTCCGCAGGCTCTATCAGCGGAGGGTAGCCTGGCCCGGGCAGCCCCGGGACGTGCGCGGGCCAACTCCTTCCACGCTGGCGCTCCCGGTCCCTGCGCCCCCTGCCCTGGGCTTCCGGGGCACCACACACGAAACCCAGATTGGTCAAAATTCTGGCCGCGCCTGCGAGGACCAGGCAGGAGGCAGCCCTGGGCACAGCGGCAAGAGCCACGCACTCCCGTGCCCCCAAGGGACCGCAGGTGTCACTGCACCGTTCCCGGGCCCTGTACCCCAGCAGGACGCAGCCTCTCAGCCTCTGCACCCCTACCTGGCCATGCACCCCAGAAGGCCAGGCCTCTCAGTCCCCTGACCCCTCCCCAGACGTGCACCCCAGCAGGCCAGGCCCCTCAACCTCCACACCCCTCCCTGGCCATGCACCCCAGCAGGATGCAGCCTCTCAGTCTCTGCACCCCTCCCCAGCTGTGCACCCCAGAAGGCCAGCCTCTCAGCCTCCGCACCCCTACCTGACCATGCACCCCAGAAGGCCAGGCCTCTCAGTCCCCTGAACCCTCCCCAGAAGTGCACCCCAGCAGGCCAGGCCCCTCAACCTCCACAACCCTCCCCCGCCGTGCACCCCAGCAGGACCCAGCCTCTCAGCCTCTGCACCCCTACCTGGCCATGCACCCCAGAAGGCCAGGCCTCTCAGTCCCGACCCCTCCCCAGCTGTGCACCCCAGCAGGACCCAGCCTCTCAGCCTCCACACCCCTACCTGGCCATGCACCCCAGAAGGCCAGGCCTCTCAGTCCCCTGACCCCTCCCCAGACGTGCACCCCAGCAGGGCCTGGCCTCTCCACTTCTGCACCCCTACCTGGCCGTGCACCCTGGCAGGCCAGGCCTCTCCACCTCTGCACCCCTCCCTGGCCATGCACCCCAGCAGGACCCAGCCTCTCAGTCTCTGCACCCCTCCCCAGCTGTACACCCCAGCAGGACATGGCCTCTCAGCCTCCGCACCCCTACCTGGCCATGCACCCCAGAAGGCCAGGCCTCTCAGTCCCCTGACCCCTACCCGGACGTGCACCCCAGCAGGCCAGGCCTCACAGCCTCCACACCCCTCCCCGGCCGTGCGCCCCAGCATGACCGGGCCCTCAGCCTCCAGACCACTCCTTATGAAGTGAGCACAAATATAACAAACCTGGCAATATTCAAGATCGATTAACAATTATTTTTGTCCCACGAGCTAAGACGTTGTTGGGAACACGGGGCTGAGTGGACCAGTGATGCTGCTCTTCACATCGGAGGCCATCGGAGCCCGCTTCCCAGTCTCTCCCAATGTCCCTTCTCCCTCTCCGGGCACTCGGGCTCCTTCTAGTCACGCTCCTCTGCTGCCTCCTGGGCTCGGGGCTGCCGCTGACAGTCGGGACGTGCCAGGCCTGGCCTTGGCCTTAACCCGGATGCCGCCGCGGCCGCCTCCAGGACTCAGCGGGGCCAGCAGGCTCCAGGGCACATGAAGTAGCCCCCTCCTGACGTCTCCACCTTGCCAAGGCGTGGGTTCCTGACAGCCGGAAGGTCAACCCACAAGTACCAGAAAAATTCCTGAAATTTTTCTCTAGAAATTTCGACTCAGTTTCCACTGCTACATCTGCTTGGAAAATGCTGCAAAGGAATTTACCACAGAAAGGGTAGCAAACAAAAAAATGTTTTAATAACATTTCTACACGTTGCTCGAGGCTTCTAACGTTACAATTACGAGTTCATGCAGTGTTAACAACTGTTTTTCATTTTGTTACTGGTTTCGAATTTAAATAGGAATTGATAGAATGAGCACATCTAGGCTAGGCGGGGCCTCATAGAGATTTAGGGCTCCAGGAACAGTCCACGCCCCTTCAAGCAGGAACGGGGACAACGTGGGCCACGTGTTTGTATTTCGTTACCGAGGGAAACGCAGAGCCGGTGAGGGGTTCTTCGTGTCAGGAGGTCTCGAGTGGCCGCCTCCGGGGGGGTCGGAGCATCGGCCCGTGGCTCCCCTCCGAGCTCAGGGCCGCCCGACACCCGGCTGGTCACCCGCTGCCCCGCGTCCTGCCACCTCTGAGGCCCTCGCTGGCAGGCCCCACTGGAATCGCTTCCCAGGAAGGAAGCCCCCCCGGGGACACACGACCTGGGGATTTGGGGGAACAACCAGGGAGGTGTCTTTGCAGAGCGGTCGGCGTCTCCGCACAACCTACTGCTCCTGCGACTCACTCACCTGCCTGCGGCTGCTTCAGAGGCGCCCTTAGGTGTTTCGGGGGTGCAGGCCGTGTCCCCAGCCGCACCTCCCTGTCACCGCCCCCAGCCCCTCGGCCCTGCCTGTCCTCACGGCCTCCCCGCCCGGCTCCCCCACGCGGAACTCCCCGGGGCAGGCCCACTGCACGAGGTCGTGGAGCAAGTCGCCGCCACTACGAGCAGACGTCCTGAATGTCCAGGTCTAGAGCCACAAGGCAAAGCAAGCCCAAGGAGCCGCGACCCGGGGAAGCCGAGCCGACGGGCCCTGCTGCCCCCGCTGACGCCGGGCAGCCGCAGGGCCGGGGTGCAGGAGGCCTCTCGGCCTCCCACCAGGGGCCACGGCCCCGGGCTCGGGCACAGTGAGGGCCCCTCCCCAAGGCCCTGCGCGCCCCGAGAACAGCCCCGGCCAGCAGATGCCCGTCCCAGGGTCACAGCACAAGTAACAGCCACTCGGTGGCCCAGGCCACGCCTTCCCCTCCCCGAGCGCCAGGCTGCGGCCAGCAACCCCAACCTGTGGTGCCCGAGTCTACGTCCACAGAAACCAGGAAAGAACAAGATCTACAGATTATTCCTTTCTAATGATTTACTTGGGGTGGGTGGGGTGAGAAGGAGAGAGAGGATCTCGGCAGGCTCCCCGCGAGCGCAGAGCCCAAGGCTGCGCTGGGTCCCACGCCCCGGACCATGACCTTCACCCACTGAGCCTCCGGCCCAGAGGTTTCTCCCTAAGACCTAAACACATCAACGTGACACAGACACCTGGAATGATGAATGACGGGGGAGGGATGGGGGGGACACACGAGAGCCCCTCCGCCCCCAGACGCCGCTTCACAGGACAGAATGTTGGTGGGACACGGGGCAAGGCGGCCTGGGCAGGTGCAATACCCACCCCCAGCTCACACCCTGCACGGCGCTGCCCCCACCCGGGAGGCCTGGGCAGTTGGGCGCCCTCAAGCCCCCCCAGAGGCCCTTCCCGCGCGGCTCCCAGGCAGCCCCCTCTCCTCAGGCGCTCAAGACCCCGAGAGGCTGCAAATACCTTCCCGCGGCGGATCGAAGCTGCTCTCGGCTGCACCGATGCATCGACCTGACCCAACAGTGCGATCACTGGGGTTCATCTTCTGATTTTTAGCTCAATGGAATTACTTCCTGGGGCAGAAGATGAAGACCTACTTCTAAGAATCAGGGAGATCTCTGGAGTCAGGTCAGGCCATGTCCCCCCCGCGCAGCCACCCAGGGCCTGTCGGAGGCGTCCCGCGCCCAAAAGCAGTCACAAACCATCTGATATAATCAGATAAAAGATGATGCAAAGACGCCAGGCAAACACACAGATGAAGGCCCAGCGACCAGAACGGACTGTCCCGCAGCTACGGACAGAGGACGCTCCAGCCAGCACCTTGGGACAGACTTCACCTTGGGCAGCGGTGGCCCCAGCGGCCGACGAAATGCTCCCTGGCTCCCCAAGGATCGGTCTTTCACCTCCTGCGAGCCCTGGTCTCTGCGGCCCTGCAGCCGGCCCACGGCCAGGATTCCAACTCGAAGCACCAACCCTGTTCCTCCCAATCCCCAATAATCTGATGGTTTTATTCAAGGACTTGAGCCCGTTAGACGGCATCACGTGGTTTGCCGACCTGCTGTGCGCGCACCTGTAAACGGTCCCAACACACACACACACACACACACACACACGACTGACAAGGACACGAGCTGCACCTGCTCGCTGACGCCTCCCAAGTGTCCAGGAGAGCCCCTGGCGCACGGGAATAAATACCAATCAGCACACATTAGGGGAATGAAGGAATGAATGACTGAGCTGAGGCAGACTCGGGACTCGTGGGTCCCCATTCCACCATTCCACGAGCTGCGGGACCCGGGAAGTGACGGTCCTCTGCACAGCCGTGCTCCCACCGGCACAGCGAGGACTCCAGGAGCCCAGCCCTTAGACCTGTCACGGGAGCACACGAGGGTGCTGCCAGCAGCCAGGAACACCGCCCGGTCGCAGTGGGTGCTCAGCAAACACCAGCCGCCCTTATTATCACTCCAACATGTGCCTCCCACGGTGCTGATGGCTTAGCGGCGACGCACGAGCTCAGGCGCCCCGCTCTCCGCGCGGCCCGACAGAGCAGCAGAGCCACCAAGGGTCACACCCATCACTGTGGCCCCCACAGCTCCAATCCCACAACACCCAGGATTTGGCCGAGGAGCTGCCGTGTCCAGCCCCGACCTGCGGGAGCAGAGAACACACAGCAGGAGACCCCTGGGCAAGAGGGGGAGGCCTGACACCCCCAGAGGCAGGGAAAGCAGCCTGCCGCCTCTTGCTTGACCGAGATCTGTTTATTGGGCCTTCACTGGAGTCGAGGCTGATGGTCATGAGGCCTTCGCTCCACTCCAACTCCGTCTCCAGGCTTCTACACACGGGCTGAAACCTATACCTTATGGACGAAGGCAGAGACAAAAAAAATAAAAAAATAAGAACCAGACTTCCCCTAAAGGAGTTTACCAGAACACACCAACCACCGAGGTATTCGTTTATGCTTCTAGAACTCTAAAGATCAGGTGCGATGGCTGGTCCCAGGAGCGAAACCCAAGCTGGGAGCGGTGGGAGGGGCTACAAGGGAAACCCCCCACCTGAGGACTCAGTAACTATTCCGCGGAACAAATACGTGGTAGTTTCTACGTCACCGAGTGGCGTTAAAGAACGTTCACACTGTATATTTACAGGATTATCACAGTCAACTGTGCCACATGCTGTAAAAAAAAAAAAAAACAACTTTGAAAACGCCCCTTATTTACCTATACCTTGAGTTCAGGGAGAAAAGCGGGGATTTCAGGACTGGTTGCATCCGGAGAGGAGGGGAAGGGGGATGAGGAACACGGGAGGAAGGAGCCCTCGGGGATGTCATGGCAACAGGAGTCTTCCCTTCCCTATTTATTAGGACAGACCTTCCACTTCCAGGCTAATCTCCCTTAAGTGGCCCATTAAGGCTCCATAAGAGCGAAGTGAAAGGAATGGGGAGGGCGAGGGCGGGAGACTTAGTTCTTGATAGATAAGGCCCGGCAGGAATTCCCCTCCTCTCTCCAGACAGAAGAGGACTGAATTCAGGTCTTTCTCGATTCCCGCAGAACTGAGCAAGGAACGTCCCAGCAGCGAAACTGAAGCTGGACTCAAATCTCCAGGCTCCCCGGTGACCGCTCTCGCCCACCACCAGAACCGGCCCAGACTTTAACCTGTGCGTGATGACGGATTCCGTCCCAGGAGGAACCTGAGAGTCTGCATTTTTAGCGAGCTCCAAGGTGACGCTGAGGTCACTGGAGCACACGGGAGAGGAATCCCCGTCCTTGCTGCACCTGCTAAGGTGAGCCTCACCAAGAATTCTCGTGGTTTTAATGAAAAAGAGGTTTTCCCGGAGCAAGGGGAAGGAAGGTTACATACGAAAGTACCGTTACATGGGAAATACTGAATGTTTAGGCCCCCTGGAGATTTCAACACTATTTGTAAGAATTCAGGTGGTCTCAGCTCTAGAATCTACTTACGGAGCAGACTGTCAAAGTCTCCACAAACCCCTACGTTTTAGAGTCGAGCAATCGCTACATCCGATGGACGTGCATCCACGCATCATTCCCCCCCTTTTAGGACAACTCAGGTCCGGTTTGAAATTATGATCTACATTAAGATTTCAAAATATGGGATCCCTGGGTGGCGCAGCGGTTTGGCGCCTGCCTTTGGCCCAGGGCGCGATCCTGGAGACCCGGGATTGAATCCCACGTCGGGCTCGCGGTGCATGGAGCCTGCTTCTCCTTCTGCCTGTGTCTCTGCCTCTGTCTCTCTGTGTGTGTGTGTGTTTCATGAATAAATAAAATCTTAAAAAAAAAAGATACGTGTTAATCACGGGTCTGTGCCCTCAGTAAGGCTTCGGGTCAACAGCAGGCCATGAGCTGTGCAGCTCCGGGGCCAGTTTCAACTGCGTGGGGAGGTGGCACCCTAGGCCCACGCTGCTGAAGGCTCAAGGGCCCACCGAGCCTACATTAGGGCCCTATTTGGGAGAAGGCAGCGGGGCCGGGGGTGGGGGCCAAGGAAAGATGCCTTGAAGCTCACGGTCTTTCTGCTTCTCCAGTTTCTCCTTTGCTGATCACAGGAATCTCCCAGCATCTGCGGGGAGTGGAAACTAGGCACAGCGCGTCCTGCAGCCAGACCCGGTCACCGCCCCACGCTTCCTATTGGCTCCCTCGGATCAGCTGAGCCCAGGAGGTTTTCCCTATAAAAAGTTCCACAGCGTCTCTCCATCTGATCCCAGTAAAATTTCACTGGAGCCGAAGTGAAAACGCAGAGGTAGCCTGCGCCTGCACGGTAACAGCTGGAGGCCATTAGCTCGGTCTCCTCCGCTCTCCCCGGGCCGGGGCCGGTTCAGACAGGAAGTCGTCGGCGCACACTGTAGGGTGCGGGGCCTGGGGTCTGGGAACGAGGTGCGGAGGACCCGGGCAGCGCGGGCGGCCCTGGGGTGCCCCTGCCCCCCCCCTGCAAGCAGCGGCCTGTGCCCCGGGCTCTGGGCTCCAGCGGGGCCTCCTGCTCCTCCCTCCAGTGTGCAGGACATTAGCAGGTTCGGGGGCGTGTCCGGGTTCCCCAGGGTCCTTGTCGCACAGGCCCCCGGTGCCATCCAGGAAGACGCCTTTGACTTTTTAATGAAATCACTGAAGAAAGAAAAAAGTCCGTCTCCTGCAGCCGCCGGGTCAAGGAGCTTCTACACGCGGAAACCGCAGCTCGGGGGCGGGAGGGGGAGGGGGAGGGGGGAGGGGGAGGGAGGCTGGGACCAAAGGGCGCCCCGGGTGGGGATCCCTGGGGTCGGTCCTGCGGTCACGTCGGGGGGGGGGGGGCTGCGAGGGGCAGACGAGGGGCAGGCGAGGGGCCCGCCCCCCCGCACTCCCCACCCCGCACCCCCCCTGCAGGACGCCCCGCCCCCTGCACTCCCCACCCCGCACCCCCCCTGCAGGACGCCCCGCCCCCCGCATTCCCGCCCCGCACTCCCCCCTCCCCCCGCCGTCCCGGCCGCCGCCGCAGCCCTCCCCCCCACCCCCCCTACCCCCCCTCCCGGGGCCCGCCGCCCGCCCCCCGCACCCCGCCCCGGGCTCCACGCGAGCGGAGGAGGAGCGAGGGAGGCGCCCGTCCCCGTCCCCGCCCCCGTCCCCGCCGCCGTCCCGTCCCCACCCCCGTCCCCGCCCCGTCCCCGTCCCCGTCCCCGTCCCCGTCCCCGTCCCCGCCCCGTCCCCGCCCCCGTCCCCGCCGCCGTCCCGTCCCCGCCCCCGTCCCCGCCCCGTCCCCGTCCCCGTCCCCTCCCCGCGGGGGCGGGGCTTCAAGTTTCCCGACTCGCAAGTTCGCACTTGACAGGCCGCATTTCTGCGCGGCTCCCGCCCCGGGACGGATGGGGGCGGCCGCCCTGCCCCGCGAGGCCCGCGGCGCTGCTCTCGGAGCTGTCGGCCGCCGAGGCGGAGGGGCCGGGGAGGGAGCCCGGGAGCGTCCCCGCACCGCCCTCCGCCGGGCCGTCCTCCTCCACCCGGGCGCAGGGAAGGGACGTCGGGGCACACGTGCTCCCACGCGCGGCAGAGCGCCCCTCGGGCCGCCCGAGACAACCCGGGGCGCGGGGCCGACGGGGGGACGAGCATCCCCGGGACGGAGCCCGACGGGGGGGACGAGCATCCTCGGGGCATCCCGGGGACGGAGCCCGACGGCGGGGGGGGGGGGGGGGACGAGCATCCTCAGGGCGCCCGGAGACAACGCGGGGGGCGCTCCGGGTTCGACGGGGAGGGGTGGCGCGAGCATCCTGCGGCGCCCCCGGGACGGAGCCCGATGTTGGGCATCCCGGGGCGCCCGAGACAACCCGGGGGGGCGCTCCGGAGCCCGACGGGGAGGACGAGCGTCCTCAGGGCGCCCCGAGACAACCCGGGGCGCGGGGCCGACGGGGGGTACGAGCATCCTCGGGGCGCCCCGGGACAGAGCCCGCCAGGGAGGTGAGCATCCTGGGGCGCCCGGGACATCCCGCGGGGGCGCTTCGGAGCCCGACGGCGGGGACGAGCATCCCTGGGGCGCCCCGGGGACGGAGTCCGACGGGGGGGGGGACGAGCATTCTCAGGGCGCCCCGAAACAACACGGGGGGCGCTCCGGAGCCCGCGGGGGGGGACGAGCATCCTGGGGCGGCCGGGACAGCCCAGGGGGGGGGCGCTCCGGAGCCCGCCGGGGGGGTGAGCATCCTGGGCGCCCGGACAACCCGGGGGGGCACGAGCGTCCTGGGGCGCCCGGACAACCCGGGGGGGGGCGCTTCGGAGCCCGACGGCGGGGACGAGCATCCCTGGGGCGCCCCGGGGACGGAGCCCGACGTTGGGAATCCCGGGGCGCCCGAGACAACCCGGGGGGGGCGCTTCGGAGCCCGACGGCGGGGACGAGCATCCCTGGGGCGTCCCGGGGACGGAGTCCGACGGGGGGGGGGGACGAGCATTCTCAGGGCGCCCCGAAACAACGCGGGGGGCGCTCCGGAGCCCGCGGGGGGGTGAGCATCCTGGGGCGGCCGGGACGGAGCCCGCAGGGGGCACGAGCGTCCTGGGGCGGCCGGGACAGCCCGGGGGGGGGGGGGGGGGCGCTCCGGAGCCCGCCGGCGGGGACGAGCATCCTGGGCGCCCGGACAACCCGGGGGGGCACGAGCGTCCGGGGCGCCGGGACAGCCCGCGGGGGGGGGGGGGGGGGGGGCGCTCCGGGCGGGGCCGCGCACTCACCCTCGCTGCCGGGCTTGCCATTGTTCGCGCCCATCCTGCGGCGTCAGGCCCGCCGGGTCCGCGGACGCTCCATGGCGGGGCGCCCGGCTGCGCGCTGCGGCGAGGGAGGCCCGCCCGACGGGGCGGTCAGCGGCGCATCCCCCGGGGCCGGGCCGGGCGGGGGGGGGGGGGGGGACCCCGGGGCTCTCGGAAGCCGCCGAGAGCCCGCGCCCCGGGGCCGCCCCGAGGCTCCCGCGCCGCCGCCGCCGGCCCCCTCCGCCGCCTCCCGCGCCGCGGCCGCCCCACTTGTTGCGGGAGCCGAGGACCGCACTGGGCCGCCGCCGCGCCGCCCGCCGCACTTTTGTTCGCGCCTGGCGCCTCCTCCGCCGCCCGCGTCAGCCGCGGCCCCCGCCCGGGAGGCCGGCCCGGGATGCGCGGCCTTTTAAAGGGCCCGCGCGCCTTTTCGGGGCTCGGGCTGCGGCCCCGCCGAGGCCCCGCGGGGGGCGCGGGCTGCGACCTCGGGGCGCCGGTGCAGGCCGGGGGGGGGGGGGGGTCAGAGCCCGCCCGGGTCGGTGCGTGCGCCCCGGGGCGGGGGGTGGGGGGGGAGGCCCCCAACGTCCAGGACCCCCTGGGCCAGGAAGTGTGTTTTCTCCCCCGTTTCTAGGACTTTCTTCCCTCTTCCCCGGGTTGGTGCCCGCATCCTCCGGGCACGACGTCACGGCCTCTTCTGCAGATTCAGGGAGAGCTAACGGGGCCCTTCGCTGTTGCCTCCTGCAGACGGAAAGAGGAAATCCCTCTCCAGGTCTTGCTCCCTTTGCTTGCAAATACCGACAACTGCGGATCCTGCACCTTCCTGAGGACCCGGCGCGGCGCAGGCCTCTGCAGCGGGCAGACCCACAGCCCGGCCCCTCCTGAGAGCTGTCACGTGCTCCGAGTGAGTTGAACTTACATTACGATACAGAACATCGACGCACGACGCAGAAGCCTGTGTGATGACCTCATGGAGAGCTGGGACTTTTGCAATTACCTCTTTCTTTTTTTTTTTTTTTTTTTTTTTTTGATTATTTCTTGAAGAGCTGTCAAACTACAGGCAGAAACTAGGGTCCCACTTAGGTGATTCCCTCAAATTCAGAACAAGTTTCTTAAAGACAAGATAAAACATATTTCAGAATTCAAAAATCTAGGCTTATGGCGCAGGAGAAATCACCTGTTGACAAATATATATCATAAATGCATCTATTTCCAAGGACAGGTTTAAATGGTTTTGTGTTGTTCTGGTAACATTAAACTGCTCTATTCGCAGATTAAGGCCTACATTTCAATTTGTCTTGTTACATATAGAACCTAGGAACCTAGCATACTGCGTGGCTGATAATATGTGCTTCCCAGTAGCCTTGGGTTAATTAAAAATTTGGCGGGGGGGTGGGGGGGGGGGTGTGGACCTGGCTGGCTTAGTGGGTAGAGCATGTGACCCTTGATCTCTGGGTTATAAATTCAAGCCAGATTACTTTTAAAAATCTTTGAAAACAAAAAACTAACAACAGCAAAAAAAACAAAAACAAAAAACCCCACCTGTGTCACAAACCCTAAATAAGAGAGATGGGTGTTAAAAGATGTGGAAGACTTACATGCATTTTCAGACACTCCACCTGAAAGCACAGACCCAATCTCGAAACGGGCTGACATCTACCTTATTTATCTTCATCCAAAGTGGGTTTCTGCTCACCTGGTCTTTGTGATTCTCCATCACCATCTGGGGCGCTACCCTGAATCTAGTCATTTTGGAGGTTTACTTGAGCATAAAGCCACCAAAAAGCAGTGGAACACTGGAAGCTCTTCTTGATATTTGCTGTCTAGCTAGCAACTTGCTTTTTCACAGGCTCTTGTCTTCCTGGTCTCTCAGTCCTTCTTTTGAGGTCTACAGGTCAGGGTACTGACAGGAGGAGAAACTGAGGCTTCAACAGTTTAAACATCTGGGGTTACCCAGGTGGCCAATGGCAGGTGGATTGAGATTCTCAGGTCTCTCTTCCTCGCGGAGGAGGCCGCTGCCCCTCTGGACCTGTTCATTGTTCGTCCTGGAGTCACTGTCACCCCTTTTTGGTTGGGTTACCTCCTGGGGCCTCTAATACCAGAGCAGAGCTAACAGTGAAAAGTACACTTGAATGACTAACTACATTTATCAACTTTGAAATTAAGGTCTCTATGCACGTTCAAGGCCCGTTGCCTACCAGGAAGAGGAGCAGAGATGATTCTCTTTAAGAAATTCCAGTTTAAAACAAAACAGAAAAAAAAAAAAACCCCACAGGATTTTTAACATCTTTCTGATTATAAAATAGAAATACATGTTGTCATAGTCACTGTAAAAGCTTGAGGAAGGGGATCCCTGAATGGCTCAGCGGTTTAGCACCTGCCTTCGGCCCAGGGCGTGATCCTGGAGTCTCGGGATCGAGTCCTAAATCAGGCTCCCTGCATGGGGCCTGCTTCTCCCTCTGCCTGTGTCTCTGCCTCTCTCTGTCTCTCATGAATAAATAAATAAAATCTTTAAAAAAAAAAAAAAAAGCTTGAGGGAAACATGGTTAAACAAAAAGAAGGAAGAGCACTGTTCCTGCTAAAGATAAAGGTGTGTTCACGTGGGTGTATTTTAATTTTTTTTAAGTACGATTTTGTACAAATACATGATTGTAACCGAAAACTCTTTTTACTCAGCTGCCAAAGCTGACCCCCTAATTTTCAATACAGATTTGTATGCGTACAAAAAAAAAAAAAGGATGGTGCGGTTTTCACCCTGTATTCCCAATATCTAGCACAATTCCTAACACAAAGTAATCACTCAGTGAGAGCTTGCAGGCTGAGTGAATGTTGGACAAAGAGATAAAAAGCTTTGATTTTTATGCCGTTTTCTCTCTGCCTTTTTAAGAGGCCACAATCACTGAAAAGATCAGAAAACAAGTAAGCACTCTAAGTTACCCCAAAACAGTAATGCCATGTTAGGCAACTGTTGTTTTCCCCCACCAGGCGCCCCCAAGCTCGCACAGAGAGCAGCCAGTGCCTGCCCTTTGGGAACCAGTTTCACCCAAATTCCGGCGGTGGCCTTCCGGTGGGAGCTCGGCAGAGGTTTCCTGGCCGAGGAGCGCCGTCGGCCTGACCCAGGTAGCCGCCTGCCCAGGGCGGTGCAGGAGCTGGCCAGTGCTCGGCCCTCCTCTGCGGGGCATGGGCGGTGGTCCCCGGGGAGGGCCGGCCTCTCAGCGCCACCCTCGGTACTGATGGGGACCACGTGGGAAGCCAGAGAGTCACACACACACACACACACACCTGCGGCAAGGAGGGGCCCCTTGCGTCCAGTGTCAACAGAGGTTGGGTGGGAGACCTGAACTACTTCCACCCGCAGTTACGGTGGCACTTTCTAGGCTGCCGTTAAGCATTTGCTGCATAGTGTGACCCGTAGTAGTTTCAGGGTTACGACAGGAACGAGGCCAGGTTTCAGTGGGAAGCCACTTGTCATACCAAGAACCAGGAAGATTTCAAATGAATGCAAAGAGACAATCGACGGAGGCCAGCATCAAGGTGGCACAGAGGTTAGAGCCCTCGGCGCAGCCTCAAGCAGCCACAGAAAAGGCGGTCAGCGAAGATTACAGAAGCCCTTGGGCGCAGGGAAGAAAGCAGAGCGGGAGCAACGGAACGGAAGGGAGGAAGCAGAACCAAAGGGCCGTGTCTGAGCCGACACAGGAAAGCTCGGGGGTGCGGACCAGCAGAGTGGAAGGGGCCAGGGAGAGGACCAGGACGTATCACCACATCTGAAGGACGAGGACAGAAGAGCCCGGAAAAATGGCAAAGCCGCGGGGACACGTGGGATTACGATAAAAGATCTAATGTTTGTGTCATCAGACCCTCAGAAAGACACGGAAGGGAGGCAAGAGCTGAAAATCTACTTGAAGAGATAATGGCCCAAAACTTCCCAAATTCTTGAAATGCCAAAGTTAAAGACGCGGAGAGCAGATTCCTGGGTGAACACAGTAGGGGCGGTTCCAGCGCGACTCGGACGCGGTTGAGAAAGGCATCACGGGGCACTTCCCTGAAGAAGATGCTCCATGTGTCCGTCGTATCCGTGTCGTCTCCCGGTGGGGACCACAGCTCACCCCCAGGGCGAGCAGCTAAAGGACAAGTGGGATCCCTTGGCGTTACGTCTTACAGGTGCAAGAGAATTCCGTGATCTCACAATAGAAAGTACAAAGAACAAGAAGTAGCCCCTTTCCGGCCACAGAGCTCTCTCCGCATGCTCCCCCTCTGGGGTCCTTTACACCCGCCCACGTCCTCTTCATAGTGTGCCTCCACCTGGGAGAGCAAAGGTCTTCATGAGAACCGATCTTGCTGCCAAGTAGATTTACGTCCCGTCGACTCAGCGTTCCACTGGGGCAAAGAAGCCAGAAGAGGCCCATCCTCAAAACCTTGATTTGGGTTTTGTTACAATCGGTGGACTCCATCAACGAAATGACCAGTCGCTAAGGTGAGTTGCCTCCTTGCTCTCTCCTATGTAAACCCGGTTGCGAGAAGAAAACCAGAGAGGTAGACAAACCTAGTTGTGATTGATATTCGTATCTTCATTTCTATTTTTCAGTAGCTAGCTCGGGGCCCTTCCAGCTACTATAATAAATATATCCACGGTCTGAGCAGTGGGAATAAGTTCTTTTCTTGCAGTATATTTTTAGAATATTGAATTCAAAAGCCATCTGGATTTATAACACTATGGGCCCCCATTTTCTCTGGGTGGGGAGGCACAGGGTTCAGGTTAAATTCTTGGCCTTGGCACTGGTGTGAAGGGGACGGGCTGCCAGGCTGCATTCTTGGAGCCCAAATGCCAGGAACCAATCAGAGCACCTCTTTTCTCCAGCAGGCCTCAGGCCGCAAGGGTGCAAAAGAGCACATCCCCGTCAACCACACGCTTCCCCGGGAGTGATGTAGGCAAAACAGACCCTCCCATGAAACCCAGTTTGGGAAACATTCAAAACTGGACTCCATCGTTGAAGAAAAATGCTAAAAATGATCAAAAAACAAAAACAAAAAGCAAAAACAAAACAAAAATAAATAAATAAATAAAAATTATCAAAAGAAATACTACTTTGTAAAAGGAAAACATGAATCAAACCATGGTTTAAATAAAAAAATAAAATAAAATAAAATAAAAAAAAACCATGGTTTATTCACGTGTACCTTGATTTTATCTTCTCTCTTGGGCACACCGGGTTGCCTTCATAAATCTGGTTATTTTCACATTTTGGAATATGGTTAGATTTGCTGTTACTGCAGTTGTGTTGGAAGAAGGCAACTGAGTTCTGGAGCACACCTGTGTTTAAGTGTATAGTATCTGAAACAGAAAATGCTGCTTTAAAATTAGTATTGGTTTGCTATCAAAATATAAACTTGGGTTCTTGGCAAGGCAAATATTCACATCAGGTAGAAAGTGAGTGTGTAAATCATTATTATGCTCCCCCCACCAGCAGCACTTAGTATATTTTTAATTAATCTGTAAAATTAGAGAAGGAAAAGTACATGAACCAATTTTAATGTACTACTGCCCCTGTGTGAATACTAAGGCTCGGAGAAAATGGGTAAATCCTATAGTGATGCACAGAAAGGTTAGCCCCAAGATCTACTCGCGGAGCCTATAATATCTTTCACCATTTGCTGCCACCAATTTCACACCGTCACACGCTACCCTAGCTTTAGACAAAGCCTAGCTTTCGACAGAGATCGTCTGTGTTTACTGTAATAAAGAGCAACATCTTCTGACATCTGTGCAACTTAGATTTGAAAATGAATCTTTATTATGCAACGTGAATCTTCATCGTGGCCACAACAGTGAATCGCTAGATGTTTTAGAAATTTAATAAGGAAACTCCAATAATCATAAAGTAAATAGATAGCTTAATAGAATGGAGACTTTATACGGGGCTCTTGAAACCCATCTCCTTACAGAAGCTCCCTTTCCAGCCCTGCCTGAGAAACAAAACAGCCCGTGGCTCTAATTCAAAATATTACAATATCTACACACTGCCGGGCAGTTGCACTTTACCCCCGATTCTACATGTAGTGGGTAATTCCATATCTCTCTGTGCTGGTCCTTTATCGGGTAAGTGGCCCACAGCAGAGGAGGAACCACCAAGCCCCTCCGTGGCCCAACCTGGCACCACCAAGTTCACGCGCTCCGCTCAGAGTGTTACGGCATCCGGGGCCCTAACGTGCGTAAGCATGTGGCTTCTTAGAACACAGCAAGTTAGAAGCAGGGCGTTAGAAGGCGTATTGCTCAATGGATCTGAGAAACTGCAAAGAAGTTAAGGCTAGTTACAGGGAGGGTGGTGAGAAAAATCTCTAGCGGGAAGATGGAAAACTGAATAAGACCAGAAGCAAAAACAAACAAACAAAAACAAAAACAAAAAACAAAAACAAAACAAAACAAAAGAACAGAAGCAAAACACAAATGAAAACTCTGGGGTGATGTGAGCACGGGTCATGATTATTACTGAGGTGACATCAGCACCGATAGCAAGCAAATGTCTACCTTTTAGTGGCCTGGCTTAATACAACAGAAATCTATTTGGGGCCCATCGCACAGTCTAGGCACGTGTTCCGAGTCCACAGGAGATCATCCCTCACAGGGCGAGTGGGTGATCGGGCCCCTTCCACCTGTAGCCCCACCCACCACGTCACCCACGGGCAGTAAGCTCACACCCCCGGTGAGTTCTGGGGTCACATCTGCTACCAAGGAGGCTGGGAAGTGTAGTCTCTGGTTGTTCTGATGTCCTGGCAATGGTCCCTCCCTGGGGAGCGGGGGGAGCGAGAGGGACGTGGTCCTGGTGAATGTGTACGTAGCTTCAGGCTTTGGTGGCCCCTGAAGATACCCCTTTCCTGCTTCGCAATGAAGACACACCACTGTGACGTCTCAGACACCGCCGGCTGCGCACACAACCACCCTGCCCCTCGCCTTCTCCCTTGGTCAGAAGTTCAATCCTGGTTTTCCCAGAATCCCCAGTAGTTAAGAATGACCCTATGGCACTCTCCTGGCCCATAATGACCATGACCCTATGGCACTCTCCTGGCCCAGGAAATGTAAGCAAAATTCATCAAGAGCTCCTGGGAGAGGTTTGGCTCTCGAAATAAAATTCAGAGATAGCGCTGCCGCTCTTTCCTCTCTTCTTCCTACATTCCACTCGACTATCTCTTGAAACTGCAGGGACGTGCCAAGGGCATTGTGACGACGGCCACCGTGAACCTGAAGACGCAAAGCCACTGGGACACGGCCCGCAGCCTCCTGCCTCCGCTCTGGCTATGACGGAAGGACAAAAACTGACGTGAGGGCGCCGTTAGTTGGCCTTTCTGTTACTTAACGCCAATTGCATACCTAAGAGATTGATAGTTTGTTCATTTCCGAAGAAAGAACAGGAAAAAAAAAAAAACCCAGATATGACATTATTTCCATTCATAACAGCTAAACTGTATTAAAATAGATCGGTACTAAAATGTGAAATTTTAAATTATGTAGAAAATATACATATGTGAAACAGCAAATTTTCCACAGTCCTGGCCTCCTATAATGCTACCCTACTCACTTTCCATCGTATTTAATACACAATTGCATATATGAATAATACACATTTATTCAACATGAATAAATAGCATTTTCAACGTCTTTGTTAAGACTTAGTCTGTTTTTAAAGCCAAAACCTCAAGCAGTAGGAAAGATGAAAAATAACAATGGAGTATTACAGCACATTTTCTCTCTCAATTATGGATAATACAAAACTTTCTTGGAGGGGCCCTTGGGTGGCTCAAGGGTTGAGCGTCGGCCTTCAGCCCAGGGCGTGACCCCGGGGTCCCGGGATCGAGTCCCGCGTTGGGCTCCCTGCATGGAGCCTGCTTCTCTCTGCCTGTGTCTCTGCCTCTCTCTGTGTGTCTCTCATGAATAAATAAATAAAATATTTAATAAATAAAACCTTCCTGGAATTCATTGCGACTTTCCTGAGAAAGAAGACGTTTTACTGGAGCTAAAAATCTGTTTGAAGTGGAAACGTCTGCATTCGTTCTCTGGTAGCAACAAGTCAATTCCCCAATATAAGCAGTTTCCAGATATGGATCATCTTTCTCTGCAAAACTCGAACAACTATCAGCATTGAGCCAACCACCCTCATTTCTAGCTGAAATGGGGCCCCTGGGGTGTGACTGGAAAAGGCTTTGTGAAAGGAAAATGGAGGTGATGTTGGTGGCAATGGTGACTGTGGCTGGAGTGACTGGAGAATGTGCTTCTGTGGACGCGACGTGTGTGCTGAGGTCGAACAATGAAAAGAATGTAGCCAGATGCACATTTAGGGAAAAGAATATTCCGGAAAAAGGAAACAACAGGTATAAAGTGCCTAAGGCTGGAATGAGCTTGGCATATTCCAGGGCCACGATTGTCCCCAAACTCAGGATATGCCTTACTTACTCACAGGACTGCAGATCAATGAGCTACTTTATTTTTTTTAAGACTTTATTTATTCATTTATTTATTTTATTTTTAGAGAGAGAGAGAGAGAGCAAGTGGTGGGGAAGGGCAGAGGGAGAGGGAGCAGGATGAGCAGAGTCCCTGCTGAGTGCACATCCCCTGGCAGGGCTCGGTCTCATGACCCTGAGGCCATAGCCTGAGCTGAAACCAAGAGGCAGGTGCCCGATGGGCTGAGCTGCGTGGGCCAAAGTGGGGCTACGGCAATGCAGGCTTGTGGGTGAGCAGGGCAGGGTCCCGGAATTCAGGCCGGGCTGCTTCCCTAGCAGGTCCTTTGGGAGCCCAGGCTAAAAGGGTGAGGGGATCTAGCGCATGCTCTTCTCCTGGTGGGTCAAGGGCTCAGAAAGACCAGGCCAGACTCTCGGCAAGCGCACTCGCGACCTTGCGAAAGCCTCACTAATGAAAGAAAGTCACGCGGCCAAGTCCAAATCCAACACATACGGGAGCTGCCTCGCCCACTTTTGTGCGTTGTAGGGTCACAGGGCAAGAGGCTGAAGAATTAAGAAAGTTAATCTATTGCAGCCAGTATGGACAGAACATTGTGACTAGATGGGAACGTCACAGGTTTGCTGGAAAAGGTGCAAAAGTCAGGTTGTGTAGGGGTTTATGAGCATGATTAATAATTTCGAACTTTATTTTAATCGTACTGCCCCACAGGGAGGTTTTAAGTAGGGAACTGATGTCACCTGACGTATTTGTTTCAGATCAACAGGTTTTAGTGGAGAATTGACGCTCTTAGGAGCCCAGAGACCTGCTAAGATGCCTCTGCCCTAGAACAGGTGAAAACATTTTGACTTTGATTAATTAGCACGAGAGTGGAGGAAGAGGAAAACGCTCCGATTCAAGGTATATTTTGGAGATAGAGCCAACAAAAGTCACCTGAGCGTGTCTTGCATGAGGTAAGAGGAAAATGAAAGGTGGCGTCCGGGCTTCTGCTCGAGAAGACGGTGGACGGTGGTTGGGAAGGCGGGGGAGAGGCACCTCGGGACTGGCGGCCCAGGGGGCCAGTTCGGGATCCAGAGATTTATTTTGGACACATCAAACTGAAAGGACAATCTGACACAAATGAGGTGTTAGGCAGCAGTTACCGAGTTAGGTCTCGAGAGGGAGGACGTCGCTGGATGGGTTTGGACCGCGTTAGCACGCGGCGTGGGTAAGGCCGAGCAGCGAGCAGAGGGGATGGGGAGAAAAGGCAGTTACTGTGGAAAGGACGGGCTCCCAGCGCGTGTGAGCCTTTAGCTGCTGGCGGAAGGAGCTGGGGGAGGAGATGGAGAAGGAGTGAGGAACAAGGCAGGATGAGGACCCCAGAGCTGCGGCTCCGGAAGGTCAGAGAAGATGCGTCCAGACAGAGGAAGCGCCTGGTGGGTCATAAGCTGAGGGTGGCTCGCACTCCGTGGGCCTGAGCCGACGTGGACCCGGCAGGAAGCGCTCAGGACAAACCCGGGGAAGGCCTCGTGGCCGCGGGGCGGGCGGGATGGGCTGAGGCCCACTGAGAAGGCCGCGTGCTGCGTGCTGGGATGGCCTCTGTTGGCGGGTGCTGGTGCACTGATGGGACTAGAAACAGGCCAAGGATCGGGACCTCAAACCCAAGCCAGGAGCTCGCTTCGCCCAGGGGAGAGGAGGGCGACCCTCCGAAGATCAGCAAGGGAGACTCGAACCGCAGGCCAGGAAGCCGTCGGCCCGGAGGGGACGCGGGTGCTGCGGCCCTTGTAGCTGCACCGCCCCCCATGCCCGCCTCCTCCAACCCCGTCTCCCAGGCCTGGGGAGGCAGCGGCTGCGGCGGGCCATCCCGGAGAGCGCACCCACTCCGGCCCCCTCGTGGCCCGGGCCCGTTTTCTCCTGTGTCCTGCTTGGTTTCTCTTTGTCCTCTCATTTCAAATTCCCTTGGGTTTTATATTTGTCACCTGTACTCTTTCACTTCCCGTTCTCCCCCCATTGTTTTTCTCCCCAAGCCACTCCATTGAAATGGCTTTTATCAAAATCCAATGACAACCCTCCGGCCACACTTTCCGGGTCGTTTCTCCGACCTTCCTAGACCCCCAGCTCCGAACCCCACGTCGTCACACGAACCCACCGCCCCTCCTGGGTATGCTTATTTGCAGACCCCAGAGGGGACTCTTGCTCATCTTTTGGAGGTTTTAGTGCTGCCTTCATTTTTCACTCTCCAAAGTCCTTCGCGTTAACATTCCCAGTGATGTCGATGTACAAGTACACAGTCCTTCCAACCCCCAGCTGATTGATCACAAAACCCCCTCGCTGGGAGCCCGGGGTGGCCCAGCGGCTGAGCATCTTGCCTTCAGCCCAGGGCGTGACCCCAGGTCAACCAGGTCCCACATCGGGGTCCTGCATGGAGCCTGCTTCTCCCTCTGCCTGTGTCTCTGCCTCTCTCTGGGTCTCTTATGAATAAATAAATAACATCTTTCAAAAACAAAACCCTTAATTGGATGAGCATGTTGTCTATCCCACCTCAGCCGCTCATGCCTGGTTTAAACGCACCTTCGAGTACACGGTTCCTATAGTGATGTCCATCTTTCCAGCTCATTTCCTGGACTACCGTAACCCGGGTGGGATTTTCCCCCCACCTCACATCACTGAAGTGTGATGATGGTCACTACCTGCAGACCCACCATCCAGCGATCTCACCGACTCTGCACTGTCCCAAATTTACCCTCATATTCTCAGTTCCCTCCTTAAAAGGATTAGTTCCTGCCCATCCCCATTAAAAATTATTTTCAACTCCTGTGACCTCATGCTGTGTTATTGCACTTAACTGCCCAAACCACAGCCCAGAAAAAACAACTCTCTATCTACTTAAATATTGTACTTACTTCAGCTGAATGTGGCTGAGAAAAATACGCAGGAACCGCAATCCGCAATGGACCTGCCGGCCCTGCTCCAATTCCCGGGCCACTTAGCATCCCACTGTCCTGGGTGAGTGCTCCTCACCTCCTGTCTCCACCTTCATCAGCTCCAGCTCTGGTAATCCTCATTCTCAGTTGATGAAAACTTGAAGTTTTCAATCTGTGAGAAAATAGAAATAGGAGAACTTGCTAGGCTCCCATGTCCACTGAGTCACATGGATTTGCACCTCTTACTACCCGCCCCCCCCCCCCCCGTGCTCTCCCTGAGGCCAGCCCTTCCAGGTGTGTTCTGGATGACATTCCCTTGCACTTACACAAGCTCCGACCGTAATCCCCTCTTTTTCTTCCATTACCAATTGTGGCAGATGCTGGACATGCCTGCCTGCCTATAGCGGTTTACTGTATTCTAACCGATTTCCAACAGCCATGAAGAGCTGGGGACCTTTATCCTCCTGCCCTCCAGAAGTGTATCCCCAGGCACAATGGCTTAAATTGTCCGGTCTGGTCACCTGTGCATCCCTGGGGCCCTCTGTCAAGTGCCAGGTCAGTTACTGATCATTCACAAAACTAGTTACTGAACCTCTTGGTTTAATTATACGTGTGTTTGGCCCCCTCTGCAGAAGCTCCTAAACTTGAGCAGTTTGTCTCCACAAATTTATTAGCTAAGCATTTTTGATGACATGCAGAAGGCAACTTTGAATTTCTTCTCTTCGTATCTTCAAATTCTCACAATCCCCAAAGAGTGAGTGAAGCCCTTGCGCTTAATCTAGGAAAGCTTCCGCATCCTGCCCCAGCCACACGCCAACACGTGTTGCTATCTCGTCACGTACGACGCCCTAAACATTTGCGTTTCTGGAAACAACATTTTAGAGCTCCAATAAATGCCCCAGCGTAGCCCGGCTCCAGTGCGGTGGTGGGCATTCTGATGGAGCAGGACCACAGAAGAACAACCGCGTGATTCTGATGAACTAACCAGCCTGTTACATAGAGATGCTAGTTTTGCATTTTCTGTGGGAAACGAGTGCTTCCAGTGTTACTGAAACACTATTTTCTATGGTTGTTTTATTTCCTCCTATCTTTTCTCATAAACTCATTATATGAAGAAGAAGGACGAGGGACTTCAGAGGGATTTGAGGGTAAAGAAGTAGTTTATTAAAAATGATTTGCTTCTGTGAGTTCCATCGTTCTTTATTAATAATGCTTAGATTAGGAAACAGTGTGAATCACAAGCAAAGAACGACTCTCCCTCTCTTTCCCACGGGCCAATCCCTGTCCCCTAAATACACACAAACCCACGCACGTTTCTTTGCTTAATGAATCTCTGCTCACCTTTCAAAGAGCAGCTCTAATAATTTCTTCATGTTGAGGATGTCGGTAACCTCTCTCCATTCCTCTCCTACCCGGTCACTTATTTTTATGTTCACAGTATATTTCCTACATATTACTACTGATCATTTTTGTGGGTTGTTGACATATATTCCTTCTGGATTCTGAAATTCTCAAGGGCAAAGACCATGTATTTTCTTTTTTTTTTTTTAATTTTTTTTTTTTATTTATTTATGATAGTCACACACAGAGAGAGAGAGAGAGAAAGAGGCAGAGACACAGGCAGAGGGAGAAGCAGGCTCCATGCACCGGGAGCCCGATGTGGGATTCGATCCCGGGTCTCCAGGATCGCGCCCTGGGCCAAAGGCAGGCGCCAAACCGCTGCGCCACCCAGGGATCCCAAAGACCATGTATTTTCTCTTTTACCTTCAGCACATTATATTTGACACACAAGATATGAAACACTGGCGACAAACTAAGTAAATGAAGTTAATTCTGTTGCCTAATGAACAGGAAAAGAAATAGAATTGATAAAGGAGAAAATAGGCATCGAGATACACGAGGGACACCGAAGCAATTGCCTTTGGGGTGAAGGGAAAATGCCAATCAGCTCTGTCCTGCTAGGAGGTGAGTGTCTGCCTCCCTGACTGCCAAGAGACTGGTGGACACAGTGTCTAACATCGACATTATCACCTCCCCCGGGGGAGACCTTGTCTCCTGGTGGCTCGACTTCTACCTGGCAAGTGGGAGGAACTGTGACCTAGGCCAACAGAGAATGTACGTGGAGTCATTTTCCTTACTCTCGGTGAATAAAGCCGTATTTGGAACGGACCGAGAAGCTGAATGCATCAAAAGGGGGAAAGAAGTAAGTGATAATGTGCGACCGAAACAAGCTATGATGGTAGAACGACTCTGTGGTCATCCTCAAGGAAGAAAGGCAGGGATAATTCAGGAGGACGGGAGATGGACCTAAAGGCGAACGTCAGGATGGTGGCTTGGCCACTACGTCGCACGCTGCACCCTGCTGCTGGCTTTCAGTCATAGATGAGAAATGAGACCTATCCCGTCAAAGGAATTAGAGCCAGTCTCTGATGCGGTGAGAATTGGCTAAAGAATAACTTGAACAGAGTTGGATGGGAGCAGGGGCCCCCGGGCGCACTAGGGGGTGTGTGAGCCCTGTAGGTTCTGGGAGAGGAGAGAGTCACGGAATGAACAGAACCACATTTTCCAAAGAGCGTTCTCTAGACCAGAATCCAGGAAAGGGTCCCGTGAATACAGGCTCCTCGAACGAACAGTAGAGCAAACACTTCCCAAATGTGGTCTCTGATTTGTACATGGCTTGAGACTTTTTTATTTTTTATTATTTTTATTTTTTTTATGAATTTATTTTCTATTGGTGTTCAGTTTGCCAACATATAGCATAACACCCAGTGCTCATCCCCTCAAGTGCCCCCCTCAGTGCCCGTCACCCAGTCACCCCACCGCCCACCTTCCTCCCCTTCCACCACCCCTAGTTCATTTCCCAGAGTTAGGAGTCTCTCATGTTCTGTGGCTTGAGACTTTCTAAACAATTTCTCATTATCAAGGGATAAAATATGGAAAAAAATCTTTTAAATTTCAACATGACTGCCGATGCTCCAGCAGGAGGATCTGCCTTGCTTGGGCTTCTCCCCGTATCAGCCTCAAGTCATCCTATGTTCTCTCTAAGGTGACTCTCTTGATTGCTCAGGGTACACGTGGCTG
Organism: Vulpes vulpes; assembly: GCF_048418805.1. Classification (NCBI taxonomy): domain Eukaryota; kingdom Metazoa; phylum Chordata; class Mammalia; order Carnivora; family Canidae; genus Vulpes; species Vulpes vulpes. Next base: position 146,298,753 of record NC_132783.1, read on the forward strand.
CTTGCTTTCGGAGTGAAAAAGGTTTCCTTCCTGAATGTACCGACTCAGGCTCTGGCAAGAACTGTAAAGTGACCCCTCGACCCATAACTAGAACCACCCTGCTTCTTATCTCAACGAATTGCAGTCAAGCATTTCCCAAGGTGAATCCCATGAGATGTTAATGGATTTGAGTGGAGGGAAAGGCTGGTCAACTATTCCCAGGTAAACAGGAGGTTATAGGGGACTCTGTTCTGCAGGGTTTCCTGGTGCTTTGATGCACACTGTCATCCTCCCGGCTCCGTCCCCAGCCCCCCCTCAAAGCTGCCCCCAACTTTTATTTATTCCAACCAAGCAGCCACTACATAAAACAGTACAACAGAGACCTCTCAAATGTCATCTTCTGTAAGGCAGGTCCCAAAGACCTCACTCATTCAGTTAATCAGAAATTCACTCGAGTATCCACCAAGATGGAAACGCACTAACCACTAGCGAATGACAACCAACCTCAGTCCAGCCCAGTCCCTACCACCCGGGGTGGAGGGTATGGAAAATGCGAAACAGGTTTAATATACTTAGGCCATCAGGGAAAGTATTTGGGAGCTACCAGTCACCTTTTCCCTCTTGTAGGTTAGCAGCAGGATTTTCTCCCAAAGGCGTTGTCTCCGTAAAGCATTGGAAAGCTTCGAAGTCTTAACGGCGTTTGAAACCAAAGCTCTTGGTAACCCAGGTGTTCTTGGACCCCTGGCTTTTTCCTATTAGTCGGGTTAGGAATCCACAATGTTGGTTTTCTTACTCAAGGGAAGACCAGCAACACTTCCCTTCACTTCATTCTCTCTATTCCCAGTACTTTCCCCCAGAATATTTACATCTTGCAGCTCTTGAGAAGCATTTGCTCATCACCTCATGTAGCTGTTTTATTAGCTCGCTCATAGGACATTACTGTTAGGAGAAACTTAGAAACCAGCTTCTAGGGTTTGAAGTCACCCAAGGGATTATCTTTCCAATCATTTCCTTTCTGAAAACAAGAAATGTGATGCCCATACAAGTTAGGAGCTTGCCTGAGTACCCCTAGCTATAAACAATTTTGGAAATCACTACACTGGCTAATGAATTTTGAAGATAAAAATTATATCTTGAGGAAGTAGTGTGGTCTATTTCCATTTTGTAATGTCAGTTTCGTTCTGAACAAGAATTTAAATATTAGTAATTAATTTAAGGGATTAATAATATTCCCCAATATAGGATGTGCCCCTCTAAAAATTATCTTTATACTTAAGAAATATTTTGTATTTATGTGTGCTTTTATTTAAAAAAAAATGATATGCTAAATAGGAAATTAAGAGTATTGATGTTAAGCTTCATAAAAGTGGTTAAAATTAGGGAGACAGAACATAAAGACTCCTAACTCTGGGAAACGAACTAGGGGTGGTGGAAGGAGAGGAGGGCGGGGGGTGGGGTTGACTGGGTGCCGGGCACTGAGGGGGGCACTTGACGGGATGAGCACTGGGTGTTATTCTATATGTTGGCAGGTTGAACACCAATAAAAAATGAATTTACAAAAATAAAAAAATGGTTAAAATTTACGCAAAAGGTAAATTTCCTTCCGGAATTGTCAAAATCTGAAATTCATAATTCCCGAGAGACAAAGTATAGATAGATCGGGTGTTGGCTCTACAGTGTGATTTTACCAGCTAAAAGGACAATATGAGGTTGGTTCTATCATGTCGCAAATAGCTCCTAAGACCAGAGGTTTCTCTCCACTTAATTCATTCCCTTGAGTCACAGAGCAAGGGGAGGATCCTTGGATCCTTGAGTCCAGAAGGCCGCTCTTGGCTCCTTCTCTCACCCACAAAGGACATGTGCCTGCGTTCCCCTCCCCCTACACGTTTTTCACTTGTCTGTCTTCCAGTCAGTTCTGAGCCCCTTGAGGGCAAGAACCAAGAGGCGTGCTTGGCACATAGGGAGAGTCGACCATCAAATGTCAAAGGAAGAGGGGCGAGGAGTAGTAGGGAAATCACAAGACAGTCCTCCAGTGCGAGAGACGCAGCGCAGCCACTGAAAGTAGCGTCTCCAAAGAGGTCCCCAGGGTTGGAGAAAGATCAGGATGTTCCTTACCAAAAGCCAGTGGGTGCAGCACACACGGCTTAGGGAACTGCTTTAGGAAAGAGTCGCGGGGTGAGGGTGACACGGCTTGAGTAAACGCCCGCCCGTGCGTTCCACGCGTGGGTTAACAGAACCTGCATGACATTCGCTCTTGGGTGAGTCTAGGCAAGTGTCGCCTCGCGTAGCTACGTGGACTCTGAATTATATGCATTTCTCGTTCGATGATGAGTCTCCAGGCATTCTCATACGCTTCTTTGTCTTTCTGGAATCTGAGGCTAAAGAACCACTGTAACGGCACAGGGGGGATTCAGGTGACCCGCAAACGAGAGCCTTGCCTGATGTCTGGCTCCGGAGCAGAGAGCACAGCTAGGCCGCGGTCCCTTCAGGCCCCAGTCTCGGGGCGGTCATTCTCGGTAGGGCGAGCTGCGCTATACACAAGACCACTTATGATCCGCCCAAAATTAGGTCTTAGGAGTTACAAAGAGAAGACCAGGATTCCCTAATGAGCATTGAATATTACTTTTCCCATTCTAGTCTCTCAAGGAAGGGCCCAAGAACATTCGGTTTTCTGTTAAAAAAGAAAACTTCTGAATAATATAGACCATCGCTTCACACTTCCCCTAACATTTCTACCAACGGTAATGTAAGAACTAAGGGATTGAAAACTCCAATACAACTTCCTCCCGTTTTCTTCTCAGAATGGCTCAAAAATCGCCATCTATGCGGCAAATACTGACCATAGATACGGCAATTTCTGGAATGCAACAGTTCGGTGGGCTTCTCGGCGTTTCAGACTTGGAAGTAACAAAACCTGCTGATATTGTTCACTTGCCCCTTTGCCCGCTTCTCACTCTCATTTGCGACTCATGATATTTTCTTTGGTTATTTATTTATTATTTATTGGGAAAGATTTCTTTATTAAAAAAAAAAGATTTTATTTATTTGTTCATGAAAGACACAGAGAGAGAGAGAGGCAGAGACCCAGGCAGAGGGAGAAGCAGGCTCCATGCAGGGAACCTGATGAGGGACTCGATCCCGGGACCCCGGGGTCACGCCCTCAACCACTGAGCCACCCAGGCGTCCCTTCTTTGGTCATTTATAAAATGACCTTGTCTTCACTGGGGGAGTAGAATTAGAGATCATGTTACAGGGAAGTGCACTATAAACATTTCCAGGAGCCGAGAGCAGTTTGGTAGTTTTCAGGGAATATAGACTTCTATAATTGAGTTTAAATCTTTTTGCAACCTGAATACACGTAGGAAAAAACTCTCCTCGGTACTTGCCCCTCCTTTCATGCTTCCTCTGTTCCTTTCTTTCAAGAAACTACCTTTTTGCTCATTCTAAGATCATTATTAGCAGAGAGATGTGGACTTAGAGACTCTGGATTTCCTGACTCTGTCCTCTCTCCAGTGCTGCCTGTTAGCGACTGAGCTACCTGGAATAGAAAACTCTCCAGCCAGGGGCGCCTGGGGGGCTCCGTGGTTGAGCGTCTCCCTTCGGCCCAGGGCATGACCCCCAAGGTCCCAGGATCGAGTCCCACATCGGGGTCCCCACATGGAGCCTGCTTCTCCCTCTGCCTGGGTCTCTGCCTTTCTCTGTGTCTCTCATGAACAAATAAATAAAATCTTAAAAAAAAAAAAAGAAAAGAAAAGAAAAAGAAAGCTCTCCAGCCAAAGGCACATTCAGCTGATTCAATAAAATTCTTCCTAAGAGGAGAAAATGAGAAAATGTCACTTTTAAGAACTAACATGAGGGGGCGCCTGGGTGGCTCCATCAGTTGAGCCTGCTACTCTGGGTCCAGCTCAGGTCAGCATCTCCCGGTCCCGGGATCCAGCCCCATGTCAGGCTCCCCGCTCAGTGAGGAGTGTGCTTGAGATTCTCTCTCTCCCTCTCCCTCAGCCTCTCCCCGACTCGTGCTCTCTCTAAATAAATAAATAAGCAAAGTCTTAAAAAAAAAGAACTAGCGTGAGAATTTGACTTAGTGTGTCATTTTGTTTCTAAATCATTTTTACTCTTAATTAGTCTCAATTTTAATGGGTCTGTTCATCTGTATTTGCTTTTTTTTTTTCTGTATTTGCTTCTAAAGGGCAGGTGGTCCTTTTACTTTTTTTTTTTTTAAGATTTTATTTATTTATTTGAGAGAGAGAGAACCCGAGACAGAGCATGAGCACGGGGAGGGGCAGAGGCAGAAGCAGACTCTTGCGCTGAGCAGGAGCCCAGGACCCCAGGCTCGTGACCTGAGCCCAAGGCTGATGCTCAAGTGCTGAACCCCTGAGCCCCCCGGCGCCCCTCCTCTTACTTTGCTTCAAGGCATCCTACTTCCAGACCTTTTGCTTGAGCCTATGGCCTATCAGTTAGATGGGCCTGTCCCCGAAGAAAATATGACAAATTTGGCTTCCTACTCTGAAGCCCTTCTCCTTTATTATCATCAGCGCCTGAAATATAGCCACTAACTGTACCTACCCAGATCTCCAATCATATTCTATAAATGTCTAAATTATCACACATCCTTCATGACATGTTATTACTGTAAAAATGTTCATCTTTTCAGCTCTTAGCCTTGGTGAAAGGGAATGTAATCCAAAAGAGAGTGTCTGACGTGTTAATCATTAATAAATCTGAAAAACATGTGTTTGATCAAGGCCATCTTTCTGCTTTGTGTAATTCTTGTTTTTTTTTTTTTTAACATCAGCAAGTTCTTCTGAAATTCATGATTATCTCTCTGAAAGCTTTAAATAACCAGTGTCGATTTCAAAACGGGCACTGGCCAATACTTTGTTATTTATAGTAAATCCCTGGTTGGCATTTGCGTTGATAATCAATCTCTGTTTGTTGTTTAAACCATTCAAAGTTCCTCTGATATATATGATTTCATTGAGTAGGAGACACTGCATGCAAATAAGTGCACTTTAGTTACAGAAAGCAGCTGTCAGAACACATTTATATTCCAGCAGCAGAGAAGAAATTAATCTCACAGTGGCTTCAATTCAAATTGGTATGATATTCCAGTAATAAATTCCCTGCCCAGATGGAATCATTTTCTTTATCATAAATATTTTAAAACACTTGATCTGTATTAAAGTTGTACGGGACTGAAACTGATGTTAAATATCTTAAATATTTTAAATCAAGTCCCAAATAGAGAAAACATTTTGGTTATATAGAACCTATTAAAAAATAGTTTTATATTTTATAGAAGTTTCTCCTATCATGTAGATTTATTTTAACCCAAAAGAAAAGATCATCAAAAGCTAATTTTATCTGACTTGGAGCCCCAGAAGAAAGCCCACCTTTATAGTCTGTACCAATCATATGTCTATCGTGTGTTTTAATGACACTAGCTGTTCCTTTAATATTAAAATAAATTCTGAAACTAGTTATTACTTTTTTCCTTTGTTTACGGGCTGGGTAGAATTATATTGCCAATTGGCTTACAGGTTTGTCTTTTAAAAACCAGTTTCTTCATAATGTTAAAATAAAGGGGTTTTTAGTAAGGAATCTCTACTGTCACATTCAAAAAACATCTCATCCCCCCTTTAATGATCTCAGTATGCTCAGGATCATGACCTTAAGGAGAGCAGACATTGGCTTCATCAAACCAGTGGGTAGAAGCCAATTCCAGAGTTGAAGTTAATCAGTTAGGAATTGCCAGCTTGCGGGAGGTAAAATTCAGGACCCATTGGCTTACATCAACCATCAAGATGGTGTGTAGAGAGGGAGGCTGTCTTCAGGATTGCCAAAATCCAAATCCCATGTGCTTTTACAGATTAACATCAGCTCTGAAATTATATCTGGAAGTAAACTGGAGAGTAGCCTAGAGTATTCAGCACAAGTATTACATAACCAAACAGGCAATCCAGAAATCAATGAGAGTTTTTAGGTACTAGCAGATGTTTTGAACTATTTGGGAAAATAATCAATCCCATGCATAAGCCAGGGGAGTGCTCTAATAACAGACATACAGGCTTGTTTGATAGCCTGTGGACCAATTCCTTCTCAGGGGTCGACCTTCATACCTTTGGAGACTGGGGAAGGTGGGGACGCATTTCTCCAAGCACGGGCATGCAGCGCATTCTCAGGTAGATGCTATGATTCGTCTCGAGAGGACAAAATGCTGGGATGGCTTCAACAAGATGAAAATGCTCAGGACATCGTCACCGCTTGGGCAGTTCTTGACCTTCAGATCAGTTAGGTCAATCGGAAAAATGGTACTCAATAAGAGGATTTTGATCCTGCAAGAAAAAAGCCAAAATATATTTTTGAAATATAAAAATAGAATTGAAAATGAAAACTAAGACTATGTTTCTTTTAGTGTTTAAATAAAGCGGGATCCCTGGGTGGCTCAGCGGTTTAGCGCCTGCCTTTGGCCCAGGGCGCGATCCTGGAGTCCCGGGATCGAGTCCCATGTCGGGCTCCCTGCATGGAGCCTGCTTCTCCCTCCTCCTGTGTCTCTGCCTCTCTCTCTTTGTCTATCATAAATAAATTAATTAATCTTTTAAAAATATTTTTAAAAATAAAGCTATATTTTCTCTGTTACCTTTGAAATTAATTCAAACTCTGGGTCAAGGCCATCCAAGCCATAGACCGATTATTTTTGTGAATGACTGGTTGCATATATCTTGAAATTGATGATAATTTCTGGGTCACCTGGGCCTGGCTTAAGTCACGATGCAACAGAAGCGCGTATGCAGAAGACAGACAAATGAAAAGGAATGATTGTTTTTGTCCTTTCTGGTGCTAATCTCTCCTTCATCAATGGAGATCCTTTACCCTGGAGTACAAGACCCTTGGTGGAGGCGTAGGGGAATTCCACAACTCCTCCAGGAGACCACCCCCCACCTCGATAAATACTTTACAAAAGGCCAGTGCACATTTTCTTACTCTGTCTACTCAGCATAACTGGTCACCGTCTTGTGTGTAATAACCTTTATCTGTCAGCTAGAAGATTTGCCTCTATTCCATCCTTTAATTAACTGCAATACTCCCTGAGTGAGTTAGTGATGATGTCAACAAAATTGTAATGTTCATCCATTTGAGGTCTAAAACTTTGCGAAATTTACATATCAAAATTCACCGACGACTCTTAACCTCATGTACATTCTAAAGTAAAGAGAAATTTCGTCACTTCAAGATGGAAGCCTATTGAGTAGCCCAGGGATGGTGAGGTTATAGTAATATTTAACTTCCAAAGCTCAAGTTAATAGCTGGAGTTTGCCCACCAAGGTACTTCCAGCACTTTGGTGCATAGTGCTGCCCCTAAGTGGGATAAATGCTTTGATATTTCCCACTAATCTCAGTGGATACATTTCTTTGATACTAGAGGAATAGCAACGATGACTGTCAAGAACCCACTTAAAAGGAGAATTAAATGCAAGTTATACAGAAATGCACCTCGTAGCCAGTAGGGATTTGGGGAAGAAGCGAACGATAGCAGTCATCACAGAAGGTAAAGGCTAAGAGAAATTATTCTGACAATTAGATTACAGAAAAGGAAACTGAGGGCCACAGCTGCAGACTGACTTTTCCAACGTAACTACAGAAGTTGACAACAAGGCTGAAGCCATAAAACCTTACGAGAGTCTGATTATTTTCCAATGCTTTTTTGCAGCTTTAAGCAGTTCAGTCCTGGCATGCTGGGTAAATGTGTATGACCTGAATAGATAAATAATTGGATATACAATTTATAAATATATAAAAATAGGTTGAAGTTCCTCCTCCCAAACTGTTACCTTGTGAGTCGGTCTAGCCCCGTCTCCCAAGAGCAACTCATGACAGGAGACGCACAGGTCCATAGAAATGACCACTTGTACCTCGCAGGTTCCCCAGCATATGGATGGAGAACGGGGCATTTGAGGCGCTCTGCTTCTAATTCCGGCCATCGCTAGAGTGGTCCCTGCTTCCCATCGACACTTCCTGGGGAGGAGGGGCCCCTCATGAAACACCACGGTTCTACCTTTCCTTCCAAGCAATACTCTGAAATCCTCCAGGTGGTAGGAAGCTCAGAAGACAACCACACCTCTTATTGGTTTGTATCTTAGGAACTCTCTCTTGACCTTGACCCACAAACTGACAGGACATGCAGATTCGGACTTTTTCGTCCCCTGCAGCATTCAAATGTTGGAATCTAGAAGACGTTTGATAGGATCGCTATAGCCACATTGGTCAATTAGTGACTTCCCGGAGTCAGCATGTGACTAAACTTCCAACGCCGGTTGCCATTCCTTCTACCAAAATAAGGCAAGTTTTATCAGTGAAGAATATACCGGAAGCCAACTGACAGAGTTCAAACTCTGAAACCGGTCTTGAGACGTAAGCTCCATAAGACCTTGTTGAGTCTGTACCACATAAAAGGAGAGAGGGCTGAGTGTAGGTTAAAACAACAAGAAATGGAGGAACTTACAAAATAACTCTTTTCTTGACCATGAATTAGAAACAAGTTGATATCTCACTTGCAGAGTCAGTCTGCTCAGACCCACATCTCATGGGATATTCATCTGCAAAATTGATGACTGGAGAATGGAGCCATTTTTGGAAAATGATATCAGATTCCTTGAAGACCTGAGACAAAGTTCTCTATGTTTTTCAGACTGTGAACTATCAGGAAGGACGTGCTTTGTCAGAATAACGTGCTTGGCCTATGCCAGTTTATATTTACCCAGAGTTAAGGACAGTTGGAGACGGGCTACAGGATATCTGGACCTTAGTCTTCCTCTGACATTGGCTGTGTCTTTTTACACACTGGAGAGTTGTATGAAAAAGAAAGAAGATTTTCAGGGAAGCCTTTTAAGAAGCAGGAATCGTTGCATAAATATGTTATCAAAATAATCTATCCTATGCTGAGATGATCCAGAGGAAAGAAGGCCTAAATGTGGGCAGGAAATATAGGAACCAAAAGTGAAGACCCAAAATCATGGATTTATAGATAAATATACCACTTTTACAGAAAACTGGATAGTGTTTGACTTTTTAGATCCAAGGTTCAGACCGAGATTTGTGCTGATTGTCCAAATGTGTGATGGTACATGTTACTACAAGGTAGCAGCTAGGGTCTTTATACATATTCTCAAGTTAAAATCTAATTCTCAGACCAATTCTATTAGATAGATTTTATTTTCAATTTCAGATAAGAATATTGAGGCACAGAGAAGCTGGTCGTCTGGATCTCTTCCCATGGTAAAGAGCAGAACCGGGATTTAAAACCCCAACAGTGGGCCCTGATGGGGGCACTGGACAGGATGAGCACTGGGTGTTATTCTGTATGTTGGCAAACTGAACACCAATAAAAAATAAATTTATTATTAAAAAAATAAAATAAAATAAAACCCCAACAGACCATAAGACCAGGGTTTTGTCCATAACACTACATGACACGGAGCTGAAAAGAGACAACAACTATAATGGAACGTGCGAAATTTTAAGCATAAGGATCGGACCCCTTGTCAAAGGTCTTTGTTTTGAGAGATCAACAACTGACAAAAACAGTCTTCGTATTTCATCCCTGTTCCCTTTATCCATCTATGGGATAACTAAGGCAGCATTTAAATCCCTGTTCTGCTCAGAAATGAGTTTTATCCATTTAGTACTGCCAAGGAGAACCCTACTTTAAACTTTCTCCAATTTTCTCAAAAATAAAAGTTCCCAAGGACAAGTATTATTGCGGATTGTAACTTGACAGTGAATGTCTCAAACTCTCCACAGCTATATTTTGAACGGAAGCCAAATTTATGAAAAAAAAATATCCACTTCAAAAGCTTAATGAAGGCAATTTGTCAACAATTTCACACATCATTTGCTCACAACCTTTGAATAGAAATTTTCCCAATCTACCTTATTCCCATGTGAACTCCTGGTCATGTACATTTAATGATTCATTAATCATCATTTTCCCCAGAAACTGAGATGCAAGGAAAATGCAATCTAAAAGATCTGGGAAAATACATTCTCTGTGATATGCTTATCATTTATGTTTCTTTTTATATAATGTCAGAGCGATGTACATGGGATTATGATCAGACGCTGGTCTAAGATTTGGAATGAATTTGCTACACAAAAGGTTAAAACAACTTACTGCATCTTAGAGTGACTAGATGTTAGGCTTCTAAAAATTTTGCAGAGAAGTAGGAAGAGGAGAAAAGAGGAGGAAAAGAGAGGCAAATGCATATGACTTACAGGAGAACAAGCAAAGCTACCCCTTGGCACTGATTCTTTAAATAATTAACAAGAAACTCTTTGCATTGGGCCCTCCTTGTCAAATAACTAACTTAAAACCATCACTGTTGATTGTGGGCATGCCTTTGTAGCCAGAACACCTGAGGGATAAGTTGATGGAGAGTGATTAATAAGAACAAGAATAGGGTTTACTGCATGTAACTCATGCTATTTGCCAATCTGTTACCCATAAAGCATTACACTGATTGAGGGAGGAGATGCAGATGTTTCTGCTGTTTTAGTAAAGGAAAGAAGCGTAAAACACTTCAACCAACAGAAAAGGGGTGCAAAAACATTTGGATCTGCAATACTCACCCCCAAAACTCTTCTCTGTTACATTTTTAACATAAAGTATAGCTTCCCTGTTGCGTACTTGGTCTGCCCACATATGGGACTCAGGTGTGACATCTCCACTGGCGAATAAAGGTAGTTTTATAAGACAAGGTGAAATATATTGTTGACCCAGATATCTAGATAATTTGTCAAAAGGAATTATAACTAGAAAAAGATGGGAAAATGGTTGGAGGAATCAAGAAAATGTTGGGATAAATTATCCAGTAATTTTCACCCTTCCATCCATTTTTTTCAGCATAGAGAATTGTGTTTGCTACACTATCTGGACCATAATGATTCGAGCAGTGGTGATGGAATCCGGCCTGCGTGTGTACCTCTGTGTGCACATTCTCAAATTGACACATGTCAGTGTTTCTCAGAATAAAACGTTTGGGCTTCCCTTGTTGCCCAACTGAGTTTAGTTCTACCAGATATATATTGAAATCGTCAAAGTTCTTAATTGAGAGATAATTTGATGAAGAGCTTGATTAAATGTTCTTGTTCTTCTTCTGTTTATATTTTAGTAAGAGCAGAAAAAGCGTTTTTGCTTTCGGCTACTCTGATCAACGTGTGGAGGTAGACCCCTGACATCACCCTGTAGACCCCAGGGTCCTGGGGAAGCGGGTGACTGTGTCTCCCCGGACAGCACTTGGTTGAGTGGGTTATAATGGTAGGATCATTTACTCATTTTTATAACCGTGAATATATTGCTCCATCACCGTCTTTCATCACCTGTGATGTTTGTGAGCACTCCTAGGCCGTTCTTTCTCCCTGGCTTTATCGACGTGGCGGTAACATACAACTGAATGAACTGAAGGCATAGGACGTGTTGATTTGATACACTTGCATCCTGCAAAGCGATTAGCACCCCGGCATTCGCCAACACTTCGCCACCTCACATAACTACTAGTTCTTTTTTTGTGGTAAGAACATTTAAGATCCACTCTCTTAGCAGTTTTGCAGTATTATTACCTGTAATCATCCTGCTGTACGTTAGATCTCCAGAACTGGTTAATAATCTTGTAACTGTAAGTTTGTACCTTTTGACCAACATCGTCTCATTTCCCCCATTCCCTGGCCCCTGGTACCCACCACTCTACCCTATTTCTGAGTTCAGTTTTTCTAGATTCCACAAGTAGGTGATATCATACAGTATTTGTCTTTCTCTCTGTGACTTATCTCTAACACAGCGCCCTCAGGCTTTGTGCAGGTGCTTGTAGATGGCAGAGTCTCCCTTTTCTCGTGGCTGGATAATATTCCACCCTGTGTGTGTGTGGGTGTGTGTGTGTGTGTGGGTGGGTGTGTGCACACATCGCATCATCTTTATCCGTTCATTTGTTGACAGACACCGAGATTGTTTCTGTAGCTTGGCTCTTGTGAATAATGCTGCAATGAACATAGGGCTTCTTAGTTTTTTTTCCCATTACTCTCATTTTTCAAATTCCACTGCGGTAGATCTAGGTGTGGATGCTCTTTTGTCCAATTCATTTGGCAGTCAGATGGTTCTTTCCACCTGAAAACTCTGGAAAATATTCTTCTATTGACTCAAGTAGTTCTTTATTGTCATTTACATTTATTCTCTTTTACCAGAACTTGTATTGGACAAATGATGGAATTTCTGAATCTGTCTTCCAGGTCTCTTACTTTTTTTTTCTTTTTTTCTGTATTTCTTATTTTCTGTTTTATTCTGTGAGCATTTGCAACCTTACAACCTGAGGTTTCAGCTTCTGACTTTGATCTTTGTTAGCTGATTTGGTTAGTACATTCCATCTGCTTAGATTTTCTTTTAATTTCACTGGTCATATTTTTTTTCATTTCCAAGATATCTAATAGGTTAGTTTACATAGCAGCTTACTCCTGATTTCTCCTGTCCTATATTCTTAGGTTAATAATGACCCTTTACTTTTAAAAATATTTTTATTGAAAAGATGATTCATGCTTATTATAAAAGGATCCTGCCCCAATAAAGCCTCAATGAACAAATAAAAAATTAAGTCTTCATCTTGTCTAGGGCCATCAGAGGCTTTTGGAAATCAACTTATGTCAACAGTTTCTTTTTTGTGGGTATAGAATTCCAGAAATTGTTTGTACATATTAAGCATATATTTGTATGTGAGTATATACATTTTTAAAAAATATTTTATTTTTTTATTCACGAGAGACACACACACACACACAGAGGCACAGAGACACAGGCAGAGGGAGAAGCAGGCTCCATGCAGGGAGCCCGACGTGGGACTCGATCCCGTGTCTCCGGGATCATGCCCCGGGCTGAAGGCAGTGCTAAACCGCCGAGCCACCTGTGCTGCCCTGTGGAGTATATACATTTTTAAACAAAAAATTGGTTTGCTAAATATACTTCTGAAATATGACTGCTTTGTTGTTTCTTTTCATTATTGCACAGATACAGTTTTGGAGGTAATTTTATATGCACACATAAATAATTATCTTTTTAAAAAAAACTTACTCAAAATTTACTGTATTGATCACCGTAAGTTACTTATTTACTGTCCTATAGATAAACATTATTACTGGGGTTTATTTTGCTAATACAAACAGTACCGTAGTAAACATCTCTGCATATTTACTTTTTTCTCATTGTGTGAAGATGAGTTATAGAATGAATTCTTAGAAATGGAATTGCCAGCCTAAATGTATACACATTTAAAATGTTGATGAGCATTACAAAACTGTCCTCCAAAGAGATTGTACTAACAATTTATGAATGCCTCCTTCCTCACAACCTTAACAAAACTATACATTATCTTTTAAAGTGATTAGCTCTTTTTCTGCCAGGGGTGTTGCAATTGTTCCCACTTTTTCACTCAGTTTTTAATTTTATTTCAATGCAATTGTTTAAAACTTCATTTTCTTCTAGTTTTTTTGGGATCATTTTAAAAAGGGTCTTTCCCATGCACACACTGGAAAAATATTTAACCATGTTTTCTTCTAACACTATCCTTTAACCTGAAATTTATTTTTATTGTAAAGGATGAGAAAGGAAGCCAAATAATATTTTCCTATTTAGTGAGTATTCCATCTACTTGTCATGAGAATTGAATAGCAGCTTTATCAGATGCTAAATTATCATATGATTATATTTCTTTATTTCTTCTTCTATTTGTTAATAACTCTTTTTTTTGATAGTGAAAGGGAATAAAGGGGAAAGGAGTGAAAATATCAGTGAGGGTGACAAACCATGAGAGACACCTATCTCTGGGAAACGAACAAGGGGTAGTGGAAAGGGAGGTGGGTGGGGGGTTGGGGTGACCGGGTGATGGGCACTGAGGGGGGCACTTGGTGGGATGACCACTGGGTGTTATGCTATATGTTGGCAAATTGAACTCCAATTTTAAAAAAAATAACTCTTTTTTGGGGTGTTAGTTCTCTTTGCTGAATTTGATGACATATTATTGATGTACTAAAATATGTGGTAATTTTGGTTACGTGCTTTATATTTGAGATCTCTGTGCCCCTGCCTGTGGCTATTCTTGGGAACTGCTGCCAGCATTTGCTTGGGAGGAGCAGAATCTAATTCTGCTTGGGGGTGTAAGTACCTTATCTGGTGCAGCCCTTCCATTATTCACGAGTATCCTCTGAGATGTTGTACCCTGCTCTGAGTCTCTGGATCTGTCCAGCTTTGGGATGAAGAGCCCTGTGTATCTATGAGCCACTAGATATAAATTCTGATGGAGGAGGCAGTAGGGAGGAGAAGCAGCAGACTTCTTAGCTGTTTCTGTGGTTTACCAAAACAATTACCTGGGCAATTGCCCTAACTCCCATCCCTGCTCCCTGACCCTATCACCTGTGGGCTTAGAGCCTCTGTAGAATTGCCCCTACCTTTTCTAGAAGTCCTATATTGCATGTGCTATTGGCCATCAAACTTGTCTGCCTTCCATTAATCAAAGATTTATCCAAAATTTCAATCTATCAATGGCAATCTCTTGTTTTCTAGCGTGTTATAAAGATTCTCTTTTTTGTCATTTCTAATGTTGTGTGGGAATGGCAAGTAAGCATAGGCATTCTTTGTGCCATTTTGACCCAAACTACAAACTTCTTCCTTCTTAGGAGGATCTTGTACAATTTCCATTGATGAAAAACAGAATATTTTTTATAAAGTATGGCCTCAGATCATCCATTTATCATGCAGCTTTCAGTAATATTAACTGGATGATTCTTGCAGCTTTAAAGAATTCTGTTTAATCATGAGTTCCCCGAAGAAGAGCTTGAGATGAGGACTTCTATTCAGGCATTTTATTTGGAAGATAATCTCAGGAATCCGGACTGAGGGGGAGGGGATAATAAAACAGGAAAGAAGGAAAACTTGACAAAAGGGTACATTACCGAGGTTATCACCGTAGGCAATGGGGGCTCCTTTCCACCAGTCATTCCACTAGTCATACATTCCAGAAAAGTAGGATACATCCCAGAAAGGGGAGGCAAGACTATTTACCCACTGGCTTCAATCCCCTGTTAGCTCAAGGGTTTCCCTCAGCGATTTCAACTCCACGTTTGCATTCATGTGCCAGCTGGCCGACCTGGTCCCCGTAGTGTTGGGGAGAAGATGATGCCTCAAGGAAATAAGGCCAGGCCTCTGGAGGAGAAAACGTATCCAGTTCATGTTTGAAGTGAGGCATTATCAGTACAAGACTATCCTATATTTAAATGAAGGCGACCATTGCACCTCTGGCTAAAATCAGAGACCAGTCAAGGTGACTGATGTCAGCTCCAGAGGCATCTAAGAAAAATACACACCGGCCTTCGCAAAGTGCCTTGTGAGAAAACGGTCATGGAACGTATCTTGAACGCTCTTCGCCGCGCCACAACTTCTTTGAGGGTTCCTGGGCCGAATTCACTTGGGGTCTACTTGTCACCCTCTGCCAATGCACACAGGATACCTCTCTCAGTTTCTGAAGCCCCGAAAGGGCTTACTATGTCTGAAGACCTATAAATGTGGTCTGAATCCTACTAGACCTCTCTACTTTCATAAATAGCATTTACATTAGAATCTGATTTCACGTTACGATGCCATGTAGTCACATGGTCTTATTACTTCTGCAAGAATGGGAAACATGTGGAACACGTCCTCCACTGCCGGTATAGCCGAGAACAGCCCGGCAGTTACTACCCTTCCTTCCCTGCAACCTCCACTCGGGACCTCAGGATGCTTCTCCACACGGTGCTCCGATTTGGCGTTTGAGTTATTATTTACTTGCCATTTCTAGTTTTATACCTTTCCTTATTTCATATAAGCATCACATTTCCTAAGTCTCAGCAAAAACGTCACGGGCTCCGTAGCATCCAAAAACTTGCCAACGCTCATACGTTGCGATAGCACCGCTCGGCGGTGAAACTAGGGTGACCCTTGGCCACCTGCTCTACAGCAGTCCTCACAGCTCTGACCAGAACGGTGACTACACGTTCTGCTAAATCTTGTGCGTACATCACACGCTCTTGAGGTTGAACTAGAGCCCGAGTGTCCAGATTGAGATACAGACGGTCCTCACGTTGGCGCCACGTCATCTAAAATGGGTGTGTGTGGAACTGTGCCCTTGCTTGGCAGGGTCCCCTGCCAACGACATTTAATCTGCAGTAACGTTGAGTCACACAAGAGCCACAGGCAGAGGCTCTGGGCAGATGCTGGTTCCGCCAATCCCTGGATCTCGGACTTCCCGGCCTCCAGAACCGTGGGAAGTCCACCCGGCCCATGGCCTCCTTAACGGCGGCCGCTGCGGACTAAGACCAGCGTCACTCCAAATTGTGTAGCAGCAACCACAACATGGTGAAAGGAGGAACGCAATTTGTTGACCTTCAGCGACATTGCGATGATATTTCTGTGGTTAACGGTGGATGGATTTCATGCCGACGGCGAGGCTGCCGTTAGAAAGATGTTAAGCAAACAAATTTGGGAAATTCTAGAATTAGAACAAAACAAGCAGTTTATTTTGGAGTCTGTTTGTCAGAAGGTTACTAGAGTTTCAGTCTCTGCTCCTGTCTATTGTTTGTGGCGTCCCTAATCACCGCTGTCACTTGCCAGCACATTCTCTCAGCTTTTAAACATTTTCAGTTTCCCAAATATGATGCTTCCAAGTAAGACTCCCTCTGTTGCACGTATGAAAGCACAAATGATTTTTAAACCAAGAGGATCCATCAAAAAAAAATCAAGTCCAATAGTATGGTTTTAACTATGGGGAAACTGATACCCAAGATTTTAAGTGATGCGGCCAATGTCTCCGAACTTGATAGAAGCAGAGCTCTGCGCTTGTGCTAAATATTCCACT
The DNA here is from genome assembly GCF_048418805.1 of Vulpes vulpes. Lineage (NCBI taxonomy): Eukaryota > Metazoa > Chordata > Mammalia > Carnivora > Canidae > Vulpes > Vulpes vulpes. The sequence continues at coordinate 146,315,657 of NC_132783.1, forward strand.
GTGGGAAGCAGCCTAGGACTGCGTTGCCAGCATATAGATAATTCCTGGGAGGAAACATGGAAAATAAAAGAATTGCTTTCGTAGGCAGATTTCTGGATAATTTCCCTCATTTTTAATTTCTTTTATTGTTATTACAATATGTCGTCACCATGAATAGAAACGTGGGGAAAAATAAAAAAAAGAAACAAATTGCACACATTTAGATTCACCGGTTCTTCGTGAAAGATAACATATTTAACATATGTTTCTCCAGATTACAGCAGCCTGGAGGAAAAACAGTTTTGAAATAACAGCAACAAGAAGTATTTTTCTGACTCAGGCCTTGCCCACAGGATTGCGAGAAATTTAGCCTCCCTTGAATTCTTCCCGGCTCGTTCACAAAGTCCTTCCCCGGGGTTCCCGGGCGGGCACATGCTGTCGCTCCCCAGCCCTATTAGTCCCACCAGTTCTTAGTCTCCACACTCGTTGCTTCTTTCGTGGGACAAGTACTGAGATGCCCTGGGCCTGCCATCAGGGGAGGGTTTGGGGATGGAAGGGGGGGCCCACACCCCGTGCGGCTCCGCTGGGCCGGGGTCACTGTCCACGAGCGCGTGGCTCCGGTGGTGTCGCAGGCAGGACAGGCCTGCTTGCTCCTGGGCCTGCGACGGCCCGTGGGGAGTGAGCCCGGAGCTGCTGGACACTCCAGGAGGAGAAGGACCTTGGGCCCGGGGTGTGTTGAGAGGCCGCGGGCCGCCCTGGTGCAGGGAGGCCACAGGGAGCTGCTGTCCCTTCCACCGAGGCAGCCGGGTGGTGCTGGAGCCTCGCAGCAGCAGGAGCCAGCCGAGGAGGGCGTCAGGCTCCCCCTGAGCCATGAGAGTCCGCAGACCCCCGGGGGTGGGGGTTCAGGCCCCTTTGCCACAGGTCGCTGGGGCTCCTGAGGGCTAAGTGGGGCCACCGGCGAGAGGGACCAAGGGCTTGGCGTGGAACAGAAGGCTCAGAGGGCCTTGGGGTCTCCCAGAGAGGGCGTCGCCCCAGAGCCCCCAGGAGACACGCGGGAGGCACGTCCACACCGGGGAGGTCCCCGGTGCCCGTGCCCAACGGGCCCTGTCTCTGGCAGCTTTCCTGGCCCTTCAACAGGACAGTCCTTCCACTCCAGCGGGGGTGGGGGGTGAAGTTGGGGAGGGCTTGCAGAGCTCGGGAGACCCGGGTGAGGAGGCGACCGCAGGAGGCTGGAGCCCAGCGTGGCGGGCCTCTTCCCTGGCACGAGGCCACCGGGAGGAGCAGGGGGCTGCCCACGAGCAGCCAGGGCCAGCCCTGGCCTTGCCCAGCACCGCGGTTCCCCTCGCCTCTTCCCCATCAGGGAGAGATCACCGTGGTGATCCGTGGCTGGCGGTGGGGAGACAGACCGTGGTCTACACTGCTGTATAACACACGTCCACACGTTTCATGGCTTAAAACAATACAGTTTTATTCTCTTTATAATCCTGTGTGTCCTAAGCCTGGAATCCTTGGCGCGGGCTGGGCTCCAGGTGGCAGCCAGCCCACGCCCTCTGCAGGCCCCGGGACAAAGTCTGTCCCCAGCCCTTCAGCTCCAGGGCTACCTGCCGCCCAGGCCCCCTGGCTGCTTCCTTGTTTTCAAGCAGCATCTTCTCTCCGTCCGCTGCTTTCTTCCTCACATCTTTGCATTGCTTGGGACCCTACGGAATCTGCATGTACCCGTCTTCGGGGGGGCTATGATCCAGTCTATGAAAGGCTATGATCCAGTCTATGGGGGGCTATGGTCCAGTCTACGGCGGGGGGGCTATGATCCAGTCTACGAGAAGCTATGATCCAGTCTACGGGGGGGCTATGATCCAGTCTACGGGGGGGCTATGATCCAGTCTACGGGGGGCTATGATCCAGTCGATAGGGGAGCTATGATCCAGTCTATGGGGGGCTATGATCCAGTCTACGGGGGGGGGCTATGATCCAGTCTACAAGAGGCTATGATCCAGTCTATGGGGGGCTATGATCCAGTCTATGGGGGGCTATGATCCAGTCTACGGGGGGGCTATGATCCAGTCTACGGGGGGGCTATGATCCAGTCTACGGGGGGCTATGATCCAGTCGATAGGGGAGCTATGATCCAGCCTATGGGGGGCTATGATCCAGTCTACGGGGGGGGGCTATGATCCAGTCTACAAGAGGCTATGATCCAGTCTACGGGGGGGCTATGATCCAGTCTACCCAAAAATGCATAGTCTGGGCCAATGCATGTGGGGGTCCCGGGGAGGGGTCCCACCATCGGCGTTAGGACAGGGAGGCCCTATGGCCCTGCTTCCATGCACTGGCCTCTAGGCCCTCGGTTCCCAGGGTCCCCCGTGCGCTGGAACCAGGCCTAAGTACCGAAGTCATCTTTCCCTGTCCTCTGGGTGTGGAGCCCAGAACCTTCACAAAGAATCCGGAGTGACGGTCGAGTTGCCCTCTCTCCTGTCACTAATCAGTTGTTAGACACAAATTCAGACTCTGTTATTTTATCTGCCCCCAGGGGATCTATTTCTTTCCCGGAGGCTCTTTTTTGTGCAAAGTGATCGGCCTCCCAAAACATGTCAGAAAACCCACGTGTACCTGCAGCCTCAGTGTGGATGCACATCTGGCCCTTGAGCCAGGATCCTATTGCCATCATGACTCAAGAGAAAAGTTTCTGGGGCTGAAAACATACCCCAGTAAAATGACCTGTTGATATTTTTTTCAACAAAGTAACTAATAATTTTGAGGTAGTGAGATTTAAACAAAAATCTACTTGATATCAATTGCAATAAATTATTTATCTTTATGCAATTTGGAAAAATTATGGTTGGCATTATGTAAATACAGCCTTTTTCAATAACACAAAGCATTTATTCTATTAAAAATTTATCACTTGAAGATAATAGAAAACAGATTTATTAAGAACAATTCGGCACTAATACTAATACAGCGACTAATAAATAATCATAAGACCCTCAATAAACAATGAATGCCACCCTTGGTCCTGCAGCCCAGCTGACTGGCACACAAACCGGGAATGCGGAGCAGCGGCCACATCTATGCGTCTCTTGTTCCGACTTGCCATTGTCCAGGTTAGGAAGCAGAGGGGCGACCCGTCCAGGGCGGGCTTCCGAGTGACCCCACATAAACCGACCGGGGATGCGGCTCAGCCCAGCAGTCGCAGGCCTGGTGCCCGGTGCCCAGGGCTCCCTCTACTCACACACCAGCCCGGCTCATGAACTGAGTCACCAGGCTCGGGGACCCCTGGTCGTGCAGCGACCACGAATGCCGCAGGCTTGGGACACACACAGCCTCAGAGCAGAGAAGCAAGAAGCTGCAGCTCAGGCTCCAGGGCCACACACAAGGGCCTAGGAAATAGCGGGGAACCTTGCCGAGGAAGGAGCCGGATCAAGGAATGGATGTCCCCATGGAGGCCAGGCCTTGAGGGCCCGGAAGACCTCGGGCCCCATGGGAGCCAGTGGGACCCAGTGACCGCCTGCACCCTCCACTGAGGATGCTGAGGGGCACGGAGGTCCCGGCCTGCATGAGGAAGGGCCACAGGGCCGCAAAGCTCTCCAAGGGCAAGAAGGGCCTGCACGGATACTGGCAGAGCACCGCTCAGGGGTGTCTATGCGAGCTCACCAGGCCCGTGGCAAGCGCGCTCCGAGCTTCTGCTCACCTAGAGACCTGACTGGCAGGCCACTGGTGGGCCACAGGAGGTGGCGTCTGTCGGGGTCCTGCCTGGGGGAAGCCTGCGGGTACCCTGAGCTGGGGACCCCTGAGCCCCCTGTCCTGCTGGCGAATCCATGGCTCACCTGCAGGTGCAAGGGGAGCAGGACATGAGCCCTGGGAGGTAACAGGTTCAGGGAACTTGGACATCCGTGCGGGACAGGTGAGGACGGTGAGATTCCCAGATCAGGATGCGGGTGCTGCTTTGTGCAGGGAGGTGCTCTGGGGACTGGGGGCAGGAGGAGGGTGCTGCTCTGTGCAAGGAGGTGCTCTGGCAGGGAGGTGCTCTGGGCAGGAGGCCTCAGGGGCAGGAGGGTCGCCCCACGAGGGTCCTGTTTGAAGCTGCGGGAACTGGGGGTGGAGGCAGCAGGTGGGGTAAGGCCGCGAGGGGGGCCGAGCTGGCTCCCTGCCCATCACAGAGGAATCAGGGATTCCGAAGGCTGATCGCTCCAGCTTCACGGCTTGTCTTGTCTTGACCGTCCTGTGGGTCAATGGTGGTGTTCACATCAGCTCATCTTTCTAGATATTTCCATGTTTCTGTCGTATGAGTTCCTTTTCTCCTGAGCGACACTGGGACATGCGTCAGCAAGGCCACTGACATCAGACTTCCGAATGAAAGACAAATAGTGATGTGTCTATGCAGAACCAAAGTAGCCAGAGTAGGGCCCAGAGGCCCCGAGAATCCGGCGCAGACATTCAGGGACAACACAATCTGGGGACAGCAACGCTCCCCGCTCCAAGCTGCACTAAGTCGACAACAAAAATGATTTTAGAACATTTCTTTCTGAAGGGAAATAAATTTATGCGAAGGATGATTAATTTTAAGAGCCATAGAGAAAAATCGGTGGGTAGGAAGTCAAGTAAACCCTAACCTGTCCTCTTGATGAATGAATCCCTTTATTATTTTATTTATTTTTTTTAAATATTTTATTTATTTATTCATGAGAGACACAGAGAGAGAGAGCGGCAGAGACACAGGCAGAGGGAGAAGCAGGCTCCCTGCCCCAGGAGCCCGACGTGGGATTCCATCCCGGGTCTCCAGGATCGCGCCCTGGGCCAAAGGCAGGCGCCAAACCGCTGCGCCACCCAGGGATCCCCGGAATCCCTTTAATATTGTGGACTGAGCTTTTCTAATTGTGCACCACGTGCCTGTCGGAAGTCTGCGCCGTCTGATGTTAACGTAGTTGCTCTCGCCTTGTCCGCACCAGTGTTTGCCTGCGACGCCCTTTTCCATTCTTTCATTTTAAAGAGAATTGGCTTTACTGAAGTGTAAGGTAAAAAGAAAACACTCGGCCCGTGTAGAGCACCCCCGACGAGGTGTGAGCAGGGCCCGAGACGGACACAACATCCCCATGGCCTCCTCAAGCTCTCCGTGGCCCTTTCTCCCATCTCCTCCTCCCACCCTCATCCCCGCCCCATGAACCTCTAATCTGCTCCTGATCCCCGTAGTTTCATCCTTCCTAGACTTTCATGCCGATGGAATCGTGGAGTCTTTCGTGGCCGGCACCTCCTCCTAGGACAACGTCCTGAGGTCCATTGGTGTGGGTCAAGGGCTCAAGGGATCAGTGCCCTCTTGCCTTTGGCCGCAGTTGTTTGTCCATTCACCAGCTGATGGGGATTTAGGATCTCTCTAGTCTGGGGCCTTGTGAACAAAGTCGCTACAGCCATTTGAGCAGAAGTCTCTGTACAGCTGCACGTCCCAGGACGCACACCTAAGAAGGGGGATGCTGCCGCGCATGGAGGCGTGTTAGACTTTGTAAGAAACTCCCCAACTGTTTCCCAGAGTAGCTGGGCCATTTTGCATCCCCGCCAGCGACATGTCAGAGTTCCACGTTCTCGTCAACACGAAAACCTTTTAATTGTAGCTGTTCTTGCCTTTTTGTCATGATTCCTTTTGATTTTAGCCGACCTAGTGGGTCTGTAGTGTTATCTCACTGTAGTGTTGACGAACACTCTTCCAACACTCATGAGGTCAAGTATCTCTTCAGGTGCTTGTTTACTATTTGTGTAGGTTCATTTTAAGGGTATTCAAATCTTTTTTTCTCCACTTTTTAATTGGGCTATAAGACTTCTTTATGTATTTGGATTACAAATCCAGACAAATGTTTTGCAAATCTGTGACTTGATTCCTTTTTCTTTATAGTGCTTTTGGAGAGCAACTGTTTTTAATTTTAACAAAGTCCAATTAAATTTTTTTCTTTTATAGTTTGTGCTGTTTTTGTCCTATTTAAAAATCTTTGCCTAATTTGAGGTCTCTAAATTTTTTTATAGGTTTTTCTATAAAATTTTAATAGTTTTGGCTCCTATATTTAGGTCTGTGATCCATTTGAAATCAATTTTTGTATATGGTATGTGTTAAGGTTTGAGATTCTTTTTTATTTTTATTCTTTGCATATGGATAGCTGATGTTTTCAGCATCATTTGTTGAAAAGATTATCCTTTACGTGTTGAATTGCCTTGGCATCTTTGTCAAAAAATCAATAGGGTATATTGGAATCTCTATTCCTTTTGATTTTAGCTCTAGGTGTCTGCCTTATACCTATACCATATTACCTTATTATTGCAGCTTTATAGTAAGACTTGAATTCAAGTTGTGTAAATCCTCCAGCTTTTTTCTTGTCAAAATTGTTTTTGGCAATTCCAGGTTCCTTGAATCTCCATAAAGATGAGCCTTTCGTTATTTACAACATAATATTTTTAATGTCAATGAAAAAGGTTGTGAAGACTTTATCTGGGATTATGTTGAAAGTGTAGTTCAATTTGGGGAGAACGGAAATCTTAACAACATTGTATCTTTTGAGTCAGGGACATTGTATATCTCTCACTTTATTTTCATCTTATTTAACTTCTCTAAAAACTGTTTTATTGTTTTGAGTACACAGTCTTGTAAATGTTTTGTTAAACTTATACCTGCATATTTCGTATTTTTAATTATTTTGAAGATGACATATTAAAAACTTCAATTGTCAAAGGTTAGTTTCCTAATGTATAGAAATACAATTAATTTTAGTAGATTGACCTTAGTTTCTGTGAGTTTCCTAAATTTATTCATTATTAGCTTTAGTAGCTATTTTAGATCCCATAAGATTTTCCACATAGATGACCGTGTTGTCTGTGAATAGAGAGTTTTATTTCAATTTCCCAATTCGTATGCCTCGGTTTCTTTCTTCCTTTCACTGAACAGAATCTCCAGGAAGACATCGACTAGGAAGGGTCAACAATTGCCTTGTTCCCAGTTTTAAAAGGAATGTATAGAGTCTCCTACAACTTACATGATGTTAGCTGTCAACTTTTCAAAGCTGTCCTTTACCATGAGGAAGATTGCTTCTATTCTTGGTTTACTGACATTTTTTTATTAGGAACAGATGTTGACTTTTTTACAAATAATTTTCTTGCATCTATTGGGATGATTTTTTAATGTTAAACCAATTTGCGTTTTGGGGAAATCCTAGTTAGTCATGATTTATATTTATGTAAATATTTATATATTGCCTGATTAATTTTTTTAACATTTTGTTAAGGAATTTTGCACTTTTGCTCACACAGATGTTTGTCTGTTGTATTTTTTTTATAAAGAAAAAAACCTAGTTTGGTTTTGGTGTCACTGTAAAGCTTGCTTCATAAAATGAGTCTTCTATTTTTTGGAAAGAGCTTAAAACAGAATCACTGTTGTTTGTTCCTTAAATGTTTGCTAGCATTCACCAGGGAAGCCAACTGCTCCTGGAGTTTTCCTTTGTGGGAAGATTTTTGCTATATTGAAACCATTCAGATTATTTCTTCTTATAGAGAGTTAGTAGTTTGTGTCTTTTAGAGAATTTGGCCACTTTGTCAAAGTGTCGTATTTATTGGTTTATAGAACTCTTGGTAATATTACCTCATTAGTCTTGCAAGTCTGTAGCATCTGTGGTGATGTCCCTCTTTTACTGCTGATATTGTTAATTTGCCCTCCCCCCACCATCTTTTGATCAACATGGCTAGGATTTTATGAATTTCACTGATGTTCTTCACAGAATCAGCTTTAGATTTCATTGATTTTTCTCTATTAAATTTTGTTTCCTACTTCATGGATTTTTGCTTGTAACTCTATTATTTTCTTCTACTTTAATTGCTCTTCTTTTTCTAGTTTCGTTGAAATGGGATCTAAGAACATTGATTTGAGGCTTACTTTGTTTTAATTCTATACATTTCCATCAAAGCATTGCATTAGCTGCATCTTACAAATTGTGATGAGTTTTGTTTTCATATTCCTTTGGTTCAAAATATTTCTAATCATTTCCTTCTCTGCTTCTTTGGCCATGGGTCATTTAGAAGTGTATGTTTTGATTTTCAAATACTTGAAATTTTCCAGATAGCCATTTGTTATTTATTTCTAGCTTACTTTCATTGTGGCCAGAGAACATACCTAGTATGATTATAATCCTCTAAATTAGATGTAATTTGTTTTATGACCCAGAATATGGTCTATCTTTGTGTATATTTTGTATGTATATGAAAATGACATGCTGGAGTATTTTATAAATGCCAACTAGGCCAAGTTAAAGTTGTATATGTGCCTATTAGCCTTCTGCCTACTTATTCTATTAATTATTGAGAAGAATGCTGAAGTCTGCAACTGTAACTTTAGATTTTCCAATTTTTTAAAGTTCCATTAGTTTTTGACTCATGTATTTGGAAGCTCTGCTCTGCCATAAAGCCCATTCACATGTAGGATTATTATTATGTCTTCTTGAGATATTGATCCTTTTTCTTATTATGAAATCTCTCTGTATTCCAGATAATAGACTTTGTGTTTAAATTTACTTTTCAGGGGCACCTGGGAACTCAGTAGATTCAGCATCCAACTCTTGATTTTAGTACAGGTCATACTCTTGGGGTCATGAGATTGAGCCCTGTGCTGGGCTGTGGTCTGAAAGTGGAGTCTGCTTGGGATTGTCTCTCTCTCTTCATCTGCACCCCACCCCGGCTCATACTGTCTCTCTCTCTCATAAATAATCTTTACATTTACTTTTCACATATTAATTTAAAAAACCCTCCAACTTTCTTTTGATTAAGGTTTTTATAAATTCTTTTTTTATCCTCTTAATTTTAGCCAAGCTGTATTTTTAGTTATGAGTAGTATTTTTAGAATCTAATATGAAAATCTCTCCCTTTTCATTGTAGTGTTTGGATCCGGTATATATAATGGAATAATTGGTGGAATTGTGAGCAAATCTGTCATTCTTGCTATTTATTTTCTATTTGTCTCCTTTCCTATTCATTCCTTTCTCCTCCATTTCCCACATTACTTTAACGAATGGTTTGTTTTTAATGATTACATCTGATCTCTAAAATTAGCTTTTCCTGTGCAATTTATTGTTTTATTTTCTATGAATACCTGAAGATTTACAATACACATGTGTAACGTACCATGTTCTGCCTTCAAATATTGCTATATCACTCTTCTCTATGAATCTTGCAACAGAATTTTTCCTTTTTCCTCTTTGATCCTTTCTGCTTTTTCGTCGTGAATCTTCTCTCCACATATGCTATGAACCATACAATGCATGATATTTGTTTTTGTGTTAAAAATTTTTCTTCTAAAGATACTAAGATGAGAAAAATGTCTTCTATGTTTACCCACTAACTTACAATCTCCAACTTCCTTCACTCCTTTTTGCAGATTCAGATTTCCATTTCTTATCATTTTCCTCCTTCCTGAAGAACTTTCCTTAGAGTTCTGACAGTACAGGTTTTCTGGCAATAACTATTCTAATTTTGATTTACCTAAAATGTATTTATTTTGCCTTCATTTCTGAAAGTTTTTTTTTTTGCTGAATATTGAATTTCAGTTGACATATTTCATTTAGTTAACATATAGCATAATATTGGTTTCAGGAGTAGAATTTAGTGACTCATCACTTACATATAACACCCAGTGCTTATCACAATAAGGAGTGCCCTCCTTAATGCCCATCACCCTTTTAGCCCATCCCCCCGCCCACCTCCTCTCCATTCCATGCTCATGGATTAGAAGAACAAATGTTAAAATGTCAATATTACCAAAGGAATCTACACATTTAATGCAATCCCTATCAAAATACCAGCAACATTCTTTACAGAGCTAGAGCAAATAATCCTAAAATTTGTATGGAACCACAAAAGACCCAAATAGGCAAAGCAATCTTGAAAAAAAAAAAAAGCTGGAGGCATCACAATTCCAGACTTCAAGTTATATTACAAAGCTGTAGCAATCAAACAGTATGGTCCTGGCACACATACACACATAGAGACACGTACAACAAACAAACAAACAAACCAAAACCCACGGATCAAAAGAACAGAATAGAAAACCCAGAAATGGACCCACAACTCTATGGTCAACTCACCTTTGACAAAGCAGGAAAGAAAATCCACTGGGAAAAAGACAATCTCTTCAACAAATGGTTGGGAAAACTGGACAGCGACTGACTTCAGTTCTTTCAAGATATTGCTCCATTGTTTTCTGGCTTGACATTTTTGGACAAGAAGTATCTGTCATTGTGAGTTTTTTTCATCTATATCTAAGGGATATTTTTTTCCTCTGCCTACTTTAAAAATTATCTATTATTCACTGTTTTCTGTGACTTTGATTGTCATATCACTCAGGAGGATTTTCTTTATAATTCTTCTGATAGGAGTTTGCTGAACTTCTTGAATCTGTAGTTTCATAGGTTTCATTAAATTTGTAAAAATTTATTATTTCCTCAAATGTTTTCTCTTTCCCTTCCTCTTCCTCTAGAACTCAACTATATGTTTTATCAAATTGATATCACTAGTCACTAACTCACTGTTAATTATCTTTGGGTTTTTTTTCTCTCTGCCCATCACCTTGGTTGACTCTAATGCCATCTCCAAAGTAACTATACTTTTTAAATTTAGTGTCTAATATTTCATCTAATTTTGCTTGGTGTAATATCTATTCCAGATATAGTTGCTCAACTCTGTAAATTCCTTTTTTATTTTTCTAATCTTTCATTTCTGTCATAATAATCATATTTTTCTACCATCTGGAATATCTGAAGCATATTTACAATAGTTGTTTTAATGTCCTTGTTGGTTAGTTCTGTCATCAGTGTCATATCTGAATCTGTTTCTATTGAATTTTTGTCTTATGCTCACAGGTTACACGTTCCTGTTGCCTCCCATGCCTGATTGGAAGTTTGGTTTTGGCTGCCAGGTATTTTGTTTTTCTTTATGTAGTTTGGATTATTTCTAGTTTACACCCAGTACTATTTGAAGTCAGCATGATTCTTAGGAGGCCTGCTTTCATGCTGTGTTAGGGCGCGCCAGAGCCCCTTGGAGTTTAAGGCTAATTTATTCTCACTTTGTCTTGGACTCCGCCCGATGAGTCCTTTATTACAAGGCCTTTCTGCCCTGGCTGGTGGGGGGAGGAACTATTGTCAGCTCTGCGGGGACCCTGGGAATTGTTCTGCCTATACTTTTTCAATGGTTTCCTCTCCTGCTTTGGGCATTTCTTTGTCCTGCATATGGAGATCAATACGCAGTAAAATACTTAGGGCATCACCCACAAATATCCAGACCATCCTTTTTGGAGTTTCCTCCTCTCTGACATTCTTCCCTGTGGATTCTCGCCACCTCTGCTTCCAAGAAAGGGACAAAGTTCCCAAACGTTGTCCTCTCAACTCAGTAAGACCACTTGACTGTGTTTGGGTTCCTCCTCCCCTCACTTCAGCCTAGAATTGCATCCGGGTACTGAGCTGATACTGTCATAGGAATCACCCCATTTGTTTTCATTTTCTCAGGAATCACAGTGTCCCACTGCCCATTCTCCAAGGTCTGAAAACCTTTGTTTAATATGTCCTGTCCGATTTTCTAGTTGTTCAAGGGAGGAACCATTATTCAATCAGGAAAATAGGCAGAAGCAGAAGCCCTCTCATTAGGAATTTTGAGGAAGGCTACAAGGATTTTGACTTTGTCTCAAATCTTATCTCAAATGTGGAGATAAGTCACTGTAAGTTAGTAAGAAGAGACGTAGCAGAGTCAAAGCGAAATGAGGGGAAGACAGTATAGACACTTTCTCTAGGACTTGGTGGTCTTCATCCTTTGAGAGGAAGCAGAGCTTGACATCAGTCTGACATCGGTCCCACACAGGGAGCTTGATGAGTAAAACAAGAAAAACAACAAACACTGCGTTTGGAGATAGAATGCCTAAAGTGAGTGAGTCTTGGCTCGGCCAGCTACTATTTACATTACTCTAGGAAATGTAATCCATCACGTACTTAGTAGGTGCCAGTGGTCAATGAATTGTCTCCTCACTACCCAGATGGTGGCAAGCCATCTCTGTCACTGGACTCCTTGGAGAAGCAGCCAGACGTCAGATGTGTAGAGGCAGGATGTCGAGAGTTCTAATTCCATTTTAGCCGCTAGTGTGCTGTGTCGACCACAGCCGTGGAAAGTTGACCTTTGGAAGTGATTTCATAATTAATTAATTTTTATACCTTTAATTCATAAATAAGAAAATTCAGAACTTAGACTTTCCTTTGTAATTTATGTTTTTTACAATAAAAATTATTCCACGATTTTAGGATTTGGAAATGAAGGCACTTTCTAGAGTTTGAGTTTTGACAAACAAAAATGTAAACTTTCATTAATATTTAAAAATGTTTTTAAAAAGTGTCAAGAAGGCAAGAGAAAGAGTCTTAGTATGTGCTGGGAGTTCATTTAAAAAGTACAGTCAAAAAAAAATAAAAATAAAAATAAAAATAAAAAGTACAGTCAAGGTGACCCTGTATTCTTTGCTTGTGAATATGAGTGATAAATTTGAAACCAGCCAGGAATGTAAAAGAGAGGCAAACAGCACAGTTTCCTCCAGAGAAAGTACAAATTGGTGATAAGATACATGGTGCCAAGTGTTTGCCGTGCCCAGTTCTACAACTTGAACTGTACAGATTTAAATGTCATTGTAGACTAGAACTATGACTACTATAGGACACTTAAAATATTTGAAAGTGAGAAAACTTAAGATGGGAATTCAGTGAAATCCCAAAGTAAAAATATAATTCTAGTGAGAAAGCTCCATTAGGAGCTGCTCTTGCGATTTCTAGCTTAATGGCGAGTCATAATCCTTGGTAGTTACAATATTAAACTGTGACTTGATAACATTTACCCTTCTCCTTCTCCGTATTAAAAGCGAGCATCTGTGGTTTCTGCTTCCAGGAATGTGGAGTAGGCGTGTTTCCGCCCATTTCTCCTGCTAAGTACAAGCAGAGAACCTTGAAGATAGATAGATATAGGCATAGAGCAAACACAAGACAATTTTGAAAGAAGGAGAGAAGGCAGGGGTTGGCCTGGGACCTCAGGGTGCAAGGAACAACATGGAGGTGAACTCATGGTTTTCTTCGGGCTGCATCTGTCTCCCTGGCAGTGAGGTAGCCAGCAGCCTGCAGATGCCGGAAGGGCACACAAACGAAGGCCCCCCCCCCCAGATCCCACCTCTGAAGCCAGATGGCCAGAGTGGAGTCTCTCCCCAGCTCTGTTTGAACGAGGGCCTAGACTTCATCCTCAGCCGGCGGTGGGGGATGCCCCAGACGCTGGTGACCCGAGTAGGGGATGGCTGTCAGGCGACAGGAATGAGGGGCCTTGCACCCCAGCCACAGGACAGTCACAGCATCCCCCCATGAAGGGAGGGACGGGGAGGCCACCCTGCCTCACCTCCCTGTGAAGGCCAGGCAGGGAGCAGCAGGTCGGGGTGTGTGAGGGAGAGTCAAGGGCCCTGGGGCGCAGTGCGTTGAACTCCTGACCATGACCTCGGGGCCCGGGGATTGGGTCCATGTCTGGCTCCCCGTGCATCCAGGGCCCTGCTGCTCCCTCTCCCGCTGCCCCTCTCCCAGCTCGTGCTCTCTCTCACTCCCGAATAAATAAATACATTGTAAAAGACCAAAAAAGTAGCAATTCCCAGAGTGGCCCAGCGGTAGCAGAGACCTTGGACCACACCAGTCGACGTCTGGGAAGGGCCCGGCTGCCTGTCGGCCCCGACATGCCCAGTGGTCCGCACCTTCCTGCTGGGTGACACCCGAGGAGGCTGCTCATGTGGGAGCTGTAAACACCTTTCATCTCGCCACCTAATACCCCAAATGTCCAGGTTCGAGCAGAAGACCACTCGTACCAGGAGCCAGGAAGAAACTGACGCAAATAAGAGACAAAATACAGACAATCCATGGAAGCCGCCACCTGGAGGACAGAGAACCTAGAATGATCTGTCCGGGAGTTCAAGCAACCCACGTAAACAGGCCTCAAAACTCCCTGGTACAAACCTGCCTGGGGCACAAAACAGACAGAGCTCCTCGGCCAACACCCAGGGTGTCCCCCCCTTGAGGTGCTGCGGGCCCAGGCGGCCGAGCCCCTGCCTTGGGCGCAGGTCGGGATCAGATTGTGGGGCCCTGGGGTCGTGCCCCGTGGCGGGGCTCCCTGCACAGGCTCGCTCGCTTGCTCATTCAAATAAATAAATAATAGTTTCTCAAAAATGGAAGTCTCAGCAAAGAGATAGGAAATGTAAAGAAATACAATGGAAATTTGAGAACTAAAAATGCACTATGTGGAATTAAGACCTCAGAGGCCAGTATCGAGAGCAAATGGAGCGACCGGAGGAGAGGCTGGAACAGAACAAACCACGCGGAACAAGAGCAAGGATGAAACACCCTGAGGAGAAGGCACCGAGCCTCAGAGCCTGTGGGCCCTGGGGACGAGGTTTCCGTGGCCACGTGGTGAAGCCTCAGAATCCGGATATTTTGTCAAATACAGTTCTAGATGTTTCTGTGAAGGTACTTTTGTGTTTCTATAAAGATTATGTTTATTTATTCATGAGAGACACAGAGAGAGAGGCAGAGACACAGGCAGAGGGAGAAGCAGGCTCCCTGCAGGGACCCCGACGTGGGACTCGATCCCGGGACCCCGGAGTCCCACCCTGACCAGAGGCAGACGCCTACCTGCTGAGCCCCCGGGCGCCCCTGTGAAGGTAGTTTTATTTTTTTTTTATTTTTTATTTTTTTATTTTTTTTTTATTTTTTTGAAGGTAGTTTTAAAATAACATAAATGCTGCGGTCAGTGGACTTTGAGTGAAGCCTACGGCTCTGCCTCAGGGGCGTGGGGGCGCTCCCCCTCTGAAGGCCGTCGGGGGGACAACGAGCTCCCGGAGGAGAGAGTCCCGCGGTGGACACGTGGCTCCGAGCGGCCACCTGCTCAGGGTCTCCTGCCAGGCCGCCTCCCTTGGCGACTGTGGGTCCCAAACCTCTACAAGTGGGTAAGACGAGTCCTTAACTTACACCCTCCACAGGACGACCCCATGGATATAGGGACCCGGGTGGATAGAGGGACCTGGGTGGATAGAGGGACCCAAGTGGATACAAGGAACTGGTGGATAGAGGGACCAGGGTGGATACAGGGACCCGGGTGGATACAGGGACCTGGGTGGATAGAGAGACCTGGGTGGATATAGGGACTTGGGTGGATAGAGGGACCCGGGTGGATAGAGGGACCCGGGTGGGTAGAGGGACCTGGGTCAATAGAGGGACCCAGGTGGATACAGTGACCACAGTGGATATAGGGACTCCGGTGGGTAGAGGGACCCAGGTGGTAATGGGACCTGGGTGAATAGAGGGACCTGGGGGGATAGAGGAACTGGATGGATAGAGGGACCTGGGTGGACACAGGGCCCCGGGTGGCAGCCTAATGACGCCCCCATGTCCAGGGATGAGAAAGCCGGTGCTCAGAGGAATGTGTCCAGACTGTCACATACTTAGCAGACGTTCTGCGCAGGTGAGCAGCTGAGTGGAATCCACAGGTGAGCAGCTGAGTGGAATCTGTAGGTGAGCAGCTGAGCGGAATGCAAATGGGAAACCCTAAGGAGTGGACCCCAGGCCGCCGACCCGACCTCTGCGGCCCGAGGACAAGTGGTCGGCCGCCCAAAGCAGTGCCTGTGACCTGGTGGGAACATCAGCAGGACGGCGGTGCAGGTGCCAGCAGACCGCGGAGGCGGGAAGGGAGCAGCCGGGTCCACACAGGCCCTGGGGAGGATCGTCCCCCATGGCCGCCCCCTGCCTCGGGGACCTGGTTCTGAAGCCCTCACGTCGGCAGGTGGCGGCGGGGACCCCTGGGGCTCAGGGACGGAGCCTGCGCTTCCCCGTGGCAGGTGGAGCTCGGGAGCAGGGGTGGTCGGTGGGCCCTGCACTGAGGGCGCTGCGTGGGGCCTGTGACGCAGCAGGTGTGCGTGTGTGTGAGAGTGTGTGCGTGGGTGTGCATGTGTCTGTGCACGTAACTGTGTGTGCACAAGTCTGTGTGCATGTGTGTGCGTGTGTGTGCATAACTGTGTGCATGCGTGTGTCCCGGAGTGTGTGTGCGTGTGTGCACGCCTGTGTGCATAACTGTGTGCATGCGTGTGTCCCGGAGCGTGTGTGCACAGGAGTGTGGGTGCACGCAGGTGTCTGTGCGTGCGTGTGCACCTGCCTGTGTGTGCGCGTGCCTGAGCTTGAGCCTGCCGGGACCGTGGGAGGCAGTGTTCCTAACTTCCGTCCCCAGGACGTGAACCCCCGTGTGCCGGCCAAGGCCCGACACACGCAGACCGGAAGCCACGCTAAGGCCGCCGACCGCCCTGGGAGCCCGGGTCAGCACAGGTGTTGCCGCCACCCAAGGGACAACCTGAGGGATGGGCCACGGTGCGGGCGGGGGAAGGTGCAGGGGCTCAGGGGGGACCACCGGACCCCATGTGGAACCCACTGCGGCCGGTCGGAGAGGGCAGCGCGCCGGGGGGGCAGAGAGACTGGAGGAGGGGGCAGGTGTCCCTGTCAGGGTGGATGTGCCCTGAGTGACCCCTCGGCCCTGGTGACCTGGAGGAGGCGGCAGGACCAACACAGGGTCCCAGCTGCAGAAACCCCGGGAGGCACCGCCTGGCCTGCACCCCGGCCATCAATGTCCCCCCAACCTCGGTGGCCTCCCTGCCTCCGCGTGACGCCTGGATACCCAGCCTCCTTCAGAGCTCACTCCTGGGGGTCCCGGAGCTTACTGGTGGCAAGAGGACGTCCGATTCCTCATCCCCACTCCTTATTTTATTTCGGAAGATTTTTATTTATTTGCGTGAGAGAGAAGGTGGGCGCGGAGGGAGCAGGGGAGGGAGACGGGGCCGAGCAGGATCCCGATGCAGGGCTCGACCCGGCACCTGAGGCAGGACCTCCCCCATGCAGATGTCGAACCCGACTGTGCCCCGCGGGCCCCCTCACACTACTTCTAAAACCTAATACATTAAAAAAAATGTTAAAAAAAAATCAGGCTCCCCGAATGGAGCCTGCTCCTCCCTCTGCCTGTGCCTCTGCCTCTCTCTCTCTCTCTCTGTCATGAATAAGTAACTAAAATCTTTAAAAATAAATAAATAAATGAATGAATGATTGAGGGCAGCCTGGGTGGTTCAGCAGTTTGGCATCTGCCTTCGGCCCAGGGCGTGACCCCGGGGTCCCGGGATCGAGTCCCCCATCGAGCTCCCTGCATGGAGCCTGCTTCTCCCTCTGCCTGGGTCTCTGCCTCTCTCTCTGGGTCTCTCCTGAATAAGTAAATTAAAAAAATCTTAAAAACAAAAAATATCTTCCAAGCGGCCCTGATGTGCCCCACGTGTAGCCAATGAAAGGAGTGCAGGCTGCTGAGGCCAGCGTCTGCCCGCAGTTCATCGGTGTCGTTTTCGACGGTTGAGGGCACCTCACGTCCCTCCTAACCAAGCCCCGGCATCTGACGGGTCGGTGGCCCGTGTCCTCAGAAAGTCCGTGTGTCTGGTCGCGAGAGTGCGGGGTGACCCGGGCCCAGACGCCCGGCCTGCAGTGTGTGCGCACACCGATCTGCGGTCCTGACGTCAGGTTAGGCAGCTCGGGCCGGCAACCTGTCGCCGGGCTTACGTGTGGGTCCGAGGAACAGCATATCCATGTCACTGCATCAGTAGGAGTGTTTTCAGGCGCAAATAACAAAATACATGAACAACAGTGTCTAGAAGCATAGGATTTATTTTATTTTTTATTTTATTTTATTTTGTTTTATTTTTTAATTTAATTTAGTTTAATTAATTTATATTTTATTTTATTTTATTTTTTATTTTATTTTATTTTTTGTTGTATTTTATTTTATTTTAGTTTAATTATTTTTATTTTATTTTATTTTATTTTATTTATTTTTTACTGAGTAAGATGTTGGGAGGTAGGATGCCAAGGACAGATGAGCCACCCAACAATGGTATCAAAAACCCACTCTTTTCTGTTGGGCTCCATCGTGCTCCACTACGGGCCGGTGCTTCATCCTCATGCCGGTTATGTTATGGTTGCAGCACGGCTGCTGCAGCTCCTCTATCACATCCATAGTCCGCAAAGGAAGAACGAGGAAGGAGCAGAACCAATAAATTCTTCGCAGCTGTTCTTTTCATCAAGAAACAAGCTGTATTTCTCAGAAACCTCGCAGCACCCTTCCCCTGTGATTTCACTGTCAAGAATTAGGTCTCTTGGCCACGCACCCATCGCCCAGAGGCCACGAAAGGAAGTGCCTGGACTCTCAGCGTTGGTATTCGAAGGCAGAGAGCGAGAAAGTGGTTCAGAACGGCCTTTGAAAGTCATCATTGGCGTCTCCTACTTTCGTGACGTCCAAGGATTTGTTTCATCAAACCAAACTTTCCCCTCTTGTCCCTCCTCACGCTAAATAAGGTGTAAGCAGTGTTTGCAGGTCTTGCCGCTGTTTTCTGGGTAGTGTTTCCCGTATGGGAGGCCCGAGGATGCGGAGTGCATGCCACGGGCATCCCAGAGATGAATTAGGTCCGCGCGGGAAGTGCCCGCCCGTGATCTGTGCCCAGCACATTCCTCGTGTCCCCGGAAGTCACCCCCACGTATCCCTTCTCTTCCTGTTGCAGTGAGCTGGATGCGAGCCGTGTCTAATGCCAGAACATCTGGATGAGAGGAAAAAAAAAACCAATTATCTGGATGTTTTGTCTGCATGACATCAAAACATGTCGCACTGTGTAGACAAAACATGCAGATGACTGAATATTTTACTTTTCATCCAGACATTTTGTTGTCATGTGGACAAAAAGCACTGCCAACTTGGGGACGTAAGAGGAAAAACAGGGTCTTGCGAAGCTTGCTTGGTTTGCAGAATTCAAGAATTGTTGAGATACGGTGTCAAATTGGTTTTCAGAATCTTCTAGGCTTTCTCGAAAGACGTTTCCTACTATGGGTTCATACCGATCACGATAGACGGCCCAACCGTCACCAGATCCGTAATAGAAAACACACAAACTATTTTTTATTTGGCGTGTGCTTATCTTAACAGACGAAGCAATGTCTTCACGGAGAACAGTCCCTGCCAAACGGTCCTTTCCATCCTAGAAGGGCACGTATGGAAACCGGCTCTAGTCGACTTATTAGCCCAGGTTCAGTTCGGATTCCGGAATTCTCTCCGTCTGGCGCTCCAGGCCCTGGGCCGGTACCTTTCCCTGTGGAGGCGACCATTTCCTTTATTCCAGGGTGATCTGTGGGGTAGCTACTGCTGTTCCCGTTTCATAAACGGGATTCTGGGTCTTGAAGATGAAGTAAAAGCTCCCGAACCCCACAGGTTGGTTACATCTACAAACAGCAAGATGCTCAATTTTTTTTTTTTGTTTTTTGTTTTTTTGTTTTGTTTTCACTTAGTGTGCCTAAAAGAGTGAGGGCTTTAGGGTCCCAAAGCGTGTGTCATGATTCCTCAAAAGCTGGGACACGGAGCTAAATGTACTCAGCTGTGCGATTTTACTTCATTTATTATTAGATACGGATGCCTGTGATCTGGATCCAATACACCTAATTGGGAATTACACTTGACAAAGAGGCATATTAGCCTTTGACAGGAATCTCTTTTATCCTTGAAGAACCCGATTGGGCCACGTCCTTAAATCCTATCCGAAGGGCCTCCCTGAGATAACAAATTAAGTTTTATGACTCACTCTTCTCGTTCCTTCAGGCGGACAGTTCCAACCTCAATACGCAGAGGTCGCCTGGGGAACATTCTGTCTTCAAAGTCGGCCTCTTGTAGTCTCTCGCTTTCCTGGCAGTGACTTAGCTGGACGGGGTGTGAGTGAGAGCGAGGAGAACTTTGTTTGAAGCCAAGAATTGTGTGATCAGGACCCAATGGTCGGGGATTTTCCAGGTCAAAAACCTGTCAAAAAATATCATCAGCAGGGGAGTGGGTCTGAGCGGGGAGGCGGGAGAATTTTCCACTGGGGCTGCAGTGGCGCGTTTCTCACCACAGAGAGGCTCATCTCTGCAATCACCCTTGAGCCCCGAAGACTCCCCATTAAATGTGGGATTTTCTGGTTTGTGATTGTGGCGTTAGGGCCGGAACAAGTCTCTTATTGACAGCAAAACCTGACGCGACGTTCCAGACCAGGAGCCTCAAGGTGAAACCCACGGTGCAGCTCTGCGAACGCCTCCCACCGTGAAGACTCAAGCGTTGAACGTGTCTTAAAACCCGTCCTGGGGCAGAAAGGGGAGGCTAGGTAACATGCCCTCACATGCCACACAGCCAGAAAATAAGGAAGCTCGGAATCAAACCCAAGAATTTGGGTTCCAAAGATATTTCTTAATCCTTAAACTATAATGGACAAGCAGTAGATGGGCAGACAGATAGAGGTATTGATTGGTGTAGACGAAGGATTACTGGAAAGGTAAATGGATGGATGGGAAGAATCTTAAGAGCTAGTTGAGGAAACTGAGGCTTAGAAAGGATAGATATACACTGTTCAACGGCTCCTGCTTTTATGTAGATTCTTCCTGGAGTCACTATCCAGGTCTTCCTATCAACATAGGTTCTCAGTGTTTTTCTGATGGGGAAAAATATGATGACTTTAATGATCCTATGTGATCCACTACCTCTTTGATTAATGTTGGGGAGGACCAAGGAAACATGGAGAAGTGGTAGAATCCTTTAGAATCCTTTCTCCCACGGGATGAGCACTGGGTGTTATGCTATATGTTGGCAAATCGAGCTCCAATTAAAAAATATACAAAAAATAGAAATAAACACTGTTGGGCAGCCCGGGTGGCTCAGCGGTTTAGCGCCGCCTTCAACCCAGGGCAGGATCCCGGAGATCTGGGATCGAGTCCCACATCGAGCTCCCTGCATGGAGCCTGCTTCTCCCTCTGCCTGGGTCTCTGCCTCTCTCTGTGTCTCTCATGAATAAATAAATAAAATCTTAAAAAAAAAAAAAGAAACACTGTTAACATTTTGGTGTAAAAAAAATAAAAATATAATAAAACCAGTCCTGGGTTCTGGAATTCCATCGTGGTAAGGCTTGGATGTCTTTGAGAAGATACAAAAAAAATACTGAATTGCACCCTTTAAAAGGATGGATTTTATAGTATGCGAATTATATATCGGTGTTAAAGAACCGCATTGGACTAATTCAAATGGCTTCTAGGACATCAAATGATCTTACAAAGCAACATTTTGGTGATTTAAGTGTAAATGAAACAGAAACATATGGAGTAAATTTCTGCAAAATTGCACATGATTTCAAAAATTAAGGGGGGAAACGTTCTTGGCAAAACCTAGTTGGGTTTCATCTAATCCAAAATACTTGAAAAATAAATCGAGACATTTCGTAAAGCAAACGACAGCTGGTTTTTCCACACGGCACGTATCTGCCGTGCACTGTCCTCATCACTGCGCTAGGCAGGCAGGTACGGGCAGGTCAGGTACCAGGTACAGACCTACGGGCGCTCGAGGCGTCGTACGGTGCAGAGCGAGGGCACGTTACGGAAATCCTGATACAATATATTAAACACTATTTTCACGGAACTATTCCTTGCTGAAACAGAGAAGAGCCGGGCGAGGTTCAAGAGCACGGGAAAGCCGAGATCTCCGAGCCTATCCTCGGGGGCCGTCCCAGCTCCGCTGCACGACGGTCTCGGGCGTGTAAGCGCCGCACACCCTGACATGGGTTTATAAAACCCGCTCACAAAAACGGCAGATATTCACGCACACGCCAGATTTCGAGGTTGTCCTACAAGACCCTTGAAATCCTTTTTAGCCGAGACATCTGTGTATAGTCCCTGTTCCTTCTGCTACGGCCGAGACGTTAAATCGTAGACGGCCACGGGGAGTGCTCTCTTCAGTCCGTGTCGGGGCCTGATGGACCCTCGTACCCCCTAAAATTTGTTGAAGAAACGCTCTTGATGAAATAACCCTTTGAGCTTTCCTCCATTCCGCTCGTGTCACCTCTCGAGGGGACCTTCCCTGCCCACTGTGACCATCGCTCTTGTGCCCGCGAGCGACCGTCCGTCCCGACCTGGGTGCTGGGGTCCCTCGCTGCCTGCTTCCTGTCCGGCCGGCACGTAGCTTGCTCTCTGGTAACCCGAGGACGAAGTATCAGGAGATCCAGAGAAACCAGAATTCGAGCCAATTCTAACGTGGACGGTGGCCCCAGGCCCCAGGAGGGGACTCTGGGGTAGCGCCAGCCGTCTACAAGGAGCCACTTCTGCATTTCCGGAGCTGCCCGATGACAGCATCTTCCTGGAGGGCGGGGGACTTTGGAGACACAGGTCCTCCGGCATCTGGTCCCCCGCACCCCAGCGGCCTTAGCTTCGTCAGCGGCTACACCGGCAGGCCGGGCTAGCACCCCACGGGGTGATCGACCCGCTGCTCACCCACCCCCGCCCAGAATATTCTGAGAAGCGGGAGGTCCTTGCTGGAGACAATCCGCGGACCCACCAGCCAGCGTGTTCTCGTGCGGCCGAGGCCGGCGGTGACCCCAGACCGTGTGTCCTCCTCTCCTGCCTTCGCTTTCTCCCTCCTCCTTGCTCCTTGATCACAATGTGAACCTCGGTCCCAGAATTCTAGGCATCGGGGCTAAGCCAGCCGCCGTGGGAAGCAGTCTCTCGGGGCAGGAGCTTGGACTCCCCCACCTGCAGTAGTAACAGCTGCCAAGCTCCCACCTGTTGACAGGTGGTCAGGCAGGGGGAGGGCCGGACAGCGTGCAGGGGGAAGGAGGGCGGGCCTGCAGGCAGGGGGAGGGAGGGCAAGGGGAGGTCGGGTGGGCAGGCAGGGGGAAGGAGGGCAGGAGAAGGGCGGGAAGGCTGGGGAAAGGAGGGCGGATGTGGCAGGGAGAGGACGGGCAGGGCAGGGCAGGGGGAGGGAGGGCAGGGCGAGGGTGGGTGTGGCAGGGAGCAGGAGGGCGGGCGTGCACGGGGAGGGTGTGCAGGGAGTGGGAGGGCGGACGGGCAGGCGGAGGTTGTGCAGGCAGGGGGAGGGCTGCTGCCCCAAGGGCCCGTGCAGTGAGGCCTGTGGCAGCGGCGGCCCTGTCGTGGGCAGCGAGGACTCCGGAGGCGACGGTGCAGGGCTTGGGCGCCGGGGGCCCTGCGGCAGCGCTGGGGGAGTGCAGGGGTGCATCTGTCAGGGGCAGGGCGGCCGTCGGGGCAGGGTGGCCGCCGTGGGGCTGGAGCCTGGCAGGTCAGGCCAAGACAGCAGTACTGAGCCCGCGGCCGTGCGGGGAGAGCAGGCGCTCAGGGTCCCCATGCAGACGCCCGTGTCCCCAGGACTGTGCCCTCAGCAGCCCGTCGCCCACAGCAGGCCCGAGGGTGCCCGCCCCGGCCTGGCCACCCCGCGGGGAGCTCAGCGGAACAGGTGCCTCGTGGGGGTCTCCCCTGCTTCTTCCCAAATGACCCGCGTGTGCCCCCCTCATGGGGCCAGGCCAGGTGGCGGCAGAGCAGGTGGGGTCGGGAGCACAGGCGACCCAGCACAGGGACATGGAGTCACCGGGCCCCGGCGCCCAGACCCCCAGCCACGCTGTTTGCAGGGGACACAGAAGACCAAGAGACACTTAGGCGACCGATCGTGTCACTTAATCGAAAACTGTACAAGTCTGAGAAAGTGAGGGGTGACGTCAAGAGCTGCGGGGCCAGGTCGAGGGTCCTCACCCTGACTCCAGAGGCAAGTTGACCCACACCCGGAGCCCGATGCCTGGCCGGGGGGGGGGGGGTCCCTAACTGGGGCGAGGCGGGCGGGCCGTGTGTTTCCCCCAAAGGGACCCGCGGGCACTTCTCAGGGCGATGGGACCCTGGAGAGAGAAGGACACCCAAGTATGGGAGAGCCGCTAGACACGGGACCTGAGCCTACGGGCCGCTGCCGACATCCCGAAGGCGCCCTGGCCTCCTGTGCGGGGGGCGGGGGGCACTGGAAAGAGACAGGGGAAGGGACAGGTGGGGAGGCCGCCGGGGTGCGGGCAGCGGACGGGGCGCAGGAGCGCTGGGGCGAGGACAGGCAGCCGGGGACCCCGGGGACGGGGCCAGACAAGGTGGCGAGGAGGGGCGGTGGGGGGAGGGGCAGGGGCAGGAGAGACCTGCAGCGGGAAAGGGTCCTCGGGGACGTCGGGGCAGGGTCAGGGTCGCCGCTGCCCCAGGACTGATGCGCCTGCTTCTCGCTTGTCCCGGAGAAGGAACTGCCCGCAGCCCCTCGGGAGGACCGGACGGGGCCGACCTTCCCTCTTTCTCTCTTTTCTTTCTTTCTTTCTTTCTTTCTTTCTTTCTTTCTTTCTTTGGTTCCGAGGGGAAACAGAGCCTCGGTGCGGCGAGGCTGGGACAGGGCACGGCCCAGCTGGCTCAGCCCTGGCTGCCGGTCACTCCAGCATCTCAGCCTCGGGCGAGCACCTGAGGACTCTTGGGAGTCCTAAGTCCTAAGTCCTAAGGCTCCTTGGGAGTCGTTAACAGAGACGGGATGTGAGGGCTGCTTCAGGCCGGTTCCCTGGGGAGTAGCACCCAGAGCGAAGCATAATCACGTCACCCAGCGGTGCACCCCGCGCCGTTGTGCAGGCTGGGGTGGGGGTGGGGGGAGTTCAGGGCAGAAAAGAGAAGGCCAACGAACACACGGGTGGCGCTACCCAGGGGGGCTCCGACTTCCCAAGAAACAGCTCTTCACTTGGCCAAATAAGAGGTTTGTAAAATGTTGAAATTACGACATGAATTTATCAAGATCGGTATAAAGATGGATTTACATGTGTCACCAACGGACAGAAAAATTAACGGGGGGGACAAAAGGACAGGTTTAGCTTTTACGCTGTTGGGTGAATATGCACCCCACCTACTTCCACTTTTTAAAAGTAACGTCTACGCCCAACATGGGCTTGAACTCACGACTCTTCTATCAAGAGTCACACGCTCTACTGACCGAACTGGAGAGATGCGCCCCCCCAACTACTTCTATAGACAGAGTCTAGAATAGACACGTTTCCCATCATCTCTAAATTCTTCAGTTATAAGGAAACGTCCTTAGTCAAATTTTCTTTTTTTTTTTTAAGATTTATTTATTTATTTATGATAGACACAGAGACAGAGACAGAGAGGCAGAGACCCAGGCAGAGGGAGAAGCAGGCTCCATGCCGGGAGCCTGACATGGGACCCGATCCCGGGTCTCCAGGATAGTGCCCTGGGCCAAAGGCAGGCGCCAAACCGCTGAGCCACCCAGGGATTTCCCCTCTTTAGTCAAATTTTCAAGCAATTTCCCCCCACAAGATGGTGATGGTAAAGCATCTCCTGGGACCATTTGTAGAGCCTAAGTGAGCTCCCCTGTGATGGTTCATAGCTTTGGTTTTCAAGAAAATCGTGGCTCCTCCGCCATCGACATAAGCAGAGCTGCGGCAAAGTTGTCTCCGGGGCCTTGGTGGGGCGTCTGCCCGTTCCCGGAGGCGTCGCCATCCCACAGCCCGACGCCTCCCGCCTTCTGAGTAGCCGCCACCACGGCCCCCGCGCCCTGCGTGGCCGCCTGCCCCGGGCCCCAGTCCTACCGCTGGGACTCCGCAGGGCGCCGTGGGGTCTGGGTCACTTGACTATTGAGCCTGGAAACCACCGAGGGTGTGAACAAGAGGTTAAGG
The DNA here is from genome assembly GCF_048418805.1 of Vulpes vulpes. Taxonomy (NCBI): domain Eukaryota; kingdom Metazoa; phylum Chordata; class Mammalia; order Carnivora; family Canidae; genus Vulpes; species Vulpes vulpes. Next base: position 146,341,269 of record NC_132783.1, read on the forward strand.
TGTTGACGTGACTGTAGCTCCGCAGACTTCAGTGTAAGCAACAGGAAAACAACCATTTTACTTCTCCCACTATGACCAGCGTCCGGCGTCCCTGGTCTGTCGTAGACGGAATCCCCAGCCCCAGCCATCGCTTCTTGCCTCCTCCCGGGAAACTGGGTCTGGTCTGCCTGCTAAATGTGAATATATTTTTAAAGACTTGGTCAGTGGCAGATTTATTTTTTTTAAGATTTTATTCATGAGAGATGCAGAGAGACACAGAGACCCAGGCAGAGGGAGAAGCAGGCTCCGTGCAGGGAGCCCGGTGAGGAACTCGATCCCGGGACCCGGGGTCATGCCCTGGGCCGAAGGCGGGCGCTCAACCGCTGAGCCACCCGGGCGCCCCTCAATGATAGATTTACAATGTATTTCCAGTTTACCAAACTTTTCCCCCAGCCGAACTGGAGAGTCATGCAATGTTTTTCTAAACAAAATGCTATTGCATTTCACCCTTCAGAGAATCTCTTGGAGAGCGTATAAACGTGTTGGAGTTACAGAAAGAACCGTTTTGAGAGTCATTTAAATAGTGCTCATCTTTGGTCACTTGCTCCACCAACTGTACATGAAATTCCGATACTACACGGTACTCACAGTCATAATAAACACTAAGTGTTTGGATCTGTCCAAAATTTTTCCTTTTTTTTTTTTTTTCTTAGCTAAATATGGTGGAAAGTAAAATTATTTACTCAGTGGAAATGTCACATGTTGTGAGTCATTCATTCAACAGTGTTTGGTTAATTTGATTTTGTTAGGCATTTTTATAAATCTGATATATTTAGTCAGAAAACTTCTGGCATTGGCAGCATATGAAAATCAGCAACAAAATAAAACAAAACAAGAACAAAAACATAAAAACAAAACCAAAAACAAACCCAAAAAACAAAAAACACCAACCAACCAAACAAAAGCCTATTTACGTGGGATTGGGAAGACACAATTGCATCCAGATGAGAACAAACCCCAAAGTAAATAAAATTGTGTCAAAAATTAATCCTTTGGAGACTCCTGGAATGCATATTTTTCCCATTCTAATTACCGTGACATTCGAGTGACCCCATTTTGCCTTATTCGCACATCCCCCGTCCTCCTCCTTATCTTCCTTTTTGTTCATCACTGTCTTAATTTCTGAGTCACGTAGTTTTTCTGACCCCACAAGTCAAATGCAGAGTTGAGGCAAGTACATAGGGGCCTTGAGGAAAGAAAAGCCACATTCTATTTTCCAAATTTGTGTCTCATTTTGACCCCCCAACTAATTCCGTTGGTTGCAGGATCCCCATGTACCCTCTATCCAGTGTGGCTCATCGGAGAATCCTCCCAAACATTCTTCACAGCCTATTGCCTAAGGTTAAGTGGACATCTTCGAATGCCCACTGTTGGGAGCCCAACGTGGGTCATTTCCATGGAAAAAAAAGGAAGACGGCTTATGTTGCCTACATGCTGTTCAAAGGGAGCCGAAAAGTGCTGGAGATGTGCCGCACGGCATAGTGATCGGTCAGCGGAACTGTATTATACCCTTCAAAGTTGCGAAAATCATAAATCTTAAATGTTCTTACCCCCAAACACGAGCATGTTGTGACATGACTGAGGTGTCAACTAATGCCAAGGGAGCCATCATGTGACGCTACATCCATGTGCCAAATCAACACGTTGTACACCTGAAACCTTTACAACGTTACAGGTCAATTATGCCTCAATTTAGGTAAAATAAATAAAATAACATCGTACAAGCGGATGAATGAGCTCGTCTCTGAGCCATTCTAGAAAATAGGTGATGTCCATCCATCATAACCTCGTCCGGATCAAGAGTATCATTTCTAAATTTGATTTATTACTTGTTTATTACTTTGGCTATTCCCTAAACCAAACCCAAAGACACACGATGAGCATATTAAAATAACGGGAAGCGAGTTTTAAGGGCCATTTCCAAAAAGAAGTTCAGGAAATGAATTGAGAAATGCAGCGTCTCGGGCAGCCGCGCTAGTTTTCTTAGGTAGCCCTGAAGAAAGGCCGCCTCTGAGGATGAGCAGGCCCCAGGCCCCCGTGAGTGATCAAGGTCAGAGTCCACCCGCGGAGATGGTTTTCCTGCCCAGACTCACATGGTGGCGTCACTCCCTCTGCATGAGTCTTGACTTCTCGACATTTCTGCAGACCGCCCTGCCCTCAGCATCTTCAGAATCCTTCAGAAGGTCAGGGCAGCTCTAAAAATAGAATAAGGTCACAGTATTTATACGTTGGCAAGCTTTTTATGCATTTCTTTGTCTATTTTCAGATCTCCTGAACACATTTAGACAAAAGTTATTTTGCTTTAATGTATTCAGGGTCTTGGTTTGAAAACAGACCCATTTTTATCAGTTGAAGGAACTTGGGAATCTATTTAAAAATAAGGAGTTATTTTTAAAACAGAGTAAAAATGTACACAAAAGTTCTATATCTGGATACAGTCTTTTTACTTCTTTGGGTATCTTTAGCCACTTCTATTCGTTACACCGCATGTGTTTTAGCACTAAAAAGTAGGCTGACGTGTCTTATGTAAGTAATACCCTGAATATATTGTATTTTTAAAAAATCTGCTAGGCACAAATCTGTGACTTCATGCAATGCCAATCATAAAAAGCTCAATTAAAATCCTCATAGCTTGGTTTCATCCACCCTTAAAAGGAATCTAAAGAAAATCCCTATACAATGCCAGATAGCTGGAAAACAGCCTCCTGCAAACGAAATAACTCAGCATCGCAGCTATGAACAAGTATTTGTGGTTTTATACACCCCAGACGTGTATAGTGACACCAAATTTTCGATTTTCATTCAAATGCTGCATACTGGGTGCAGCATCATGTGGATGCTTTCTCTGCCCTTGAGGGTTGTAGGCACCAATCAGGGACATAGTGTTTATCCACATAATCAGTGCGCTAGTCTCTTCAGGCTACCACAGACTGAGGGGCCGGTAAACCACGGAGATTTACGTCTTATGGTGCTGGAGGCTGAAGTCTAAGGTCAGGTGCGGTCGGCATCGGTGTCAGCTGGGAGCCAGTTTCCGGGTTCATGGTTTTCTCTCCGTGTCCGCACGTGGTCGGGGCGTAGGGAAGCATCATGGGACCTCTGTACAAGGGCACAAATCCTAGGGCCAGAGACCCAGTCTCTCCGAAGGCCCCCACCTCCAAATCTCGTCACACTGGGGACTAAATTTCATCGTGATTTGGGAGGACACAGTTGCTCAGTCTCCGGCACCCAGCGAGCGTCTCCCCTGCCACCAACCTTGTGCGGGCACCGCTCTAATCCGTGACAGCGTTTCACCTTGGGTTGGCTCCCGGCCTCCCGGGTGTGCTCTCAGCCTCTCATTCCGTGCTTTGAGATGAGCCCCAAGCAGAGCATCATTCTGTCAAAATGGCCAGAAGTAGAATTTTTAAAAGAAATGCTTGTTGTCTGACTCTTGCCACAACACCTGGCTATAATGGATGCTGCGGGGCCCTGGCCTGCTGCTCCCTCAAGACTGGCACACGCGTGCCAGCAGCTCCTGGGCCGTCGGCGACAGCGCTGGCGGTCCCTTCCATCTCCAGAAGTCGCTCTGGATCAGAGGGGTGCCCCACCTAAGGGTACACGTCCTTCCTGAGGGAGCCCCATCCAACTGCTAGACCAAGACCCGCTCCCTTGGTGTCACTCTGCGATGACTCCGGAGGGCCAGCCCTGTCCCGTAGAGCTCCTGGTGGGATCAGCTGGGGCATCTTTTCCTTCCTGATGAGCATGATTGCTGGTGGGCCCCCCAGCAGCCCTCACACCCCAGCCTCCTGCTCTATGCCTTTTCCAGGGAGCCTGAACCTAAGACCCACACTTAGTATCAAGCGTTCCATTTGGTGTCTTACGACAAGTCAAGTACTTGTTTTAAAAGAATCGTTGGGATGAAGGCAATAGTTCAGCAGGAAGAGAAAGAGAGGAGAGAGCGAGGCTTTTCAAGGACAGCATGCTAACGCGCACTGGCAGTACAGAGTTGTTAACCAAGGACATCCCAGGCACGTGTAGACAGTGCTCTCTGCAAAGAGCCATGTTTCAGATGGTCCCCCATGCGGCTCCGACCCAGGTTGAAAGGTGCTCTCTCCACCCGAGGATCGCGGCTGATGGAGCTCCCCAGTGTCGGAGTGAAGCCGACTGAAGAGTATAGGAGTCAACAGAGAGGAGACACAAATTCCCAGCCTGGGAGATGGACTAGCCAACGAGAAGGTGCTGGACGACATTTCTGGGGGTGGCAGGTATTTGCTGAAGCAAGGCCTCTAGGGGCTGCAGATGCTGTCTCCACAGTGAGACTTCAGAAGCTGTAGACACAGAGACTCTCTGCGCTGACATGAGCACCACCCCCTGCAGCCGACGCGAGAGACACGGACCCTCCCTCCAGAGGGCAGACAGTGACCCTTTTAAAGCTCATTAGAGACCATCCCCTTGAATCCACCCTTCGAGGGGCTTCTCTGATCCTTCCAACAGGAAGCGTTTGACGCTAGTCATGGACAAGCCCGACATTATATATAAATTCACTAAACAAGAAATCATCTTCATTTACCACGGGGCTTCCAGGCGCTGTCTGTTGATCTTTCTGTTGTCGACAGAGTCCCTCCTCGGAGAACCTTTCCAGATGTCTTTATAGGGAGACACTCGTGACCACAGACCTTCCCCAAGATTCTGATGCCTCCAGAGAGTAGCTCAGCAGAGTCCTTCAGTGACTTTAGGGCCGATGCTGCTTCTGCCTGGGCTTGGGCTCCTACACACCACATCCACAGAGGGTGCGTGCCTCTCCCTAGCAGCCTGGTGACCTCCTGCTCTTCCCCGGATGCTGAGAGGCAGAAGAACCCGGATCTGCTTCTGGGGCTCCCGCTGAGCTGCCCTGTTGGTTGCTGGCCAGACATCCCACGCTAACCTTCAGTCTGTTTGATTATTTGTTCCGGGTGGGTCTGTATGACCCAGCTCTGTGCTGTCCACGAGAACTCTCCCCAGGATGGAAGTCCTCTACGTGCCGTGCCCCCAGGACGGCAGCCATGAGCGACTTACATCCATCAAATGCACAAAATGTGTCTGACGTGACTCAGAAACCCAATGCGAAATTTTATTTCATTTTAATGAACTTATATTTAAATGTGAACAGTCATAAGTGGCCAGCGGCTACCATATTGTGAGGAGCAGACCTCAGTTGACATTTAGGGTTAACATTTTATATTGCTATTATTTCAAGAAGTTTGGCGATTCTACTGTTGGTCCAGATAGTTCTGACACTTTGTGGCTTCACTGCAGATAAAGGATTGTAGATCATTGACTCGTGATCTGTTCTTACTGACCATTAAGGCTTCTTACAATCTACAACAGAAGTTGATAAACTATGGTTCTTGGGCCAAATTCAGCTTGCTGCCAATTTTTGAAAAAGGAAAGAAAAGAAGAAGAGAGAGAAGAGAAGAGAAGAGAAGAGAAGAGAAGAGAAGAGAAAGAGAAAGAGCAAAAGAAGAGGAGAGGAGAGGAGAGGAGAGGAGAGGAGAAGAGGAGAGGAGAGGAGAGGAGAGGAGAGGAGAGGAGAGGAGAGGAGAAGAGAAGAGAAGAGAAGAGAAGAGAAGAGAAGAGAAGAGAAGAGAAGAGAAGAGGAGGAGAGAGAGGAGAGGAGAGGAGAGGAGAGGAGAGAAGGAGAGAGGAGAGGAGGGAAGGGGAGAGGAGAGGAGAGGAGAGGAGAAGAGAAGAGAAGAGAA